>NC_053392.1:402365716-402680590 GCF_905171765.1 Bufo bufo
TTTTATAATAGCAATTTGCATATACTCCAGAATGTTATGAAGAGTGATCAGATGAATTGCATAGTCCTTCTTTGCCATGAAAATTAACTTAATCCCAAAAAAAACTTTCCACTGCATTTCATTGCTGTCATTAAAGGACCTGCTGAGATCATTTCAGTAATCGTCTTGTTAACTCAGGTGAGAATGTTGACGAGCAAAAGGCTGGAGATCATTATGTCAGGTTGATTGGGTTAAAATGGCAGACTTGACATGTTAAAAGGAGGGTGATGCTTAAAATCATTGTTCTTCCATTGTTAACCATGGTGACCTGCAAAGAAACGCGTGCAGCCATCATTGCGTTGCATAAAAATGGCTTCACAGGCAAGGATATTGTGACTACTAAGAATGCACCTCAATCAACAATTTATAGGATCATCAAGAACTTCAAGGAAAAAGGTTCAATTCTTGTTAAGAAGGCATCCAAGAAAGTCCCGCAAGCGCCAGGATCGTCTCCTAAAGAGGATTCAGCTGCGGGATCGGAGTGCCACCAGTGCAGAGCTTGCTCAGGAATGGCAGCAGGCAGGTGTGAGCGCATCTGCACGCACAGTGAGGCGAAGACTTTTGGAAGATGGCATGGTGTCAAGAAGGCCAGCAAAGAAGCCACTTCTCTCCAAAAAAAACATCAGGGACAGATTGATCTTCTGCAGAAAGTATGGTGAATGGACTGCTGAGGACTGGGGCAAAGTCATATTCTCCGATGAAGCCTCTTTCCGATTGTTTGGGGCATCTGGAAAAAGGCTTGTCCGGAGAAGAAAAGGTGAGTGCTACCATCAGTCCTGTGTCATGCCAACAGTAAAGCATCCTGAGACCATTCATGTGTGGGATTGCTTCTCATCCAAGGGAGTGGGCTCACTCACAATTTTGCCCAAAAACACAGCCATGAATAAAGAATGGCACCAAAACACCCTCTAACAGCAACTTCTTCCAACAATCCAACAACAGTTTGGTGAAGAACAATGCATTTTCCAGCACGATAGAGCACCGTGCCATAAGGCAAAATTGATAACTCAGTGGCTTGGGGACCAAAACGTTGACATTTTGGGTCCATGGCCTGGAAACTCCCCAGATCTTAATCCCATTGAGAACTTGTGGTGAATCCTCAAGAGGCGGGTGGACAAACAAAAACCCACTAATTCTGACAAACTCCAAGAAGTGATTATAAAAGAATGGGTTGCTATCAGTCAGGAATTGGACCAGAAGTTGATTGAGAGCATGCCCAGTCGAATTGCAGAGGTCCTGAAAAAGAAGGGCCAACACTGCAAATACTGACTCTTTGCATTAATGTCATGTAATTGTCGATAAAAGCCTTTGAAACGTATGAAGTGCGTGTAATTATATTTCACTACATCACAGAAACAACTGAAACAAAGATCTAAAAGCAGTTTAGCAGCAAACTTTGTGAAAACTAATATTTTTGTCATTCTCAAAACTTTTGGCCACGACTGTAGAGGGCATATCTCACACAGTCTGAACCAGTGTAGGCCTGAAGTAAATATTTCTTTGCCCAAAATGGCTGTATTTCAAATGGCTATATTTCAAATCCCTGAATCAAACCCCTGTATGTAGAGGGGGTATCTCACATGGTCTGAACCAGTGCAGGCCTGAAGTAAATAATTATTTGCCCCAAATGGCTGTATTTCAAATGGCTGTATTTTAAATGCCTGATTAAAACCCCTGTATGTAGAGGGGGTATCTCACACGGTCTGAACCAGTGTAGGCCTGAATTCAATATTTCTTTGCCCAAATGGCTATATTTCAAATCCCTGAATTAAACCCCTCTATGTAGAGGGAGTATCTCACAGGGCCTGAACCAGTGTAGGCCTAAATTAAATATTTCTGTGCACAAAATAGCTGTTTTTCAAATGGCTGTATTTCAAATCCCTGAAACAAACCCCTGTATGTAGAGGGTGTATCTCACAAGGCGTGAACCAGTGTAGGCCTGAATTCAATATTGATGCACCAAATGGCGGTATTTAAAGTTTCTGAATGTAACCCAAATGTATTAAGGGTGTATCTCACAATTACATCTGCATCAAAGGCTGCCAACTAAATTTTTTGGGCCCAAACGAGTGTTTATTTAACAACTGAATTTGACAAGAGTATAAAAACCTGCAATTTCACACACGCTGAAGCTGCAAGGCCTGAAAATTGTGTTTTTTGTCAAAAAAGTGTGTTTTTCAAACCACAGAAAATGATGGGTGTATTTCTAGCTTAAATTGTACACTGACTAAGGCCTAGTTCACACCAACGTGTGTGATCCGTGGCCGTATTGCGGCCCGCAAATTGCGGGCCGCAATACACGGCCACAGTTCCGTGTGCATTCCGCATCACGGATGTGGACCCATTCACTTCAATGGGTCCGCAAATCCGGAATTGCGGAACAGCCGCACGGAACGGGACCCCTCGGGAACACTACGGAGTGCTTCCGTGGAGTTGCGTCCCGTGCTTCCGTTCCGCAAAAATATAGAACATGTCCTATCTTTTTGCGGAACGGGCGGATCGCAGACCCATTAACCCCTTAAGGACACATGACGTATTGGTACGTCATGTGTTGTTCCGATCACTGCCGCCCGGCCGGCTGTGATCGGAACCAGGTGCCTGCTCAAATCATTGAGCAGGCACCTCGGCTAAATGCAATTCAGACCTTCGGTTTGTTGCGCTTTCTGCAGTTTCTGATCCCCGCGGTCCCTGACCGCGGGGATCAGAAATGTTAGTATTCCTAAAATATATATGTTTCACCCCCCCTGCACCCCTGAATGATTTTATCCCGGTGGGAGGTGCAGGGGGGGTGTTGCGGGCGGTGCGGCAGGCGGGATCGCGATCCCCCGCCCGCCTCCCCTTGAAAAATTGTTGGTGGCCAGTAATTATACCAGGGTGTCAGCACATTGCTGACAACCTGGTATAAACAGCTGACATCTGTGATGCGATGTCAGCCGTTTAACCCTTTCCATACCGCGGTCCGTACGGACCGCTGTATGGAAAAGGTTAACAGCTCAGGGAGCTCCCTCCCTCTCCAATCGGGGGGCTGCTGTGCCTTTGCAGCCCCCCGATGGAGAGGGAGAGAGCCCCCAGAGAGCCCCCAGACAGCCGCCCTCCTTACCCTTCCCCGTCTGCGCAGTTCTGGCCATTACTGAGCAGACGGGGAAGGTTCCCATGGCAACAGGACGCCGTCTCAGGCATCCTGCTGTCCATGGTGCTGAACAGTTCTGTGCTAAAGGCATAGATCTGTTCAGACAAAGTGTAAGTAAATTACAGTACAAAACACTATATGGTGTACTGTACTGTATTATACAGACATCATACCCACTGGATCTTCAAGAACCAAGTGGGTCTGGGTAAAAAAAAAAAAAAAAAGGAAAAAAAAGTGAAAAAAACACATTTATCACTGATTAAAAATGAAAAAAATTAAATTCCCTAAACATGTTTGGTATCGCCGCGTCCGTAACGACCTGATCTATAAAACGGTCATGTTAGTTTACCCGGACGGTGAACGCCATAAAAATAAAAAATAAAAAACCATGATGAAATTGAAATTTTGCCCACCTTACTTCCTAAAAAAGGTAATAAAAGTGATCAAAAAAGTTGCATGTACGCCAAAATTGTAACAATCAAACCGTAATCTCATCCTGCAAAAATCCTACCCTACTCAAGATAATCGCCCAAAAACTGTAAAAACTATAGCTCTTAGACTATGGAAACACTAAAACATGATTTTTTTGGTTTCAAAAATGAAATCATTGTGTAAAACTTACATAAATAAAAAAAAGGTATACTTATTAGGTATAGCCGCATCCGTATCGACCTGCTCTATAAAAATATCACATGAACTAACCCCTCAGGTGACCACCGTAAAAAATACAAATAAAAACGGTGTAAAAAAAGCAATTTTTTGTCATCTTACGTCACAAAAAGTGTAATAGCAAGCGATCAAAAAGTCATATGCACCCCAAAATAGTGCCAATAAAACCGTCATCTCATCCTTCAAAAAATGAGACCCTACTTAAGATAATCGCCCAAAAACTGAAAAAACTATGGCTCTTAGATTATAGAGACACTAAAACTTTTGTTTAAAAAATGAAATCATTGTGTAAAACTTACATAAATAAAAAAAATTGTAAACATATTAGGTATCGCCGTGTCCGTGACAACCTGCTCTAAAAAATTACCACATGATCTAACCCAGGCATCCTCAAACTGCGGCCCTCCAGCTGTTGCAAAACTACAATGTGTAATATAGAGCAAACAAAAATCATATGTACCCTAAACTAGTACCAACAAAACTGCCACCCTATCCCGTAGTTTCTAAAATGGGGTCACTTTTTTGGAGTTTCTACTCTAGGGGTGCATCAGGGGGGCTTGAAATGGGACATGGTGTCAAAAAACCAGTCCAGCAAAATCTGCCTTCCAAAAATCGCATGGCATTCCTTTCCTTCTGCGCCTTGCCGTGTGCCCGTACAGCAGTTTACGACCACATATGGGGTGTTTCTGTAAACTACAGAATCAAGGCCATAAATATTGAGTTTTGTTTGGCTGTTAACCCTTGCTTTGTAACTGGAAAAAAAATATTAAAATGGAAAATCTGCCAAAAAAGTGAAATTTTGAAATTGTATCTCTATTTTCCATTAAATCTTGTGCAACACCTAAAGGGTTAACAAAGTTTGTAAAATCAGTTTTGAATACCTTGAGGGGTGTAGTTTCTTACATGGGGTCACTTTTATGGAGTTTCTACTCTAGGGGTGCATCAGGGGGGCTTCAAATGGGACATGGTGTCTAAAAACCAGTCCAGCAAAATCTGCCTTCCAAAAACCAAACGGCTCACCTTTCACTCTACGCCCTACTGTGTGCCCGTACAGTAGTTTACGGCCACATATGGGGTGTTTCTGTAAACGGCAGAGTCAGGGCAATAAAGATACAGTCTTGTTTGGCTGTTAACCCTTGCTTTGTTACTGGAAAAAATGGGTTAAAATTGAAAATTAGGCAAAAAAATTTAATTCTCAAATTTCATCCCCATTTGCCACTAACTCTAAAGGGTTAACGAAGTTTGTAAAATAAGTTTTGAATACCTTGAGTGGTGTCGTTTATAGAATGGGGTGGTTTTTAGGTGGTTTCTATTATGTAAGCCTCGCAAAGTGACTTCAGACCTGAACTGGTCCCTACAAATTTGGTTTTTGTAAATTTCGGAAAAATTTCAAGATTTGCTTCTAAATTTCTAAGCCTTGTAACATCCTCAAAAAATAAAATATCATTCCCAAAATAATTCAAACATGAAATAGACATATGGGGAATGTAAAGTCATCACAATTTTTGGGGGTATTACTATGTATTACAGAAGTAGAGAAACTGAAACTTTGAAATTTGCTAATTCTTCCAAATTTTTGGTAAATTAGGTATTTTTTTATGCAAAAAAAATAATAATTTGGACTTCATTTTACCAGTGTCATGAAGTACAATATGTGACGAAAAAACAATCTCAGAATGGCCTGGATAAGTCAAAGCGTTTTAAAGTTATCACCACTTAAAGTGACACTGATCAGATTTTCAAAAAATGGCCTGGTCCTTAAGGTGAAATAAGGCTGTGTCCTTAAGGGGTTTTTAAAGTGAATGGGTCCGCGATCCGATGCGGCTGACCTATGGCCGGCGATCGTGCATTGCGGTCCGCAATTTGCGGGCCTCAGCACGGGCACGGGTCACACACGTTCATGTGAACTCGGCCTAATCAAGATGTTGTAGATTGCCAAAAATGTGGTTTTTTGGTAACAGAATATGAAAGCTGTATATATTAAAGTTGAATTTAACACATGCAGATCTTGAAAATACAGTTTTTTGGCAAAAAAGTGAGTTTTTAAAACCCCAGAAAATGATGGGTGTATTTCTACCTTAAATTGCACACTGACTAATCCAGATGTTGTAGTTTGCAAAAAAAAAATGCTGATTTGAAATGTCCCAAAAGCTCAGATGCAGTGCTGGTGCACTGAGCTTGCATAAAATGTCCGCTGCCACCGCCGCCGCCACCCTCCTACCTAACAGAATTATAAAAAAAAATGTTTTTGGGTCAATGGCTTCAGGGCAGGGTAAAACGATTCTGCCCTGCACCCACACAACTATTTCTCTGTAGATCACTGAGTTAGATTCTCTCCTATTCTCTCCCTGAAATCACAAGTCCAGCAGCATCCTCTCCCTACACTTGTAACAGCAGAGTGACGTGCAGCTCTACGTGACTCAAGCCTATATAGAGCCTGGGTCACATGCTGCTCTGGCCATTCACAGCCATGCCATTAGTAGGCATGGCTGTGATGGCCTCTAAGGTCAGAGAGTTAACCGCTTGTTGATTGGCTGCTGTGCAGCCTTTCAAAAAGCGCCAATAAAGCGCCAAACACCGAACCTGAACTTTTACGGAAATGTTCGGTTTTGGGTCCGGGGTCCAAAAATCCTAAAGTTCGGTACGAACCCGAACTTTACAGTTCGGGTTCGCTCAACCCTAGTAACCAATTGGAGACCCACAATTTCACTGTGAGAGCTACGATCGGAAGGCAGAGGGAGCCACATCCCTCCACCTAACCTCACACATGCTGTGATTTCTTTTAAACATGGCATTTGAGGGGTTAAATGACCAGTTTCGGCACCATCCACAATGCTGCAAGTCTTTCTGTTGTATTATACAGCCGGCACCCAATGCATATGGAGTGGGCTCAGCACAGCAGCCGTTTCATACATTCCCTCAGCCACTATGATGTACAGGTGCATCACAGTAGCTGAAGGGGTTAAAGATGCTTTTGCCTCTGATGAATGAAAATTTTTATATTGCTATTATATTAAACAAAACAATTGATTGTAGGGCTTTTACCATCATCTGTATATACACTCAACTAAAAAAATATTAGGAACACCATACTAATACGGTGTTGGACCCCCTTTTGCCTTCAGAACTGCCTTAATTCTACGTGGCATTGATTCAACAAGGTGCTGATAGCATTCTTTAGAAATGTTGGCCCATATTGATAGGATAGCATCTTGCAGTTGATGGAGATTTGAGGGATGCACATCCAGGGCACGAAGCTCCCGTTCCACCACATCCCAAAGATGCTCTATTGGGTTGAGATCTGGTGACTGTGGGGGCCATTTTAGTACAGTGAACTCATTGTCATGTTCAAGAAACCAATTTGAAATGATTCGAGCTTTGTGACATGGTGCATTATCCTGCTGGAAGTAGCCATCAGAGGATGGATACATGTTCTCATTCTGTTTACGCCAAATTCGGACTCTACCATTTGAATGTCTCAACAGAAATCGAGACTCATCAGACCAGGCAACATTTTTCCAGTCTTCAACAGTCCAATTTTGGTGAGCTCGTGCAAATTGTAGCCTCTTTTTCCTATTTGTAGTGGAGATGAGTGGTACCCAGTGGGGTCTTCTGCTGTTGTAGCCCATCCGCCTCAAGGTTGTGCGTGTTGTGGCTTCACAAATGCTTTGCTGCATACCTCGGCTGTAACGAGTGGTTATTTCAGTCAACGTTGTTTTTCTATCAGCTTGAATCAGTCGGCCCATTCTCCTCTGACCTCTAGCATCCACAAGGCATTTTTGCCCACAGGACTGCCGCATACTGGATGTTTTTCCCTTTTCACACCATTCTTTGTAAACCCTAGAAATGGTTGTGCGTGAAAATCCCAGTAACTGAGCAGATTGTGAAATACTCAGACCGGCCCATCTGGCACCAACAACCATGCCACGCTCAAAATTGCTTAAATCACCATTCTTTCCCATTCTGACATTCAGTTTGGAGTTCAGGAGATTTTCTTGACCAGGACCACACCCCTAAATGCATTGAAGCAACTGCCATGTGATTGGTTGACTAGATAATTGCATTGTTTTTGTAATACAGTATTAAATGTTTTTTTTTGTGATTTCTTCATTGACACAATTATTCAACCCCTTAAAGACTACCACTATTAAGAACAGAGGTTCATTTAAGTGTTTTCGATCAGGTATTGAAAACACCTGTGGATGTCAAGGAGCAGCAATCAAGCATAATAAGCACCAATTAGGCAGATTTAAAAGGACTGTGATACTCAGCTCCTTCTAGACATTTACTGGTGTGTTTACAAACATGGTGAAGTCAAGAGAATGGTCCAGGAAGACAAGAGAAGAGGTGATTTCTCTTCACAGGAAGGGCAATGGCTATAAGAAGATTGCAAAAATGTTAAACATACCAAGAGACACCATAGGAAGCATCATTCGCAAATTCAAGGCAAAGGGCACTGTTGAAACGCTACCTGGGTGTGGCAGAAAGAAGATGCTGACTTTGACTGTTGTGCGCTACCTGAAGTGCAAAGTGGGAAAAAGTCCCCGTGTGACTGCTGAGGAACTGAAAAAAGATTTGTCAGATGTGGGTACTGAAGTTTCAGCTCAGACAATAAGGCGCACACTGCGTAATGAAGGCCTCCATGCCAGAACTCCCAGGCTGTCTCCAAAGAATAAGAAGAGTCGACTGCAGTATGCCAAAAGTCATGTGGACAAACCACTAAAGTTTTGGGATAGTGTTCTGTGGACTGATGAAACAAAATTAGAACTGTTTGGGCCCATGGATCAACGCTATGTTTGGAGGAGGAAGAACAAGGCCTATGAAGAAAAGAACACCTTGCCTACTATGAAGCATGGTGGGGGGTCAATCATGCTTTGGGACTGTTTTGCTTCTACAGGTACAGGGAAGCTTCAGCGTGTGCAAGGTACCATGAATTCTCTTCAGTACCAGGAGATATTGGATGAAAATGTGATGCAGTCCGTCACAAACCTGAGGCTTGGGAGACGTTGGACCTTTCAACAGAACAATGATCCCAAGCATACCTCCAAGTCCACTAGAGCATGGTTGCAGATTAAAGGCTGGAACATTTTGAAGTGGCCATCGCAGTCAACAGACTTAAATCCAATTGAGAACCTCTGGTGGGACTTAAAGAAAGCAGTTGCAGCGCGCAAGCCTAAGAATGTGACTGAACTGGAGGCTTTTGCCCATGAAGAATGGGCGAAGATACCCTTAGATCGCTGCAAGACACTTGTGTCAAGCTATGCTTCACGTTTAAAAGCTGTTATAACTGGAAAAGGATTTTGTACTAAGTACTAAGATTGAATGTCACTTGGGGGTTGAATAAAACTGATAATGATGTGAGCACAGAAAATACATTTGTGGTTATTTCATTATAAATGTTATGTTATATTTGTCTGACTTACAAGTGCCTCTTTGATTTAATTGTAAACAAGATGACTGAAATGATCAAAATCAATGTCAAACTAGCCAAAACACTCAATTTCAGTGGGGGTTCAATAATGTATGTATGTACAGTTATAAGAGGGTGTGCACACTTATGCAACCACATTATTTTAGTTTTTTTTTGTTTTCTTCCCTCCGCCTAAAAGATTTCAGTTTGTTTTTCAATTGAGTGGTACAGTTTATAGGTCACATTAAAGGTGGAAAAAGTTCTGAAATGATTTATCTTTGTCTCATTTTTTTACATCACAGAAACCTGACATTTTAACAGGGGTGTGTAGACTTTTTATATCCATTGTATGTATGTTCCGCGATCACTCAAAAATGCAACCATCGATTTCAATGAAACTTGGTATGCACATCCCTTGCTACCTGGAAAGAAATCTTGTGGGGGTCACAGCTCTCTAGGATGTACCGTTCCTAAGATATTCTCAAAAAATGACCTGCATTAACCAATACAAACCTGCAAGTCTTTCTCTTTATATCCCAACTGCTATACACACGGTCACATGTCCCTTATCAGCCAATAGAGGCTCGTAGGTCCTTTGTCTCCACATGCAGATAGTTTTACAACAGGTCTACAAAAAACCTAGCCATTTTTCTTCACTGCTGCAGGTCAGCTTTAAAGGGGCAGGGCGCTGTGTATGACACTGTTAAGGGAGTGCTGTGGAGGTTACAGTTCAGGGGGCAGGTTGGGTGGCTATTCAGGTCACCCTCAAAAGACGGACTTAAAAAAAAAACGCCCCAGGTCCCGCCAAGCCATGCCCTCAATGTGGTTAGGCCACACCCCCTTCCACTCCTCAGCCAACAGGGATTGAAAAAATTAAGGTAAAAATCATCTTCTGTCAGCTGCAGGGGTGGGAGGGAGGGTGACTTTCTCTGTGCAGCTCATGCTCACACAGCACAGTACTGCTGTCTGAGAGTGAGCTGTTCAAAAGAACATCCCTGTGTCCTTCCAGGTCCTGCGCCGGACGGAGGACAGAGAGTGTGAAAACTGGACTGTCCTGCCTAAAACCGGACCTCTGGCCACCCTAGGGGCAGGCTGCTAGGGAGGTCACAGTTAAGGGGACGGTCCGCTATGGAGGTCAGTGTTAAGTGGCAACTTGCTGTAGAGGCCAATGTTAAGGGGACGGGGTGTTGTGGAAATCACTGTTAAGGACATGGGGTACTGTGGAGGTCACTAATAAAGGGGCGGCCGCTGTGGAGGTCACTGTTAAGGGGGCGGGATGCTGTCCAGGTCACTGTTAAAGGGGCAGGCTGCTGTGGAGGTCACTGATAAGCGAGCGGGATGCTAGTGTTCAGCTATGGATGTGAGTGTTAAGGGGCAGGCTGCTGTAGAGGTCACTGTTAAGGGGACGGAGTGTTGTGGAGGTCACATTTTAAGGGAACATAGCTCTGTAGAGATCACTGTTAATGGGCGGGTTATTGTGGAAATCACTGTTAACGAGACAGAGAACTGTGGAGGTCACTAATAAACGGGTGGCCGCTGTGGAGGTCACTGTTAAAGGGGAGGGCACTGTGGATGTTACTGTTAAGGGGGCAGGCCGCTGTGGAGGTGTCACGAGGGTGTCAAGACCCACGCCTGACTCCGTTATACCCGGGGTCAGGAAGTCACAGCGGTTGGCTGCGCGCTCTATGTAAGATAGGGCTGTTTCCTTATGGTAGCTTTTTGGGTTTGCTTTGCAACCCTTTTTGGCTCACTCAGGGATCTGTAGCTCCTTCTCAGCTGTTCCTTGTCCAGCACTCCCAACCTCCTTATATTCCCCTCTCACACTTCTCTGGTTGCCAGATATAGAGCTTCCTGCCTGGACTTCTATACTGACCCTCTGGAGCTGTGTTGCTGCGTTCTCTGGTAGTTGGTCCAGAACGTTACCCTCCGGATCCCTGTTGGACCTTTTGTGGTCTGCTGTGGTCGCCCACCTGGGTGTATGTGTTTGTCTGTATTGTCTGTCCTCTCCCTGGTGTTTCCCTCTTAGTGTCAGTGGTGCGGACTAGCGATTCCACCGGCCCGTTCACTATCTAGGGCTCATTATAGGGAAAGCCAGGGTTTAGGCACGTGATCGCCGCACGGGTGAGGAACCCGTCTAGGGACGTCAGGGCAGTCAGGTGCCAGCCGCAAGGTGAGTCAGGGGTCACCACCTTTCCCTCTCCCTTAGGCAGGGCTTTCCCTTTTCCCTCCCTGTGCGTGACGCCGGTCATTACAGGAGGTCACTGTTGAAGGGGCGGGGTACTGTAAATGTCACTGTTATTGTGGATAATGTCGATATCTTTTGACGAAATACACAAACAATAAATTAAATAGATGAAATATACCCGTGCAAAGCTGGGTCCTTTTGCTAGTAGCTATTATAAAAACTGAATAAAAACTAAAACATAACTGTAATATCTAATAATTTTTTTTCAACCTGTGTAGGGTGTCATATAAATACCCTTGCATCTGGAATGTTTAACTCTTAATGCAATAACTGGCAATAACTACATAAAAGTACATAAAAGAACATTCCAAATAGTGTAGAGCAAATCAAAGCATCCGAAGTGGAATTCGATCTTTAGTTTAAGAAAAATTTGATTCGCCAGAAATCCTAATTTCCTCTCGCTTCGTGTAACAAATCATATTTTCTCTAAAATGGCGGGTGCACAGTTACAAAGTGAAAGTAAGAGGCCCGGGAATGTGAGATCACCCATAATGCTGTAAAGACAGCTAATCCACAGATAGTCATCCCCAGTGATGTCACAACCGTATAAAAGCATCATTCAGTGTGGTATCCGCCATTTCATTGTGAGCTGAGCATAGGTATAGATGTGACAAATCGCTTATGCACTAGGGACAGTGTTTCAGAAAACCATTAATAAAAGAATATCGAATAGGGAGAGTGCAGGGACACTGCAGGGAGATCATAGGGAGAGTTTTTAGACACTGTAGGGAGAACATAGGGAGACAGCAGGGACACTATAGGTTAACTGTAATCATTGTGTGCATGTTATTCAACTGCTGCTACATTCATAATTAATCTGTTATTTTATACATAGACTTACTGCACCTCAGTATTAAAGGGTGGTCTAATACATCGCCACATGCATATTGTTCAACTGCTGCCATATTCTTAGTTAATCTATTATTTTAATGATTATTTATTATTTTAGACTTACTGTGCATCAGATTCAGTATTAAAAGGGAGGTCTAATATATCACCAGCAAAATCTGCCTTCCAAAAACCACATGGCGCACCTTTCCCTCTACGCCCTACTGTGTGCCCGTACAGTAGTTTACGGCAACATATGGGGTGTTTCTGCAAACTACAGAATCGGGGCAATAAATATAGCATTTTGTTTGGCTGTTAACCCTTGCTTTGTTAGTGGAAAAAAAAAATTAAATGGAAAATTTGCCCAAAAATTTAAAATCTCAAATTTCATCTCCATTTGCCAATAACTCTTGTGCAACACCTAAAGGGTTAACAAAGTTTGTAAAATCAGTTTTGAATACCTTGTGGGGTGTAGTTTATAGAATGGGGTCATTTTTGGGTGGTTTCTTTTATGTAAGCCTCACAAAGTGACTTCAGACCTGAACTGGTCCCTAAAAAGTGTGTTTTCTTCTAAACTTCTAAGCCTTGTAACATCCCCCAAAAATAATATATCATTCCCAAATTGATCCAAACATGAAGTAGACATATGAGGAATGTAAAGTAATAACTATTTTTGGAGGTATTACTATGTATTATAAAAGTAGAGAAATTGAAACTTGGAAATTTGCAATTTTTAAAAAATTTCTTGGTAAATTTGGTATTATTTTATAAATAAAAAAGCATTTTTTTTTTACTTCATTTTACCAGTGTCATGAAGTACAATATGTGACAAAAAAAACTATCTCAGAATGGCCTGGATAAGTCAAAGCGTTTTAAAGTTATCACAACTTAAAGTGACACTGGTCAGATTTGCAAAAAATGGCCAAGTCCTTAAGGTGAAATAGGGCTGAGTCCTTAAGGGGTTAAAAGGCAGTCTAATGTACATTTTGTATGCATCTTGTTCAACTGCTGCCACATTCTTATATAACACCCCTTTGGGCAGCCCTCGGTAGGAAGGGTGTATGGGGTTCTCAACTCACTATGACGCAGTGCTTCCACCCAAATCTTTCTTGGAGCTCTGTAGGATAGCAATAGGGTCTTCCTCTTCTTCTAGGGGCGGACTTGGGAAACCCCTGCCCAGCTCAGTACACAATCACCTCAGGCAGAAGTTAACAGATTTATTTTGGAAAGGATGAACACTGATAGAGAACATAAAGATAATGCAATAAAAGGAACAAAGCACAGATTGCAATTCTGTCTAAGAAAAAAAACCCTGTTGAAGGGGCCGGCTATCTATAACAGTAAACTGTAATGTGGTCTCACACACTCTCCTTTGGAAGATAAAGTATGCACTTCCCAGCTATCTACTCCTAGCACTTACGGTAGCTTACTATTCCCTACTGTTCAGCAATTAACCCAATCCGAACATTGGGGACCGGTTGCAGAAAACGTTGGACTGCTAATATTGGCACACTTATGATTGTCCTGCCTGGGAACCAGCAGCATTCAGAAGCTTGGATGGCAGTGGAGTCGGGGGTAAGATTCTCCTGGGATCCAGTCTTCGCTGTAGTGGTAATGCAGCAGTAGAGCATTCCCTTCTTACACTGGAAAAATAGGAACTGTCTGGGCTGTGCTGAAGGATTAATGCAGCAGCTGAGCTTTCTCTTCTCATAGAGGAGCTATCAGGACTGTACTGTAATGTCTGCCTCTGTTTGTGGAGATAGATCTCTCAGTCTCTCCATCTCCTGTCATTGCTGCTGTCTCCAAGATGGCTGTTGTTCCTGTTCCTTTATTAGCCTTTCCCCCTAGTTCCCCTGCTATTGGCTGCAGGGAGGAGCAAGTGTTCACGAGATTTGTAGTAGTGATGAGTGGCAGGGGCAATATTAGAATTTGCGATTTTTCGTAAATAGTTTGTAGAATATTTGTCAGATATTCGCTAATTCGAGAATTTGAGATCATATTCTTGATTGCGAAAATCGGCAATGTATTATATATGTAATGCGCTCAAAATACTGACGTGGGTGACTTATGCTACATTTTTCAAGCTGGTATAAGTTTCCTTAGACTGGAGAAAATGGTTGACACGGCAGAACATTAGAATAGCTTTATATGCAGATAGAGTTAGTTAGACCTCATGCACATGACAGTTTTTCAGTATATCATTTTTTTTTAACCCCTCCAGAGCTATTTTACTATGCATTCTGTATTCAGAATGCTATTATTTTCTCTTATAACCATGTTATTTGGGAAAATAATAATGATCGGGTCTCCATCCCGATCGTCTCCTAGCAACCGTGCGTGAAAATCGCACCGCATCCGCACTTGCTTCCGGATGCTTGCGATTTTCACGCAACCCCATTCACTTCTATGGGGCCTGCGTTGCGTGAAAAACGCAGAATATAGAGCATGCTGCGATTTTCACGCAACGCACAAGTGATGCGTGAAAATCACTGCTCATGTGAACAGCCCCATAGAACAGCCCCATAGAAATGAATGGGTCGGTATTCAGTGCGGGTGCAATGCGTTCAACTCACGCATCGCATCCACGTGGAATACTCGCCCGTGTGAAAGGGGCCTTAGTTGGCATAGCCCATAAACTGCCTCTGTGTCCTTACCTGTCCTGAACCTTGTTTTTGCTGCTCATTCAGCTAGCCAAGTAATGATAGCCATAGACTCTTCACGCTTTTCAGCGAGGCTGAACTTTGTGAGGACAGTCAGTGGTTACAGGCCAACACAAATTTGGAGGAGATGTCCACTGAGGACTCCTCTAGTTGTGTAACTACCGATAATGACAGTCAGATGGGAGCACACATTGTGAGAGGTAATTTTTTTAATGAAGTCTGCCTAATTGAATTTTTAAAACTTCGTTCATCTCTAAATCCAAATAACTATGTACAAAGTTTTTCCCATGAAAACAGAGACAGTGATTGATGTGAGCGATGAAAATATTTGTTATAGCACTTTGGTATGCAAAGAATCTGATATATCTGTTTAATATTCCTGTTATTATTACTCCTTTGTGACCCTTACCAGAGCCCTCACAACACAATCACTTTATTGGAGAGGCAGAGTCTAATAGACTGCTGTTGTTTTTGCAGTTTATTATGTAAGTAATTCATTGATTAATCAAGTCCTATGTGATGCTTATATGCAAGGAAATCTATAACTAGTCCCATTGAAAAAAAGATACTTTGACAAAAATCATCTTTAACCCCTTCGCTACCGAACCACTTTTCACCTTAAATCCCAGTAGTGATGAGCGGCAGGGGCAATATTAGAATTTGCAATATTTTGCTAATATTTTGTATAATATTCGTCATATATTCGTGAATTTGAGAATTCAAGATTATATTCTTGATTGCAAAAATCGGCAATGTATCGTCAATACCGGTGTGGGTCACTTATGCTGCATTTTTCAAGCTGGTATAAGTTACCTGAGACTGGAGAAAATGGTTGACACAGCAGAACATTTGAATAGCTTTATATGCACATAAGAGTGCTCCAATATATTTGCGCTTGCAAATTTTTGGCAATTAATGAGGAGCATATTTTTTAGCAATACGTGCAACTTGTATAGTAAGGGGCAGGCAACTTTTCTATTGGTTGATAGGGATGTTGCTAAGCTGTGACAAAGCCTGATGTGTAATGTGTAATGTGTACAGTACACATCAGGGATGATCACCTGATGTGTACTGTGTTAAAAAAAAAGAAAAAAAAATATTCGTCATTGAAGAGAAATGTGACTCCATCTTGTCTTCTCTAAATATGTAAAGAATTGTGATAACATCTCACCCATGCACTGTTTCAAGTTCCCCCGCTGTGAGTTAAGTTACGGGAATCCCCCAGAACTAGTACAAACGTCCTTGCCTTATTCAGAGTCATTCGGCCAAACTTCATGCATTCTTATATGTGACTGATTAAAATCTATTCTTTTTGCTTACTGCACGTACACATACCATATAAGGATGTTCCGGTAGTATGTGTATGAGCAACAATGTGTATCTTTATGATTGGTTTAACGCTGTTATGCAAACTTTTCTACTACCTATATAAGGCCAAGCAGCTATAGCATAATAAAGTTAGAGTATTTCTCAGTGATACCTGTGTGTGTGTCATGTTATTGCCGGCTGAGAAATATCTCTCCTGACGTCAGTAAGATCAAATCAAGGTGGTCGTAGAGGTCCAGAAAGGTCTAAATCCTTTCAGTCATTATGAATATATAGCACTATATTCTAAATATTCACAAATTCTCGAAGTGCCGATATTCACGATAAAAATTTGCTTTTTTAATATTCTCGCTCAACACTAAATCCCAGGCCGATTTTTGCAAATCTGACATGCATCACTTTATGTGCTAACGACTTTGGAATGTTTTTACTTATCCAAGCCATTCTCAGAATGTTACAGTAGTAAATTTGAGTTAATATACAGGTGAAACTCGAAAAATTTGAATATCGTGCAAAGTTCATTTATTTCCGTAATGCAACTTAAAAGGTGAAACTAATATATGAGATAGACTCATTACATGCAAAGCAAGATATTTCAAGCCTTTATTTGTTATCATTTGGATGATTATGGCTTACAGTTTATGAAACCCCAAAGTCACAATCTCAGGTACCCTTTGCTCAGGGGGTATGGAATAATTAGCTGACTAGAGTGTGACACTTTTTGCCTAGAATATTGAACCTTTTCACAAAATTCGAATTTTAAGTTGCATTAATGCAACTCCTTTTAAGTTGCATTACTGAAATAAATGGACTTTTGTATGATATTCAAATTTTTCAAGTTTCACCTGTATTTCATCTTTATTTATAAAATAATCCCAAATTTACCAACAATTTGGAAAAATTCACAATTATCTAAATTTGAATTTCTCTACTTTTAAGATTAATGGGAATACCTCATAAAATAGTTATCAATCAACATTCCCCATATGTCTGCTTTATGTTGGCAGAATTTTGTAAATGTCATTTTATTTTCTTAGGACATTAGAAGGCTTAGAATTTTAGACAAAATTTCCAAAACCATTTTTTTAAGCACCAATTTAGTTATAAAGTGATTTTGAGGGGATTACATAATGGAAACCACCCATGAATGACCCCATTTTAGAAACTACACCCCTCAAAATTATTCAAAATTGATGTTACAAACTTTGTTAACCCTTGAGGTTTTCCACAAGAATTAAAGGAAAATGGAGGTGAAATTTCAAAATTAAATTTAATTGGTAGATTTTTTATGTTAATCTATTTTTTCTTACGACACAGCAAGGGTTAACAGCAAAATAAACCTTAATATACATTACGCTGATGGCAGTAAAATGCTCTATGGGCATGTGGCAGTGGTCAGAAGGAAAGGAGCACCATATGGATTTTGGAGGCAGATTTTGCTAGAAAGGTTTTTAGGCACCATTTGGTGTTTGAAGAAACCCTGCCATACCCCTACAGTGGAAATACTCAAAAAGTAACCCCATTTTGCAAACTAAACCCCTTAAAGAATATATTAAGAGGGGTACTTAACACTTTGACCCCCTAAGAGTTTTACAGAATTTGGAAACACTTGGCTAAGAAAATAAAAAGTTTCATTTCTTCTAGTAAAATGTTTCTTAACCCCAAATTTTTCATTTTCACAAGGGGTAACAGGAGAAAAAGCACCACATAATTTGTAACCCATTGTCTCCTGAATACGGCAACACCGCATATGTAGTGGTAAACTGCTGTGGGGGCACATGGCAGGAAGGGAAGGAGCACCATATGGCTTTTGCAGCGCAGATTTTGATGGATTGGTTTACGGGTGCCATTGTTTTTTATTTTTTGAGTGATTGTCTTATGTGGGGGTTCTTTTTTTGTGGTATGAGGTGACAATTTTATTGGTACCATTTTTGGGTACATAAGACTTTTGATCACTTGGTATTACACTTTTTGTGGAGCAAGGTGACCAAAAATGGCTGTTTTGGCATACTTTAAAAAAAATTTTTTTTAGAGCATTCACATGAGGGGTCATATCATGTGATATTTTATAGAGCAGGTTATTAATGATGCGGCGATAAATAATACAGTGATCCCTCAAGATACAATGGCCTCAGAATACAATATTTTCAACATAAAATGGTCTTTTCTGACCCATCGTAAGTTGAAACCAAACTCCACATACAATGCCTCAGACTCAGATCCCACCAATCAAGGTCACTTCTCTGGTAAAATATCTGTATTAGTTGCTATATCAATAGACCAAGGAATGTGGGCAGCACCACTGTCTGAAAGGTACAGACGGAGTGCCAGCGGCTGAGTCGGCGATCCACCTCCAAACAATATAGAATAAATGAACTCCGCAGCACATCCGAGTAGTGAAGAAGTAAAAGAAGCTTTAATCACCAAGCATGCGACGTTTCAATCCTCTCAATGGGATTTTTCTCAAGCAGTGACTGCTTGAGAAAAATCCCATTGAGAGGATTGAAACGTCGCCTGCTTGGTGATTAAAGCTTCTTTTACTTCTTCACTACTCGGATGTGCTGCGGAGTTCATTTATTCTGTATTAGTTGCTAGCTAGATGCTATTCTTGTATGCTATATGTAAGGACTTGTTTTATCCATCTTAATAATCAGTTTATTTGTCTTAAATCTTTATTTTCTTTAATCTTGGATGACATTTTGGGGCTTTGGAACCGATTACTCAAGTTACAATGGTTTCAACATACAATGGTCGTTCTGGAACCAATTAATATTGTAACTTGAGGGACCACTATTTGTCTATCATTTTTATTTTTGTTAGGTCTTACAAAGTAAAAGCATCTTTGAACAGAATAAAATCTTGTTTTTGTGTTGTCAGTTTCTGAGAGACATATTTTTTTATTTTATGGGCAATTGTGTTAGGAGCTCATTAATTTGCGGGATGAGAGGACGGTTTGATTAGTTCTATTTTGGGCTACATACGCCTTTTTGATTGCTTGGTATTACACTGTTTTTGAGGCAAGGTGACCAGAAAAAGGCAGTTTTGGCACCGTTTTATTTTATTTTTTATGGCGTTCACCTGACGGGGTGGATCATGTGATATTTTTATAAAGCCGGTCTATACGGACGCGGCGATACCGCAATACCGAATATGTCTACTTTTCTTTTTTCCCTATTGTTTACAAATTTTTTTAATACATTTTGGGAAAAGGGTGTTTTTTTTTTTACTTGAAACTTTTAATTTTTGATTATGTAAAACTTTTTTTTTTTTTTTTTACCTCTCTGGGACTTCAACTTTTGGGGGTCTGATCCCCTGTACAATGCATTACAATACATATTTGGCTATAAATGTATTACACAGTGTAATACACTTCAGCCTGCTTGCCTGTAAGATCCAGGGGGCTGGATCTCACAGGATTACAGGGAAGGCAGCCACAATGCCTAAGGAAGGCATTGGGCTGCCTTCCTAGCCATCAGGTCCCCGTCATAGCAGCGCGGGGACCCAATGGACACAGACACCTGACAGGACACCACACATGCCACGGTCAGCACTGAACCGATCAGTGCGCTATAGCTGTATGGTATGTCTGGTATTTTAAACACAGTTCACAGCGCCTTACAGTTACGGCGCTGGTACTGTACAGGTTAATGGGGTTAGCCACTTTCTGGTGACCAATGTGTATGTAAGATGACTATATGGCAGTTGCTAATATAGCCTTTGTTTATATTCTGTGCCATTTGCTATATTTCATAAGCCATGTTTTGTTGTGATAGGCAAATGTTCTGTGCTGTCCACATGGTTGCTGAAGGATGGTCATGTGACCAGGCAAATCACCTCCATTGGGATGTTCCCTGCATTCAAATACACTGCACCTCCATGAAACTCCCAACACTAAAAGTACAGATGACAGATCCAGTGTATTTTAACAAAGGATACATCACATGGAGGTGATTACCCTGGTCACATGACCCTCCATCAACAGCCATCTTATGGAAAAGACCTGTGTGTGGACATCACAAAAGAATTTGCAAACAAGGCTATATTAGTAAGTGCCATATAACCACCTTACAAATAAATTGTAAGATGCTTATATGAACAGTAACCAGAAAGCGGTCATCCCCTTTAATCCTTACCTAAATATTAAAAGAAAATGTTGGCTCTCAGAATGCAGAAACAAAAATAAATAATTTAAAAAAGTTGTAAAAAATATTGTATTGCTACAAATGTTGCAAACTGTAGAATAATGTTAACGTCATTTATTCCCTATGGTGAATAATATATGCCATCTAAGTTAATGAATTGAATAGAGATGAGTTCTTTAAAATTCGATTTGACTGCTTTGCCGAGTTTTACAAAAAATTTGCTTTGTGACAAATTACTTTGTCGTGAAGCGCATTTCTTTTTAAGTAGCGGGCGCAATGACGGGGAACAAAGATTGCCCTGTCCTGTCTTTTAACCTCACAAATGCCTCTGTCATCGTTGATCCCTGCATGTGACATTAATATTAAGGCATTTCAAGGGTTAATCATCTTGCTTGAAGATATAAGGCGAAATGTCACACGGTGAGTGATGATGTCATCATGCTGGCCGGCTTGGTGAAGTCATACGTCACCACGCGCAAGACTTTGCACGGGATCTTCAAACAAGATGGCCTGGGTGGCCTCTTCTCACTCAAATGGATTATGTGAGTAAGAATTTTTTTAAAATTTTTACCAGCATTTCAGGGAAAATGTATTCATTACCACAAAGCACGATGAAATTCGGCTTCGTGGCAAATCAAATTTTCCCTGAAATTTGGATCTAAGTCCACTTCGGATACTTCAATTAGCACAACACTAGAAGTGGTCTTCGATCAGAATTTCAGGAAAAATTTGCAGCGAAGCTGAATTTCCTTGTACTTCGGGGTAACTATTCTTTTTTTCCTGAAATGGCTGTTTAAAAAAAAGAAGAAAAAAAAACATACCCACCTCATCCATTTGTGTGTGAAAAGACTAAATGTCATCATGTCACCACACGAGATTTTGCGTGGTATCTACAATGGAGATGGCCGCAACGGCCTCTGCTCGATCAAATGCATAAAGTGAGTATTTATTTATTTTTACCCTGATTTTCCACTGAAAAGCCTAAACTGTAGCCTCAGATGCCACGATAAACGTTGTATTTGAGGAGTTCAATAGTAATTGCACCCGCTATATACAACGGAATGCGCTTCGTCACAAATCAAATTTCTTTGTGAAGTTCGGAGAAGCAGCCAAATTTAATTTTTCAGAACTGCTCATCTCTTATCAATGTACATTAAAGTGAATCGCTCTGATTGAAAGGGGAAGCTGAGCAGATTGACATACACTCAGCTAAAGAATTATTAGGAACACCTGTACTATTTCTCATTAATGCAATTATCTAGTCAACCAATCACATGGCAGTTGCTTCAATGCATTTAGGGGTGTGGTCCTGGTCAAGAAAATCTCCTGAACTCCAAACTGAATGTCAGAATGGGAAAGAAAGGTGATTTAAGCAATTTTGAGCGTGGCATGGTTGTTGGTGCCAGACGGGCCGGTCTGAGTATTTCACAATCTGCTCAGTTACTGGGATTTTCACGCACAACCATTTCTAGGGTTTACAAAGAATGGTGTGAAAAGAGAAAAACATCCAGTATGCGGCAGTCCTGTGGGCAAAAATGCCTTAGGGATGCTAGAGGTCTGAGGAGAATGGGCCGACTGATTCAAGCTGATAGAAGAGCAACGTTGACTGAAATAACCACTCGTTACAACCGAGGTATGCAGCAAAGCATTTGTGAAGCCACAACACGCACAACCTTGAGGCGGATGGGCTACAACATCAGAAGACCCCACCGGGTACCACTCATCTCCACTACAAATAGGAAAAAGAGGCTACAATTTGCACGAGCTCACCAAAATTGGACTGTTGAAGACTGGAAAAATGTTGCCTGGTCTGATGAGTCTCGATTTCTGTTGAGACATTCAAATGGTAGAGTCCGAATTTGGCGTAAACAGAATGAGAACATGTATCCATCCTCTGATGGCTACTTCCAGCAGGATAATGCACCATGTCACAAAGCTCGAATCATTTCAAATTGGTTTCTTGAACATGACAATGAGTTCACTGTACTATAATGGCCCCCACAGTCACCAGATCTCAACCCAATAGAGCATCTTTGGGATGTGGTGGAACGGGAGCTTCGTGCCCTGGATGTGCATCCCTCAAATCTCCATCAACTGCAAGATGCTATCCTATCAATATGGGCCAACATTTCTAAAGAATGCTATCAGTACCTTGTTGAATCAATGCCACGTAGAATTAAGGCAGTTCTGAAGGCAAAAGGGGGTCCAACACCGTATTAGTATGGTGTTCCTAATAATTCTTTAGGTGAGTGTATATTGTTATACTCACAGCACGGTACTAATGTATGATGTCACCGGATGATTTCATGCGTTTCACACACACATAAATATACAGGGAGTGCAGAATTATTAGGCAAATGAGTATTTTGACCACATCATCCTCTTTATGCATGTTGTCTTACTCCAAGCTGTATAGGCTCGAAAGCCTACTACCAATTAAGCATATTAGGTGATGTGCATCTCTGTAATGAGAAGGGGTGTGGTCTAATGACATCAACACCCTATATTAGGTGTGCATAATTATTAGGCAACTTCCTTTCCTTTGGCAAAATGGGTCAAAAGAAGGACTTGACAGGCTCAGAAAAGTCAAAAATAGTGAGAATATCTTGCAGAGGGATGCAGCACTCTTAAAATTGCAAAGCTTCTGAAGCGTGATCTTCGAACAATCAAGCGTTTCATTCAAAATAGTCAACAGGGTCGCAAGAAGCGTGTGGAAAAACCAAGGCGCAAAATAACTGCCCATGAACTGAGAAAAGTCAAGCGTGCAGCTGCCAAGATGCCACTTGCCACCAGTTTGGCCATATTTCAGAGCTGCAACATCACTGGAGTGCCCAAAAGCACAAGGTGTGCAATACTCAGAGACATGGCCAAGGTAAGAAAGGCTGAAAGACGACCACCACTGAACAAGACACACAAGCTGAAACGTCAAGACTGGGCCAAGAAATATCTCAAGACTGATTTTTCTAAGGTTTTATGGACTGATGAAATGAGAGTGAGTCTTGATGGGCCAGATGGATGGGCCCGTGGCTGGATTGGTAAAGGGCAGAGAGCTCCAGTCCGACTCAGACGCCAGCAAGGTGGAGGTGGAGTACTGGTTTGGGCTGGTATCATCAAATTGAGCTTGTGGGGCCTTTTCGGGTTGAGGATGGAGTCAAGCTCAACTCCCAGTCCTACTGCCAGTTTCTGGAAGACACCTTCTTCAAGCAGTGGTACAGGAAGAAGTCTGCATCCTTCAAGAAAAACATGATTTTCATGCAGGACAATGCTCCATCACACGCGCCCAAGTACTCCACAGCCTGGCTGGCAAGAAAGGGTATAAAAGAAGAAAATCTAATGACATGGCCTCCTTGTTCACCTGATCTGAACCCCATTGAGAACCTGTGGTCCATCATCAAATGTGAGATTTACAAGGAGGGAAAACAGTACACCTCTCTGAACAGTGTCTGGGAGGCTGTGGTTGCTGCTGCACGCAATGTTGATGGTGAACAGATCAAAACACTGACAGAATCCATGGATGGCAGGCTTTTGAGTGTCCTTGCAAAGAAAGGTGGCTATATTGGTCACTGATTTGTTTTTGTTTTGTTTTTGAATGTCAGAAATGTATATTTGTGAATGTTGAGATGTTATATTGGTTTCACTGGTAAAAATAAATAATTGAAATGGGTATATATTTGTTTTTTGTTAAGTTGCCTAATAATTATGCACAGTAATAGTCACCTGCACACACAGATATCCCCCTAAAATAGCTAAAACTAAAAACAAACTAAAAACTACTTCCAAAAATATTCAGCTTTGATATTAATGAGTTTTTTGGGTTCATTGAGAACATGGTTGTTGTTCAATAATAAAATTAATCCTCAAAAATACAACTTGCCTAATAATTCTGCACTCCCTGTATATAGGTATTTTTGTTTATATCTACATAAACTGCAAACATCATTTAGTATTCCTGTCAAAGTCCACGACCATTACATACATCCCCCACATAATTTGCATGGGATTCAAGAATTTATATATACACATATAAAAAAGGATGTATGTGTGCATGTATGTATGCATGTATGTGTGAATGTTCCGAAAAAACTCAAAAACGCAACCATCGATTTCAACAAATCTTAGTATACACATCCCTTTGTCACACCGGTGACAGATTTGAGAAGGTCTGAAAGAATATCTGCGCATTAGTTAGCTGACAGCCTCTTTTGGTTTCACTTTGTCTGTGTGTTGCTGGTATGTTCACACCCTCTGTTCAGGTGTGGATCATGTGACCTTCACCTCCCCCTATTTAGTCTGACTTTACCCATCACTCCTTGCTCTGGATAGCTTCATTTGGTTTTTGGAAGAGCTGGAGTGTGGTTCGTGGTGAAGTCCTGTTCGTCCATCATCCATCGCCTCAGAAGGTAAGTGTTCCGCTTGTTGTGTTTTGTATTCCCCCCCACCTTTGTTGTTTACTAGGCGTCAGCAAGACGCTGGTTCCTTCACCAGGGAAGGAGCAGGTTGTCTCTGCCCTGTCATTACTATTAGGGCATCTGAGGGCCACCAGGGTTTTCTGGGTTCCTGTGTATGGGCATCTCTACCATCGAGAGGTGCCCATACAGATAGGAGTTAGGGCCAGGAGCAGGGTTTTATAGGTGGTGACCCTTTTTCTTCCATAGTGGTGAGGCCTAGTGTCTTTTCCCTTCCTTCTTGTTGTCTTTTAGTGTTCTCCCCTACAACATCCGTGATATTATCCAGAGCCAATACCGCCATTTTTTGTTCTGATCTGTGCAGCTATGGATGCTATGACTGCACTGGTCAAACAGCTGCAAAATTTGACTTTGGAGGTAGCAGTCCTCTCGGCTCTCTATGACGGTACGTTCCCGAGATATTCCCAAAAAATGACCTGTATTATCCAACAACTGCCAACGGACGGGTGCTGTGAAAGTCACTATTAAAGGGCCGGTCACCGTGATAGTCACTGTTAAAGGGGCGGTCACCGTCAAAGTCACAGTTAGAGGGGAGACTTTAAGCCTCCTTCTAATTATAGAGTTACCGTGACTACTAAATGAACAGGGAGGGAGGGCGGGTTGGCAGCAGATCTTCAAAATGCTGCTTAGCAGACAGTCTAACGCTGGTAGCCACAAAAAAATTATATACCCAACATAACACCATCCAATTACCCCTTATCTAATTTCCAAACTGTTGTTTGGTTTCCCTAAACGTCAATTACCCAGTCACAATACCCTATAGGGCACCTTCCTAACAAATCCCATGTTACCTCATCCTACCTTGTAACTTAGACTAATTCTACCCATCTATAACACTTTTTGCCTTATTTTGTTGGTTAAAAAAAAATCCACTATTGGTATAATTCATAATCCCATGCATATTCCTCCATATAGGAATTTCTTGAACTTTATCTTTGTTATGATTTCTGAGTTGTTTTGTATAAATTCTTAACATTGTGTCATTATTACAGGTTAACCTGTTCCCTCCATCCGCCACCACAAAAAAAAAAAAAAAACAGAGGAGGTGCCTATGGAGGAGGAGTGTGAGGAGCAGGAGGAGGGAGAAAATGTGGAGGCTACTTCCCCCCAAGACAGAGGCGACAGAGGAGGAGGCAGGAACTTCCAAGCCACCATATTCTGCCCCCCAGCTCCAGAAGAGGAGCCACCATAATGTATCCCCCCAGCTCCAGAAGAGGAGGAAGAGGCGGTCTACACCCCCCACGGGAGGGTAAATATGTGCACACATTACTATAATTTGGTATACATAACATATTCACAAGCATCCCACGATCCCCCCACCATCCTGCATCTCCGGAGCTGCAATGCACATGTGTAATAAATCAGAAAAATAGCAGCCCTTAGTTAACATGGCTGCCTGTTTAGCTGAGCAACATTTGCACTCCGGTTCACAAACGTTTATGCCTGGGGCAGGGTGTCTGTTGGTCCGTAATAGACTGTCCCTCTGCGTCAAGTCACGTCCCGCTGAGGCCTACTCTTAATGGCCGGCCATGAAGTGGTTAAAAGTGGCAACAATGAAGGGACAACAGAAACTAGTGTAATAGGAAAAAAAAAAATGCAACATACTCTGTAAACTACCGAAAAACTATTAACTAACCAAATAAATAACATTATACTCTATCCGAACTATCACTAAGAAAACCCAAATATAATTAACGTAAAGATCTATAGTTATTGTATTTAGATTTAAATAGGCAGTGTTTGAACACATACTAAACGCAATGCACTATTTGTCTTGTAAGTAACCGTAATTGAAATACATTTTATTTTATTTTTTTCAGTAGTGAGCAAGTGCAGAAAGCACTTTGAAGAGCTTTAAAAATAATACAGTAAAGATATGCTGGAATTGAAAATGCTGCGTTAGCGAGTTAATAAGAAAGAGAGGGAAATGGAGAAAAAGTACCTTCTCAAATTTAACCAAATGGACAAGCTATTATCGGAGCTCCAAAAGTTGCCCTAGAGGCATGTTTTGTTATTATGTTTGTTATAAATACTGTTTTTCAGTTTGATACAGCGTGCTTTTGTTTTTTTATAATATAATGTAATTTTATAGGTTAGTTGTAAGGCCACTTTATTCCAGGGTCAAACTCCTATTGATCAGAACAGACAGCAGAACAGACAGCAGTAGGTACATGGTAACACTGTAGTATACGGCCAACACATAACTCAGCAGTGTCAGTACCTACAACAGCAAGAATCGGTAACGGTGGAGTATAAGACCCACACATAAGTCATCAGGGTCAGGACAGACTTTAGCATCAGCAGCAGGTAGATGTTAAGGGTCCAGTATAAGGTCTACACATCGGCCTAACTCAGCACGACAGCCAGTAGCAGGTTCGAAGTGTGCAGCAAGAATTTGTTCCCAGGAATGGGCCCCCACCAGACCAGGACAGCACCAAAAATAAACCAAGAAACCTCTTACAGCATCAATTTTTGTTTAAATAAATAATTATTTTTTTAAACAACAAGAAAAAAAAGTACAAAATTAGCTACACACGACACAACGCTTTCCTCCGACTACTAGAACTTTCAAGATCGGGCACATCAAGTCTGTGGCAAATAAATAATTTTAATAACATTTTAACAATAACAATTTACAACATTTTAACAATAACTGTCCTTTCTGGCTACTTTGCTAGTTTGTCATGGAAATCCACTATATCTTTCATTATTTGACGGTTCCTCTTATCCATCTTCCGAACCTTCTTCGAAACCCGCCGCAGCAACTTATGGAGAGCCAATTGATCCTTTAGAAGCTCCTTCTGGAACTTGGCTATTTGTTTATGGCATTTAGAGATTACTGTATGTTTAAAATAAAATAAAATATTAATGCAATTTTGTTTAGCAGACAATTAGTGCATTGTACATTTACAACAAAATCCAGAAGTTACACATGTTTATGGTCATTATAGTGTTTTTTGGATTAGCGATAGTTCGGATACAGTTAAATTTAATTTTTTTGGGTAGTTTATATTTTTTTGCTACTTTAGACACTTACGCCACTTGCACACGACCGTATGCCCTTCGAGACATACAGTCCATGTCCCGGAGCCGCATACATTGTGCACATGGGAGCGCAGAGCATTAGAGGTTACTATGATACTCTCCGCATCGTCCGCCCATGGGTCTATAGTCCTGTGTTCATATGAGTGCAGGACAATCATCCCGCGGGTGGCCGATGTGCACAGCATCAATAGTAACCTATAGTTAATATACATTATTGGCATAGTAACCTATGATGATGCGCGCTCCCGTGCACACGTTGCATGCCACTCCGGGACATATGGTATGCTCATGGACCATATGTCTCGAAGGGCATACGGTTGTGTGCAAGTGGCGTAAGTGTGTAAAGTAGTTAAAAAATTTAAACTATAAACGAATCTAATAAATCGAATATTATTCGGGAAAAAAAAAAATAATTCAAAATCACGATTTCGATTATTGTACCCGGCCGTTGTCGTATTGGTGTTTATTCCTGGTTGGCCTGTCTGACTGAGGTAATAGTCTAAGCCCGTCTAGCCACAATTTTGTTTATCAAACTATTAGAGATTGGCTGAATATTGCAATATAGCAAATATATTTGTTATTTAGAATATTCAAATTTTTCTGTTTTCCAATCTGTACAGTTGTTCGCATACTCCTCCCCGACAATCGTCCCCGTCACCATGGGAACGCCTGTGGGTTAGAAAATACCATCGGGTCTGAGTTTTCCCTGAGATCGTCAAAACTCAGATCCAATGGTATATTCTAACCCACAGGCGTTCCCATGGTGACGGGGAGGCTTCTCTGGGAGGAGTATGCGAAAGTGGAATAACAGTACAGATTGAAAAAAAAGAATATTAGAATATTCTAAATAACAAATATATTCGCTATATTGCTATAATATCGTCATATTCTAAAACAAGAATATATAGCAATATAGCGAATATTCGTAAAATACACATATAGACTACAATTTAGCTAATATAGTGCTATAGTATTTTTTTAAATAGTGTAAATTATTATTTTTTTTTATCTGAAGTTCAGAAGAGACAAAAAAATTAGACTATAAAGAAAAAAGATTATAGCTTTACATTAGCTAAATTGCAGTCTATATATGTGTATTTTACGAATATTCGCTATATTGCTATAACTTTCATTTTTTTTTAGAATATTGGTCATATTCAAAAACAAGAATATATAGCAATATAGCGAATATTCGTAAAAAACACCTATAGTCAACCAATAGGAAAGTTGCCTTATAGACTTAAAAAATAAAAATAAATCGCAATACGCGAATAATTAAATCGCATATTAATCGCGATAAATAGAATAATGACGAATATTCGATTTAGACGAATATAAGACGAATATTCAATCGAATATTAGCTAAATCTCACGAAATCGAATATGGCACCTCCAGCTCATCACTAATATCACGGATAATTTAACTTTCCGCAGCATACATAGTCTATGGAAAAAGTACACTTAATGTCACTGATATTTTAGAAATGCGCACAGTTTATACAGGAGATGTAGCACGGATAATTTAACTGTCCACAGTGGACAACGTCTACAGAAAAAATACACTGGATGTGATGGATATTTTTTGGATGCGCACACTTTACACTGGAGATGTGGCGAAGATAATCTCACTTTTAGCAGCAGACACCATCTACGGAAAATGTACACTGGATGTCACTGATATTTTTTGGATGCGCACACTTTACACAGGAGATGTGGTGCAGCTAATCTCACTGTCCGCAGTGGACACAGTCTATTGAAAAAGTACACTGGATGTCACAGATATTTTTTGGATGCGCACACTTTACACTGAAAATGTGACACGGATAATTTAACTAGAAAAGTGAATGGGCGGCACTGCGCATCAGTCGCGGTCCAGGTGCACGGTCAAAAGGTAGATACCTCGATACTTGCAATAGAAAGACCAGCACTCCGTAATTCCAGTGATGAAAGAAGGTTTCTTTATTCGTCACCCATATGTGACGCGCGTTTCGACACTAGTCTGTGTCTTTATCAAAGTACAGGTGATAACAGCTCAAAATAGTATACAAATGGCACCATTAAATACAATTCAAATAACCCGCCTCCTAGCCACGTCAGTGGTCACATGGCAAGAGGCGGACTAAACCGCCCCTAGCCATGTGATCAGTCACGGGGTCAGAGCGTCATACTGCTAAGCAACCCATCCAAACAGACTAATCAAGAGTGGAGTACGGTAAGACATGTATCTAATCCATGTACTATTATCTATCAGAGCAATTTTTAATCCTTTACACATCTGGTTTACACAATTTGTGAATAGCGATACATTAGAGTTAAACCGTCTCCTCCTCAGGCAAAAAATCATATGGTCACGGAGGCAACAATGCCAGTCACATGATATGTCACATGACATAGCACTGTTACGTCTCCGATCCAAAAAGTGTTACAAAAAAATGTTGAATTTCACGGAAGATAGGTTGTGCTGCAGTATTAAAAAATCCATGTCAGGTTCAAACATATTACAGAGAACTGAGGTATCAATATTTGGTTACAAAGCAACAGCATGCATAGATACACAGTAACAGTCCACAATTATCTGTTACACACATAGGATCAGAGAAAACTACTCAGTGAATATTCCTTATTGAGGCCTTTGGGGGCAAGCGTCTCAAGTCGATGGATCCAATATGCTTCACGCTGGTGGAGCATCTGGATCCGATTTCCTCCACGTCGAGGTAAGGTCACTTCTTCTAAAATTTGAAAACGCAATTGTGAGATGCGGTGATTTTTTTCTTTAAAATGTTGGGGAATAGGTAGCAAGGTGTTTTCTTTCCTAATTGTGGACTTATGTTTTGCTACCCGGTCCTTCATACGCATTGTCGTCTCTCCAACATAGCACAACCCACAGGGACATTTAAGTAAATAGATCACGAAACTGCTGTCACATGTGAAATGACCCCGAATGGGGATTTGTTGTCCTGTCTGTGGGTGTGCTATGTTGGAGCCTTTGATCACGTTAGAGCAGTGAACACAGTTAAGACAGGGAAATGTTCCCTTCTTAACTGTAGAGAAAGTGAGCTGTCGCTGAAGCATCCTGTCACTTCCTACGTCCGCCCGGACAATCATGTCTCTGATATTTTTATTTCGCTTAAAGCACATCATGGGACGGTCCCTAAATTCCTGAATTGCAGGATATGATTTTTGTAAGATGTTCCAGTGTTTATAGATGACAGCCTTAACTCGGTCCATCCAGGGATGGTATTTTACCACTAGTGGTATTCTCTGTCTTTTGTCTTTCCTTTCTGTGGGGTTTCCTATCTTATCTAGCTGTTGATGTAATAGACAGGGCGGATAGCCTCTGTCTATAAATTTCTGAGTCATCTCCCGTAACCTAAGATCACGTGTGTCCTGATCCATAACAATATTGGCCACTCTTCTATATTGTGAGTATGGCAAGGATTTTTTTACAGTCGATGGGTGATTACTCTGGAATGACAAGAGACTATTCCTGTCAGTTTTCTTGACATATAAGTCAGTGGTAATTCTATTGTCAGTTCCCCTAATCACCCATGTGTCGAGGAAGGAGACACGTTGTGAATCTTGGTGCAGGGTAAATTTCAGCTCTGGTCTTATATTGTTAATATAGTCCACAAATGTCATAAGGGTCTCAATGCTGCACCGCCATACGCAAAAAATGTCATCTATGAAGCGTTTCCAAAATATACAGTGATTTTGATATAGTTCACTTGGGTAAATATATTCTCTCTCAAAGTGTGCCATATAGCAATTTGCGTATGGCGGTGCAGCATTGGACCCCATCGCGGTCCCGCACCGCTGCTGGAAAAAAGTGTCCTGAAATAAAAAATAATTGCGACGTAAGACAATGGACAGTAAAGAAAGAAAAAACTTTTTTTCATGTGCCGAGTACGGGCTGTCATCTAATAACATCTGGACAGATTCCAGACCTTTTTCATGAGTTATGCTCGTGTATAAGCTGCAGACGTCTAGAGTGACCAGGATGCAATCATGCGACAGCTCAATTTCCCGTACTGCCTCCAGAAAATGTTGGGTGTCCCTGAGATAGGAAGGGGCCTTTTTGGTGAGTGGAGTCAACACTTTGTCAAGAAATATTGCAGGGGGAGATAGGACTGAATCAGTGGCTGCAACAATGGGGCGACCCGGAGGCTTGTCCAGGGATTTATGCACTTTAGGAAGTGTGTAAAACACGGGTGTCACAGGGTGTTGGTTGATCAAAAATTCCGCTAATTTTTTGTCAATAACATGTTGTGATAAATTTTCATCAACCAAAGTCTGTAACTCCCGTTTTATTGTCCAGACCGGATCCCCCTGCAATATTTCATAGACATTGTGGTCAGATAATTGTCCCAGAATCTCCCTAACATAATAATCTTTGTCTAGTATAACAAGGGCGCCGCCTTTGTCCGCAGGCTTAAAAACCAGGGAGTCATCATCAGTCAGATGATTGACCACCTGTCTCTCCTCTACGGACAAATTATGGTGGATATAGTAATCACCTTTCTTAAAATTCGCAAGTAATATGGCAATATCACGTTGTACAAGTTGTATGTACGTTTCACTGGGGTGATATATCTTCGGGGGCATATAATGGCTCTTAAGCCTTAAGCCAAACTGCTGCAGATTTAATAGTGGTTGTACATTTTCAATAGGGACCGGATCATGCATGGGTACATTTGAAAAATGGCTTTTAAGCCGTATACTCCGAAAGAAGCAATTTAAATCCATGTCCAGTCCAAATGTGTCCAGACTAGTGGTCGGACTGAAAGATAGTCCCTTTTCAAGAAGTCCAATTTGGAGTGGAGAGAGATTCTTAGAAGATAAGTTTAACACTAGGGTGTGCTGAGTACCTGTGACCGGGTTAGACGTGGAGCTTCGGCGTCCCCGATGATGGTGTCGGCCTGAGCGCCTGGTGTTGGCCTTCTTGGGCGTCTGCGTGCTCCTAAAAAATTGCGCTGACCTGTTGTGGAGTCGCTCCCAGAGTCGGATGATGCTGTGCCCGCTCTGCGACCAGATCGACGCGGTGGTTGAGATGTAGCAGTGCCGGCCTTGTCCTGCCATCTGTACACTTGGTTTCTTTGGTAGTCTTCCATATCCCGAATGTATTTTGTACGCTTTGTGTTCTGTATAGAGCTTTGTAATTCGGTACATTGCTTATCGATCTTTTCTTTCAGGATGTCGAGATCTTCCTTTTTTAGACAGTCTCTTAATTGGGACTCAATAGTGCTGATGCCTTCTTGGCACTCGGCAATAGCTCTAGTCAGATGTTCAATTGTCAGAACTATAATGTCCAGTGAACACTTATTTAAAATATTGGCAAAGCGGGCACAATGTTCTACACTCTCTCGGAAGAAGGTTGGTCTGAGGTTCACTCTTAATCCACGTGGAATGCGTTTGGAGCGGTGATACTCCGCTAGAGTGGTTGCATGCAATTGTAGCGATACCAGATGCTTGGAAGTTCTCTCCAAATCACGGCTTCTCAGTTCACCTGGGGGTATTCTCAGGAACTCTGCCGATGAATCAATACGTGCTACTATTGCACGTGCTTCCTCATCATCATAGCCGTAGGTACTCATCTGTACGTTTGAGCTCGACTGCACGTGCACGCTCCAAAAAATCAGGGAAATCAATTAGAAAAGTGAATGGGCGGCACTGCGCATCAGTCGCGGTCCAGGTGCACGGTCAAAAGGTAGATACCTCGATACTTGCAATAGAAAGACCAGCACTCCGTAATTCCAGTGATGAAAGAAGGTTTCTTTATTCGTCACCCATATGTGACGTGCGTTTCGACACTAGTCTGTGTCTTTATCAAAGTACAGGTGATAACAGCTCAAAATAGTATACAAATGGCACCATTAAATACAATTCAAATAACCCGCCTCCTAGCCACGTCAGTGGTCACATGGCAAGGGGCGGACTAAACCGCCCCTAGCCATGTGATCAGTCACGGGGTCAGAGCGTCATACTGCTAAGCAACCCATCCAAACAGACTAATCAAGAGTGGAGTACGGTAAGACATGTATCTAATCCATGTACTATTATCTATCCGAGCAATTTTTAATCCTTTACACATCTGGTTTACACAATTTGTGAATAGCGATACATTAGAGTTAAACCGTCTCCTCCTCAGGCAAAAAAATCATATGGTCACGGAGGCAACAATGCCAGTCACATGATATGTCACATGACATAGCACTGTTACGTCTCCGATCCAAAAAGTGTTACAAAAAAATGTTGAATTTCACGGAAGATAGGTTGTGCTGCAGTATTAAAAAATCCATGTCAGGTTCAAACATATTACAGAGAACTGAGGTATCAATATTACGGCTATGATGATGAGGAAGCACGTGCAATAGTAGCACGTATTGATTCATCGGCAGAGTTCCTGAGAATACCCCCAGGTGAACTGAGAAGCCGTGATTTGGAGAGAACTTCCAAGCATCTGGTATCGCTACAATTGCATGCAACCACTCTAGCGGAGTATCACCGCTCCAAACGCATTCCACGTGGATTAAGAGTGAACCTCAGACCAACCTTCTTCCGAGAGAGTGTAGAATATTGTGCCCGCTTTGCCAATATTTTAAATAAGTGTTCACTGGACATTATAGTTCTGACAATTGAACATCTGACTAGAGCTATTGCCGAGTGCCAAGAAGGCATCAGCACTATTGAGTCCCAATTAAGAGACTGTCTAAAAAAGGAAGATCTCGACATCCTGAAAGAAAAGATCGATAAGCAATGTACCAAATTACAAAGCTCTATACAGAACACAAAGCGTACAAAATACATTCGGGATATGGAAGACTACCAAAGAAACCAAGTGTACAGATGGCAGGACAAGGCCGGCACTGCTACATCTCAACCACCGCGTCGATCTGGTCGCAGAGCGGGCACAGCATCATCCGACTCTGGGAGCGACTCCACAACAGGTCAGCGCAATTTTTTAGGAGCACGCAGACGCCCAAGAAGGCCAACACCAGGCGCTCAGGCCGACACCATCATCGGGGACGCCGAAGCTCCACGTCTAACCCGGTCACAGGTACTCAGCACACCCTAGTGTTAAACTTATCTTCTAAGAATCTCTCTCCACTCCAAATTGGACTTCTTGAAAAGGGACTATCTTTCAATCCGACCACTAGTCTGGACACATTTGGACTGGACATGGATTTAAATTGCTTCTTTCGGAGTATACGGCTTAAAAGCCATTTTTCAAATGTACCCATGCATGATCCGGTCCCTATTGAAAATGTACAACCACTATTAAATCTGCAGCAGTTTGGCTTAAGGCTTAAGAGCCATTATATGCCCCCGAAGATATATCACCCCAGTGAAACGTACATACAACTTGTACAACGTGATATTGCCATATTACTTGCGAATTTTAAGAAAGGTGATTACTATATCCACCATAATTTGTCCGTAGAGGAGAGACAGGTGGTCAATCATCTGACTGATGATGACTCCCTGGTTTTTAAGCCTGCGGACAAAGGCGGCGCCCTTGTTATACTAGACAAAGATTATTATGTTAGGGAGATTCTGGGACAATTATCTGACCACAATGTCTATGAAATATTGCAGGGGGATCCGGTCTGGACAATAAAACGGGAGTTACAGACTTTGGTTGATGAAAATTTATCACAACATGTTATTGACAAAAAATTAGCGGAATTTTTGATCAACCAACACCCTGTGACACCCGTGTTTTACACACTTCCTAAAGTGCATAAATCCCTGGACAAGCCTCCGGGTCGCCCCATTGTTGCAGCCACTGATTCAGTCCTATCTCCCCCTGCAATATTTCTTGACAAAGTGTTGACTCCACTCACCAAAAAGGCCCCTTCCTATCTCAGGGACACCCAACATTTTCTGGAGGCAGTACGGGAAATTGAGCTGTCGCATGATTGCATCCTGGTCACTCTAGACGTCTGCAGCTTATACACGAGCATAACTCATGAAAAAGGTCTGGAATCTGTCCAGATGTTATTAGATGACAGCCCGTACTCGGCACATGAAAAAAAGTTTTTTCTTTCTTTACTGTCCATTGTCTTACGTCGCAATTATTTTTTATTTCAGGACACTTTTTTCCAGCAGCGGTGCGGGACCGCGATGGGGTCCAATGCTGCACCGCCATACGCAAATTGCTATATGGCACACTTTGAGAGAGAATATATTTACCCAAGTGAACTATATCAAAATCACTGTATATTTTGGAAACGCTTCATAGATGACGTTTTTTGCGTATGGCGGTGCAGCATTAAGACCCTTATGACCTTTGTGGACTATATTAACAATATAAGACCAGAGCTGAAATTTACCCTGCACCAAGATTCACAACGTGTCTCCTTCCTCGACACATGGGTGATTAGGGGAACTGACAATAGAATTACCACTGACTTATATGTCAAGAAAACTGACAGGAATAGTCTCTTGTCATTCCAGAGTAATCACCCATCGACTGTAAAAAAAATCCTTGCCATACTCACAATATAGAAGAGTGGCCAATATTGTTATGGATCAGGACACACGTGATCTTAGGTTACGGGAGATGACTCAGAAATTTATAGACAGAGGCTATCCGCCCTGTCTATTACATCAACAGCTAGATAAGATAGGAAACCCCACAGAAAGGAAAAACAAAAGACAGAGAATACCACTAGTGGTAAAATACCATCCCTGGATGGACCGAGTTAAGGCTGTCATCTATAAACACTGGAACATCTTACAAAAATCATATCCTGCAATTCAGGAATTTAGGGACCGTCCCATGATGTGCTTTAAGCGAAATAAAAATATCAGAGACATGATTGTCCGGGCGGACGTAGGAAGTGACAGGATGCTTCAGCGACAGCTCACTCTCTCTACAGTTAAGAAGGGAACATTTCCCTGTCTTAACTGTGTTCACTGCTCTAACGTGATCAAAGGCTCCAACATAGCACACCCACAGACAGGACAACAAATCCCCAATCGGGGTCATTTCACATGTGACAGCAGTTTCGTGATCTATTTACTTAAATGTCCCTGTGGGTTGTGCTATGTTGGAGAGACGACAATGCGTATGAAGGACCGGGTAGCAAAACATAAGTCCACAATTAGGAAAGAAAACACCTTGCTACCTATTCCCCAACATTTTAAAGAAAAAAATCACCGCATCTCACAATTGCGTTTTCAAATTTTAGAAGAAGTGACCTTACCTCGACGTGGAGGAAATCGGATCCAGATGCTCCACCAGCGTGAAGCATATTGGATCCATCGACTTGAGACGCTTGCCCCCAAAGGCCTCAATAAGGAATATTCACTGAGTAGTTTTCTCTGATCCTATGTGTGTAACAGATAATTGTGGACTGTTACTGTGTATCTATGCATGCTGTTGCTTTGTAACCAAATATTGATACCTCAGTTCTCTGTAATATGTTTGAACCTGACATGGATTTTTTAATACTGCAGCACAACCTATCTTCCGTGAAATTCAACATTTTTTTGTAACACTTTTTGGATCGGAGACGTAACAGTGCTATGTCATGTGACATATCATGTGACTGGCATTGTTGCCTCCGTGACCATATGATTTTTTGCCTGAGGAGGAGACGGTTTAACTCTAATGTATCGCTATTCACAAATTGTGTAAACCAGATGTGTAAAGGATTAAAAATTGCTCGGATAGATAATAGTACATGGATTAGATACATGTCTTACCGTACTCCACTCTTGATTAGTCTGTTTGGATGGGTTGCTTAGCAGTATGACGCTCTGACCCCGTGACTGATCACATGGCTAGGGGCGGTTTAGTCTGCCCCTTGCCATGTGACCACTGACGTGGCTAGGAGGCGGGTTATTTGAATTAATTGTATTTAATGGTGCCATTTGTATACTATTTTGAGCTGTTATCACCTGTACTTGGATAATTTAACTGTCCGCAGCGTTCACCGTCTACGGATAAAGTACACTGGATGTCACTGATATTTTAGGAATGTGCACACTTTACACAGGAGATGTGGCACGGATAATTTAACTGTCCCAGCAGACATAGTCTACGAAAAAATTACACTGGATGTCACTGATATTTTAGGGATGCGCACACTTTACAAAGGAGATGTGGCACAGCTAATCTCACTGTCTGCAGCAGACACTGTCAATTGAAAAAGTACACTGGATGTCACAGATATTTTTGGGATGCGCAAAGTTTACACAGGAGATGTGGCACAGCTAATCTCAATGTCCGCAGCAGGCACCGTCTGTTGAAAAAGGATGTCATAGATATTTTCTGGATGCGCACACTTTACACTGGAGATGTGGCGCAGCTAATCTAACTGTCCTAATAGCAACGGAGCGAGGCACAGACATAGCGTAGTGCGGATTGACTTGGGGGGAAGACTGTAGGCTAGGATGGGGTTAATGTTGTTGGGATATGGTATTGTAAGGGTTGGTTTAAACTAAGGAGGGGGTGGAGTTCGGGGAGGCTCATCGGACCTATGGGGGTGTGGTGTGGCTTAGGTATGATGAGCAGTTCCGGCAGCGGAAGGCGGTCAGGCCTAGCATATGGTGGAATCGCAAGGACATTGGTCTTTGGATGCGGTTGATGGCGGCGCCTAAGGGTGTTTCTCGGCCCTTTCGTGGATCGGCCGGGGGTACCTCGGCCTCGGAATTTCAAGGGGGGAATAGAAGGGGTTGTTGCTGGCAGTATAACGAAGGATATTGCAAGTTCTTGTCTGATTGCCGGTAAAAACACGAGTGATCCGGTTGCGGTGGCACCCATAGTTTGTCGCGGTGTTTCAGGCGAGGGAAGGGTAAGGGACCCGAGGTTACGCAGAAGAGGGGTGACGCCAGTGAGGGTGGAAGAGATGGAGCCCTATTTAAGGAGGTATCCAAATAGGGAGGTAGCTCAGTTGTTGTTGGCGGGGTTTACTGGAGGTTTTGTTATTCCGTGTAGTTTAGTTGGGTCGAGTATGGCGTCCCGGAATTTGTCCTCAGCGTTGCGCCATCTGGGCGTTGTGAGGGATAAGATTGAGAAGGAGGTGGCGGCTGGCAGGGTTGTAGGCCCCTTGCTGGATTTGTGGGTTTCCCCGTTGGGTTTGGTACCTAAGAAGGAGCCCAATAAGTTCAGGCTTATTCATCATTTGTCCTATCCGCTGGGGGGGTCGGTGAACGATGGGATAGCTGATGAGTTGTGCTCCGTTTTCGTACACGTCTTTTGATGCAGCGGTGCGGTGGGTTCGGCGTTTCGGGCAAGGCGCCCTGCTTGCAAAAACGGATAATGAGGCTGCTTTTCCGTTGTTGCCCATCCACCCAGATAGTTTGCATTTACTTGGTTTTCAATGGGAGGGTTGTTTCTACGTTGATTGTTGTTTGCCGATTGGCTGCGCGATTTCGTGTTCATTGTTTGAATCATTTAGTTCTTTTTTAGAATGGGTTGTGAAACAGGAGGAGGGATGGAATTCGGTTTTGCATTATCTGGACGATTTTTTGTTCTTGGGTCTGGCCGAATCCAGGGTGTGTGCCGTTTTGATGCATACGAAGGAGCGAGTGGCGGCGAGATTTGGGATCCCTTTAGCGGAGGACAAAACGGTCCTTCCATGGTCATAACGTTTTTGGGGATTGAGATTGACAGTGTGGCCATGGAATGTCGGCTGCTGGAAAACAAGGTGTCGGATTTGTTGAATGAGGTTGTCTTTCTACGGAGGGCTAAGAAGGTCCAGCTCAAGCGGGTTCAATCGGTCTTGGGCAAATTGAATTTCGCTTGTCGCATTTTGCGGATGGGACGGGTTTTTTGTCATCGTTTGGCGCTGGTTACAGCGGGGGTTACTGCCCCGTTTCATTACTTGCGGTTACCGGCTGCTGTAAAGGATGACTTGGTGGTGTGGGAGATTTTTCTTGGGGAGTACAATGGGCGGTCTATGTGGATGGAGGCAGCGATTAGTAGTGTGGATTTGGAATTGTTTTCGGATGCAGCAGGTTTGTGTGGATATGGTGTTTTTTGTCAGGGGCAATGGAGTGCGGAAGCATGGCCGGTGGAGTGGAAACAGGCTGGTTTCCTTAGCAACTTGGTATTGTTGGAACTTTTCCCTGTTGTTTTGGCTACTGAATTATGGGAGGACTGGCTTAGGAATCGGCGGGTGCGTTTCTACTGTGACAATATGGGTGTTGTACAAGCGATTAATAGTCAGACAGCCAACTCCCCGCCGGTGTTGAATTTACTCAGGCATCTAGTGTTGAGGGGTTTGTGGTTGATTGCATGTTTTGTTGCGGTGCATGTCCCGGGAGTAGATAACTCACTTGCTGATTCCCTTTCTCGTTTTCAGTGGGATCGCTTCCGCAGCTTGGCACCAGGTGCCAAAGTCCAGGGGTTGCCCTGTCCCTAGTGGTTCTGGAGTGTGGCCTTGGGGTGTCAGCAGACCTGATTAGGCGGTCGCTTAGTAGAGGTACGTGGTCGGCCTACTCCTCGGTGTGGTCTTTTGTGGGAGGAGTTGATAGAGCGGGTAGGTGGTTGCAGTTCGGTTGATGATTTTCGGTTATTGTTTTTTTGGGTGGGTAGGTTTTATGCTGCGGGTGTGTCTTTCTCGGTCGTGTCGAAGAGGGTAGCGGCGGTGGCTTTTTGGTTGCTCCTTCGGGGACTGGCTGATGTGTCTAAGTGTTTTGTAGTTTGGCAGGCGTTAAAGGGTTATCGTTGCGGTGTGATTCGGAGGGACAATGGTACAACTCTGTTTATTTTTTGTTTCAGGGGCGGCGCCTTGTCTGGCATGGATTTTCGGGGACTCATACGTCCATTGGGGAGCCTTACGAGCTGACGTTAGACGGAACGGACGCCAATTAGGTTTCCCGACAGAAGAGCTGCTAATCCGGTGGATTGGTTTGCGGGGTCTCCTTTGGGGGCGGGTTTTGCCTGAAATTCATACGTATGCCACTTTAGATCGGCCACCCGATATTTTAGTGCAACATGTTGGTGGCAACGATCTGGGGGTGCGGCGATCTCGGGATATTAAGTTGGATGTGCTGCGATTATTGTCGGAATTTCCTGATTTGTTGGTTGTATAGTCCGAGGTGGTTGCGAGACGTTGTTGGCGGTTGGCCAGGTCGGTGGACCGTATCAATAAAGCCCGGGCGAAGTTGAATAAAGAGGTGGGGCGTTTTGTTCGCAGGCAAGGTGGTTTAGTGGTATGTCATCGGGAATTGGAGGCGGCGTCGCCTCAATTCTTGAGAGCAGATGGTGTGCACCTTAACGACGTGGGCATTGACATGTGGGCATTGGGTATTCAGAAAGGTTTGGAGACGGCCCTTAAAGGGCTTCTGTCACCCCACTAAACAGTTTTTTTTTTTTGTTACTTTTAATCCCTATACTGCGATTTATGCATACATACTGTAATTAATCATTTTGGTTCAGCAGATTATGTTAAAAACGTACTTTTAAAATATGCAAATTACCTTGCTACCAGCAAGTTGGGTGGCTACTTGCTGGTAGCAGCCGCATCCTCCTATCCTAAAGACGCCCCCTCCTCATGTTGATTGACAGGGCCAGCGGACGGGATCTCTCTCTGCTGGCCCTGTTTGCATTCAAAATCTGGCGCCTGCGCCGTACCTGTCTTCAGTTGGCGCAGGCGCACTGAGAGGCGGACGCTCGCTCGGCCGCTCCATCCTCAATGCGCCTGTGCCGATGACGTCACATCTACACCCGGCACATGAGATGCAGGCTCCAACATGTCATGCATCTCTTGTGGTTGTGGTTTGTTAATGGCTCCTGTTTGGGCTAGAAGGCCTACAGGGGGAGATACTTTTATACTTCAAGGATTTAGTGCCCTTGGGTAGGTGAGTGCAGCCAAGGGTAAGTTTGAAGTATGAGGTGAGACGGTTAAGGAGGATACCGCTTGTTTAGGTTGCCCTCCAGGATCCTTGTTACGGTGCAGTAGGTGATAACGTTGAAGGATGTATTAAAGTGCCTGTTATTATTATTATTCATGTCATATGGTGTAAGCTTATAATGTGTGGAATAATAAAGTTTGTCCGTCATGGTCATTTTCACCAAAGCAAGTCAGTGTCGGTGTTATTATTTAAGGGGAGCAGGTTAGGTATTAGTAGCCAGAGGAAATTCTTCCATCCAATTAAGTCATAATAGCAACGGAGCAAGGCGCAGACATAGCGTAGTGCGGATTGACTTGGGGGGAAGACTGTAGGCTAGGATGGGGTTAATGTTGTTGGGATATGGTATTGTAAGGGTTGGTTTAAACTAAGGAGGGGGTGGAGTTAGTAGGTTGGCAGGCTGTATATAAGGTATAGAGGGAGGGGTTTTGGGCAGTTGCCAGTTTAGAGCCAGCGTGTTTCCCACCCTCCCACCCTGGTAGCGGTTAGGTACTTGATGGCAGTTTAGGAAGGGCTGCTTGATATGGGATCCTGGGGAGCAATACAATGGTTAAGAGATTCATGACATGTTGGAGCCTGCATCTCATGTGGTTTGTTAATGCCGAGGATGGGGCTCCTGTTTGGGCTAAAAGGCCTACAGGGGGAGATGCTTGTATACTTCAAGGATTTGGTGCCCTTGGGTCGGTGAGTGCGGCCAAGGGTAAGTTTGAAGTATGAGGTGAGACGGTTAAGGAGGATACCGCTTGTTTGGGTTGCCCTCCAGGATCCTTGTAATGGTGCAGTAGGTGATAACGTTGAAGGATGTGTTAAAGTGCTTGTTATTATTCATGTTATATGGTGTAAGATGTTGCTTATGTGTGGAATAATAAAGTTTGGCCGTCATGGTCATTTTCACCAAAGCAAGTCAGTGTCGGTATGATTATTTAAGGGGAACAGGTTAGGTATTAGTAGCCGGAGGAAAATCTTCCATCCTATTAAGACAGCAGCGGACATCGTCTTTTGAAAAAGTACACTGGATGTCACTGATATTTTTTGATGTGCACACTTTACACAACAGATGTGGCACATATAATTAAACTGTCTGCAGCCGACACCTTCTACGGAAAAAGAACACTTGATGTCATTGATATTTTTGGGATGTGGCACGGAAAATTTAAATGTCTACAGCGGACACCATCTATGAAAAAAAGTACACTGGATGTCACTGATATTTTTTAGATGCACACATTTTACACAGGAGATGTGGCGCAGCTAATCTCACTGTCCACAGCAGACAATTCTATTGAAAAAGTACACTGGATGTCGTATAAATTTTTTGGATGAGCACACTTAACAAATGCAATGTGGCGCAGCTAATCTCACTGTCTGCAGCAGACTAGTTTATTGAAAAGGTACATTGGATGTCACAGATATTTTTTGATGCACAAACTTTGCACAGGAGATGTGGCACGGATAATTTAACTTTCCACAGCAGACACCGTCTATGGAAAAAGTACACTGAATATCACTGATATTTTAGGGATGCGCACACTGTACACAGGAGTTGTGGCGCAGCTAATTTCACTGTCCGCAGCGGACACCGTCTATTAAAAAAGTGCACTGGATGTCACAGATATTTATTGGATGCACACACTTTAGACTGGAGATGTGGAACGGATAATATAACTGTCCACAGCAGACAACGTCTACGGAAAATGTACACTTAAAGTCATTGATATTTTAGGGATACTCACACTTTACACAGGAGATGTGGCGCAGATAATTTAACAGTCCACAGCGGACACTGTCTACGGAAAAAGTACGCTTGATGTCACGGATATTTTTTGGATGCGCACACTTTACACAGGAGATGTGGCGCAGCTAATCTCACTGTCTGCAGCGGACACAGTCTATTGAAAGAGTAAACTGGATGTCTCAGATATTTATTGGATGCGCACACTTTACACTGGAGATGTGGAACGGATAATATAACTGTCCGCAGAAGACACCGTCTAGGGAAAAAGTACACTGGATTTCACAGATATTTTTGGGATGCACCCACTTTACACAGGAGATGTGGCGCAGCTAATCTCACTGTCCGCAGTAGACAATTCTATTGAAAAAGTACACTGGATGTCACGGATATTTTTTGATGCACACACTTTGCACAGGATATGTGGCACGGATAATTTAACTGTCCGTAGCAGACACAGTCTATGGAAAAAGTACATTGAATGTGACTGATATTTTAGGGATGCGCACACTTCACACAGGAGATGTGGCACGAATAATTAAATTTTCCGCAGAAGAAACCATCTACGGAAAAAGTGCACTAGATGTCACTGAAATTTTAGGGATGCGCACACTTTCAAAGGAGATGTGGCGCAGCTAATCTCACTGTCCGCAGTGGGCACCGTCTATTGAAAAAGTACACTGGATATCACTGGTATTTTTTGGATGCGCACAGTTTACTCTGGAGATGTGGCGCAGCTAATCACACTGTCCGCAGAGGATGCTGTCTATTGAAAAAGTACAGTGGATATCACTGATATTTTAGGGATGCGCACACTTTACACAGGAGATGGGGTGAAGCTAATCTCACTGTCCGCAGCAGACACCGTCTATTGAAAAAGTGCACTGGATGTCACTGATATTTTTGGGATGCGGACACTTTACACTGGAGATGTGGCACGGATAATTTAACTGTCCACAGCGGACACAGTCTATGGAAAAAGTACACTTGATGTCATTGATATTTTAGGGATGTGCACACTTCTGTAGCGGTCAGAGGAGGGAGAGACCGCAAAGCAGGATTCAAGTACAGTACAGCCGACAAGGAGACTGAAGCAAAAACCGGCTTTATTAAGAAGCAAAATGAAACTGCCGGAAAACCTGAGTAACAATACAGTACCACCGCACCAGAGGCACAATGGGTCAAAGACAGGAATGGTGTTAACAGGTGAACATAAATCAACCACAATGGCAATGGAGTTTTGCATATACACAGAAAGAGCTAAACAGTAAGCAGTCAGCTTGCAAGCTACTCTCACTACCAATTTCCTATCTAGCCCTGCTACCCAGGGGACGCTTCTACAGCGCACTGACTAAGTCCCTGACTCTATAACCTATCATAGGAAAGCACCGGTGCCACTCACAGTTCTGCAGATTCTCCTGGGCACAATAAGATGCAGTCTGGATCCAGGTCCGGTCGCTTGCTTGGCTGTCTTTCTCTCTCTGGTCACAACAGATGCAGATCTCCACCTAGTTCCAGCTCTGGCAGGAAGGATCCAGCTTGTACTGGTCTCTACACACGGTCCCACTCCTCTGGAACACACTGTGAAGTCCTCTGTGGGCAGCTCCACAGCTGTCCGGAAAATCTCAGCTATTATAGCCTCCTGCTGTTACAGTCTCTCAGCAGTCCATCTCTCCCTGTTATCTCAGCAAGGCCCCAGAAACTTCTGGAACAGCCCGGGAAAAACTTCTTAACTCTTTCTTAGCCTCTGGCCAGCACAACTCAGGTTCCTGTTTAGTCACAGTGGCCTCTGGTGGCCGGAGGGAAACATGACAGTTTGCATAGATATAAGTGCTGGAAATGCTGCTGGTTGATTCAGGGATGCCTCTACATTCCTCCCCACTTAAAGGTGGCCATCCTCGGCCTCGCTATATAGTCCATGAAAAACAAAAGGGGTTAATGAAACATTTAAATGGCAGTACAACATTGTCCACAATACCTACAGGCAGACCAAATGAATTCATCAGCAGTGTACCTGTTTGGTGGAACCCCTGCAGTAGACCTACTGGATCTCTTGAGGTCTTGACTATCTGCTAGGACCTGACTTTCTCCATTGGGAGTTGTTAACCTAGGCTCTTCCATTACAGGAGGAGATTTGGGTGTGGTCGCGGGTTCCTCCTCACTGCGAGACGGCAGTGGTTCTGTAGCAGGAGTCTCATCACCAACGGCTTGGGGACCTTCTGCAGTGTCAGGAACGGTCCACCAGTCTTCACATTCGTTTCCATCTGAGATAACACATTCTGGGTATGGGGCAGGAGGAGAAGGTGTCCTCTGAATAGGTGCAGGATCTGCGGACCTGCATGGCTGTAGCATATTCCTATGTCCGTGAAGCAAACTCCTCATTTTCAACTTGCACTTCGTAAACCGGACCATTAGGGTACACTCTCTTGATCACTTTGTATGGCTGTACTTCCCAACGCTCACTCAATTTGCCTCTGGGGCGTTTCTCTCGTACCAGGACCCGGTCTCCAGGCTTCAGTGGCACCTCCTGGACTGGAGGACGGTCCGTATGAGTTCTCTCCTGTAACCGCTGGCCTGCCAAATGGCGGATGGTCTGGAGTCGCTGATGGTGTTCTTTCACCCATGAGGTGGTTGATCACTCCATTAGCTCTTCTGGCTGTTCCAGGTTCAATTCAACGATTTCTCTACCAGCTCTCCCAAACAGTAACATATACGGGGTGTAACCGGTGGTGGTATGGACCCGATTATTGTAGGCCCAGACTAGTTCCGGCAGGTAATCAGGCCAGTGTGCCCTCTTGTCTTCCTCTAGCGTTCTCAACATTTGTAGCAGCGTCCGGTTGAAGCGCTCACAGGCCCCATTCCCTTGGGGATGATAGGGGGTCATTCTGGATTTTTTAATACCGTACAGTCGGTGTAGCTCCTCTATTACTTTCCCTTGAAAGCACGCCACTTGATCTGAGTGGATCCGCTTTGGACACCCGTAAACCTGGATGAAATCCTGACAGATAGCGCGTGCTGCGGACTCAGCCGTCTAATCCCGAGTTGGGGAGACTACTGCAAACTTGGAGAAGTGGTCAACCATGACCAGGCAGTACTGTGGACCTCTTGATGATTGTCCCACGAGGAGGTAGTCTATCATCAATAATTCCAGCGGTTCTTTGGTCTGTATGGACTGGAGGGGTGCCCTCTGTTCTGTGCTTTTAGTGAGTTCACACTCTCGACAGTCGGCAAACTTCCTCCACCATGGCCTCCAGTCGCGGACAATACACATAACGCTGCAGCCACTGGTAAGTCTTGGCGGGCCCGAAGTGAGCTCCAAATTCATGGGCTTCTTTGGCTATCTCGCATGCCACGCTTCCGGGTATGACTACTTGCCACCTCGCCTCTAGGTCATTGGGCTGTTGCCACTTGCGGTGCAGAACAGCTCCGTGCATTTCCAGTCTGTCCCATTGATGTAGAACGGACTTCATCTCGGCATCCAGGTCAGCCCTTACTTCTTTGCTGGGCTTCCTTTGCTGGGTTACCCAGCTTATCATCTGCCGCAGTCCAACATCTTCATCCTGTAATCGGCCCCAGTCCTTATTAGTCCTCCTCAATGCCTTGGGTAGCTTACGGGCCTCCCCACTTGTCTGGGCCGCAACTGTGGGCAGAACGAACTTGCAGAAATCCAGAGTTTCATCTTCTTTTTGTTCATCGACATCCCCTATTGGGGTCTCAAAAGTAACCCTCGACAGGCCATCGGCATTAGTGTTCTCCGTAGCGGAACGGTAGCGAATTGAGAAGTCATATTTTGCAAGGCGAGCTGCCCAGCGTTGCTCCAGGGCTCCCAACTTGGCAGTGTCCAGATGGGCCAGGGGATTATTATCAGTCCGTACAAAGATCTTAGCTCCTGTCAAATATCCTGCAAACTTCTCCGTCATGGCCCACACCAGGGCAAGGAGTTCTAGCCGGAAGGAACTGTAGTTGTGGGGGTTTCACTCTGTCTCTCGCAAGGATCTACTGGCGTAGGCGATCACCCTCTCATGTCCATCTTGTACCTGCGACAGGACTGCCCCGAGTCCGTAGAGACTGCCGTCAGTAGATAAGATAAATGGTTTATCAAAGTCGGCATAAGCCAATATGGGGGCCGATGTCAGAGCTTCTTTCAGGGCCTGGAAGGCGTCTTCCTGCTTCTGCCCCCAGGGAATATTTTGGCCCTTGGGTTGCCCAGCCGTTCCTCTCAACAACTCATTCAGAGGGCCTGCTATCTTGGCATAGTCTTTGATGAACCGCCAGTAGTACCCGGTCAGTCCAAGGAAGGCCCTCAACTCCCGCAGCGTTCTGGGCACTAGCCATTGTCGTATTGCAGCCACTTTGTCTTGGGATGGCAACACTCCGTCTTGGGACACCCTATGGCCCAAGTACTCGATCTCCCTCTTGAAGAGATGACACTTCTTTGGCTTTACCTTCAGGCCATGGGATCGCAGTCGCTCGAGTACCTGCCCTAGCCGATTCAGGTGTTCTTGAAAAGTAGCAGAGTATACGATGATATCGTCCAGGTATATCAGAGTGGCTTCAAAATTCATGTCTCCCAGGCATCTCTCCATCATCCGCTGGAAGGTCCCCGGGGCATTAGTCAGCCCAAATGGCATCCTGTTGAATTCGGATAGTCCCATGGGGAGTATGAACGCCGTCTTTGCCTTGTCTTGCTCGGCCACTGGTACCTTCCAGTACCCACTTGCCAGGTCCAAGGTAGAGAAGTATTTGCTCGTCCTAGAGCAGTCAGAGACTCCTCGATACGTTGCAGAGGATATGAGTCTCGCGTGGTGCATGCATTCAACCGCCGGTAATCCACACAAAACCAAATAGTGCCATCCTTCTTCTTAACAAGCACCACTCCGGAATCTATCATCTGTTTCAATAACGTTTTCACTTCCTGGTACAACTTGGGCGGAATCTGCCGATATCTTTCCCGAATTGGAGGAGTGTCCCCCTTCGGTATCTAATGTGTGATAGCATCCGTGCAGCCAAAGTCATCGGCGTGACGGGCGAATGCAGCCCGATTCTCCCACAGCATGTTTTCAACTGCTTGCCGTTGGTCTGAACTGAGAGCCTTCACATCTATTTCCATTTGATCCAAGATGGTTCTCCCATTCCATTATGGGGTCGGCATCTCTTCTACACTGGCAGTAATTGCCAGGGTCCAAACAGCATCACCTACCGGAGCTAGAGTCACTTCTCTCCGACTCAATACTTCTCCCCGATGTAGGTACACACGAGCAAGTTCCACTCCTGGCGTCAAGGAAACTTCTAGATGTCCCATATTCACAGCTCTTATGGGTACTCGTCCATTCTGGACCACTCCCAGTGTTCGGGCCACCAGGACATCCTGACCCAACTCTCCTAGGGCCTTCGGTTTGATGAACACCTCCATACCTTCAAGATTGCGGAAGGTTCCCACAGGTAACGTCAAAACGGTCTCCCGTCCAGGGGGGATGGTGAGGGTAGCCTTTCCTGGTGCTCGGATCATTCCCACAGACTGGTGTGCTGGGACACTTTTTTGTGTACCACAGAATCGGATCAGCCATTGAAATGCTTTCTGAGTAGGTTTGTGCGGAGTGGCTTGCTTCCAATAGCCTGGCCCCCGTTTGGTGAACATTATCTGATCTAATTCTCGCAGAATGTTCATGCCCATTATCACAGGCACATCTTCTTTGAACGTCTGAGGGACCAACATGATACCTTTCTGTCCCACTTCTTACCCACATAGCCGTACATTCACCCACATGACTCCTGTGACAGGGATCTGTTGTTGATTGGCCGCTGTAACCCGGACCAGCGTCTCTCGCTCTGGCTTGGCCAGCGCTTGGAAGTAACGGTAGAAGAGTGACTCAGGCATAGTCGTTACTTGTGACCCGGTATCCACTAAGCAGTCGACTGGACTGCCTTCAAATTTAGCTCGAATGGTGGGACACCAGGTGTTCGGAGCCATACTGGGTATCTTGGCTCTCCACCTCCCCCGCAGTATGCCCCACTACTGCGGGGGCAGGAAGTTTAACGTGGCTCTGGGCATCTAGCTACATCACTCCGACACTCTCTGGCATAATGTCCATAATTTCCACACCGCCAACACTGTGCCCCTTGACGGCCTTCTCCTTTTCTGCGTATGGGGGGTGCCCTTAGGACTTGATTGACGGGCCTCCTTGGAGGACATTGAGGAGCTTGATGAGAAGGTAAATTAGGGTGAGGATATTCTGATATAGGAACCCATGGGGGCGCCTGATAAATTTGTTGTCGGGCCGGGTAGGCAGTTTCAGGGGTATAGTGCGACTCCATCCGTTTTTCCAGGTGTGTCAACTTTTCGTGCATAGCACTCAGAGAGCTCTGTAAGTCTTGTACTACTCTGACTAGGACATCTTCGCTCTTTGAAACCCCGGGGGAGGTGACGGTCTGGGTCCGTATCACTCCGGACACATAACTTTCTTCTTTGCTCCGTGCCACTGCCTCTGCTAATATTTGTCTAAAGGTTAGTGTAGAGTCCACCCTAACTCGTTCCTGCAGGGCCCGTTTCAGGGGAGTGCTGTAGAGTCCCAGAATGAATTGTTCCCGCAGGATCCGATCTGCAGTTCCCATGGCGGTTGCTCCGTCCGCCTCTTTTTTCTGCACCTCGGCCAACACTTCCTGTAGCGCCATTGCATACTGCGAGACACCTTCGTATTCCCACTGAATTCGGTAAAAGAATTTCGCCCTGAGGTGCCCTGCGCTGGCTGTTTCACCGTATATTTCTCTTTTAATGTATCGCGCGTCGCTTCTGGTTGTAGTAGGACATTTTGTCGGGCCTCACCCTCTAGAGCGGCCAAAGCAATTTCTACTTGTAGTTCTGGGCTGACATTGTAAATCCTAGCAGCGCTCTGTAGTCTTGACACCCAGTCCGACAGTGACATGTTCTGGCCATCAAAGTTAGGTAGCAAGTTAAACAACGTGCCAATAGGGAGGGCCCTTGCAGGAGTTCGACCATTGCCTGAGGTGCGTACATTAGCATTATGCACATTGCCTTTAGCCGCCTCCATCTCTGTGACTGTACCCTGCTCGCAGGGCCACTCCTCTGGAACACACTGTGAAGTCCTCTGTGTGCAGCTCCACAGCTGTCAGGAAAATCTCAGCTATTATAGCCTCCTGCTGTTACAGTCTTTTACTGTTATCTCTCAGCAGTCCATCTCTCCCTGTTATCTCAGCAAGGCCCCAGCAACTTCTGGAACAGCCCGGGAAAAACTTCTTAACTCTTTCTTAGCCTCTGGCCAGCACAACTCCGGTTCTTGTTTAGTCACAGTGGCCTCTGGTGGCTGGAGGGAAACATGACAGTCTGCATAGATATAAGTGCTGGAAATGCTGCTGGTTGATTCAGGGCTGCCTCTACACTTCACACAGGAGATGAGGCGCAGCTAATCTCCCTTTCCACAGCTGAAACCATCTATTGAAAAAATACACTGGATATCACAGATATTTTTGGATGCGCACACTTTACACAGGAGATGTGGCGCAGCTAAACTCAATGTCCGCAGCAGGCACCGTCTATTGAAAAAGTACACTGGATGTCATAGATATTTTTTGGATGCCCACACTTTACACTGGAGATGTGGCACAGCTAATCTCACTGTCCGCAGCGGACACAGTCTATGGAAAAAGTACACTGAATGTCACTGATATTTTAGGGATGCGCACACTTTACAAAGTATATATGGCGCAGCTAATCCCACTGTCTGAAGCGGACGTCGTCTATTGAAAATGTACACTGGATGTCACGGACATTTTTTGGATGCGCACATTTTACACAGGAGATGTGGCGCAGCTAATCTCACTGTCCACACCGAACACTGTCTACTGAAAAAGTACACTGGATTTCACAGATATTTTTGGATGCGCAAACTTTGCACAGGAGATGTGGCACGGATAATTAAACTTTCCGCAGAAGACACCATTATGGAAAAAGTACACTGGATGTCACAGAAATTTTAGGGATGCACACACTTTACACAGGAGATGTGGCGCAGCTAATCTCACTGTCCGCACCGGGCACCGTCTTTTGAAAAAGTACACTGGGTATCACTGGTATTTTTTGGATGCGCACAGTTTACACTGGAGATGTGGCGCAGCTAATCACACTGTCCGCAGCGGACACTGTCTATTGAAAAAGTACAGTGGATCTCACTGATATTTTAAGTATGCGCACACTTTACAGAGGAGATTTGGTACAGTTAATCTCCTTGTCCATACAGGGCCGGATTAAGAGCATCATGGGCCTGGTGCTGAGGATTTTGCTGGGCCTTTTTATGGAACTGCACTCAGTGTCTTAATTACATATATATTTTATCGATACCATTAAAGTATTTTGTTCCTGCAACTACCCCTCATTTTGCGTCTATCTTGGCAACATGGAGGGGGACCACATGACTATGAAGATTACTGTTTTCTAGCTGCTGTGGACTGTGGACAACAGCAGCTAGAAACAGTAATTTTTATAGTGATGTTATGGACACAGCACTCAGCATGCTTAGCCAGCCTTCTATCTGGCTGTGCTTCTTGAGAGTCACAGTCCACAGGCTCAGAAACAGCCAGATAGAAGGCTGGCTAAGCATGCTGAGAGCTGTGTCCATAAATCATAACAGCACTATGATTGCCCTCCCTTCCAACTGGATGAGTTTATCTGATACCTGCTCCAGAAGCTCCTGCTGTCTCGCGGGCTGGTGTGGCTGAGCGCTGTGGGCCGTGTGCTGGTAGAAACTGCTGAGCAGGTTGTACACAGCGCAGCGTGCAGGAGGGATAACCGCGGGCGCACTGAGGTCATATCCAGCGGGCCGGCATTACAGGAACCGCACCAGCTGCTCTGACGTCCTGCCGCCGGATATCCTGTGACGTATATCCGGCGGCAGGACGTCAGAGCAGCTGGTGCTGTTCCTGTAATGCCGCGGCCCGCCAGATATGACCTCAGTGCGCCCGCGGTTATCCCTCCTGAACGCTGCGCTGTGTACAATAGTGATGTGAAGTCCGGATCTTTCAGATGAATCGGTTCATTTGAATCAGCTCATTCAAATGAACCGATTCATGAATCGGATCTTCGGTTCACTTGCTGAGTCACTGACTGCTGAGCTGACTCGCAAGTGAACCGAAGACTCTAGGTGCCGGTGCGCATGTGCAGATGCTATCCATTCGATTCACTTGCTGCTGCTGACTCAGTCGGCTCTTCAGCTCTCTAATGAGTGAGTCCGGATCAGGAAGAGTGATTGATTATAGTGATAGTGAAGGGAAGCTGAGGCTGACGCTGGACAGGAGGACTCAGGAGCTGTCACTGTGGTGTGCATTGTTGTCTGCTGTGCATTGTTACCCACAGTGACAACAGTCTGACACTGACAGTAGTACAACGAACCAAGTGAAGTGAAATGTGAATGCACGCACAGGGAAAACTATGTGCTGAATTGATAACAGTATTACAGTAACACAGTCACTGGCTGATAATAAAATAGTCCCCACTTAACGGAATCCATAAAGGAGATGTGAACCCACCCTTAGTTATATAGCTACTGAACAAGATGCCTTTAACATATATATCTCCTGAGAAGCCAATTTGATCCTAAAGGGTTAATTCAACCTGTAATCTAAACTCTGTGTCATCTGTCACTTCTCTTATCTCTCTGCTCCTGTCCCTTAATCTTATCACTGCTGCAACAAAATCACTGGGCCCCATAGCAGGAATCTAAATTGGGCCCCCATTCCCCTTTTATAGCCACTCCTTTTGTTCCATGAACTATTCTTGCTGCTGCGTTTTATAATTTATGCCATCAGGGCCGGATTGAGATTACAAAACAGCCCTGGCACACAAAAGAGGTATAATAGATGCAGTGTGTACAGGTATATAGTATATTCCCTAGTGTTCTGATATGTGAGGTACAGGGTATAATATATGCAGTGTGTACAGTATATACAATAGTGTAATATGTGAGGTACGAGGTATAATAGATGCAGTGTGTACAGGTATATAGTAAATACAGCAGTGTATTGACACCTCGTACCTCACATATAAGTACACTGCTGTATATACTATATATCTGTACACACTGCATCTATTATACCTCGTACCTCACATATCAGTACACTGCTGTATATACTATATATCTGTACACTGCATCTATTATACCTCGTACCTCACATATCAGTACACTGCTGTATATACTATATATCTGTACACTGCATCTATTATACCTCGTACCTCACATATCAGTACACTTCTGTATATACTATATATCTGTACATATTGCATCTATTATACCTTGTATCTCACATATCAGTGCACTGCGGTATATACTATATATCTGTACATATTGCATGTATAATACTGTGTAATATGTGTGTGTATGTATGTATATATATATATATATATATATATATATTACACACAGAGCAGTGTATTGATGTGAGACATAGAAGGTATAATACTGTAGATGCAGTGTTTACAGAAATATGTGGTCAGTTATGCATTATGGTCACTGTGTGTGTGAGGTACATGAGGTAGTGGTCACTGTAACTGTCTGAAGTATTATACATGAGTGAGTAATGAGTAAAATAGGGCATGGGGGGAGGGGGGGGGGTAAATCCCCTTAATCTACTTTTTAAACATCTAGTGAACGCTTTGCAAAATTGCTGATCCATTATATTATGGTTATCCTCCGAGGTTCCCTCTTTGGATCAATGGTATCAGAAGATTGATCAAATTTACGTCTAGAGGAGTTATCCTCATGGGAGCTGAGATCCATCATAAGTTCCTAAAAACTGGAGTCAATGGATTTTCCTTTAGAGGCTATTAGTCTGGGGTTAACACAATTAGTATTCTCCTGGAGGTTTCATAATCTGGCTCATCCCAATCTATTTACCCCTCTATTTCCTTCCTAAACCTTCTTATATTAACTATTGTCGAGCTGTTCGGATGGTGCTGCTGCTCCCGATTTGGGCCGTCTCGGATGGATCATTACACTAAGACTTAAAAGGGTTATCCGACTTAAATAAATCTATTCTAATTGCATTTATTGTAGACCAGTGAAAGATTCTTAAAATCACTTTAATTACCTATCTATCACTGTTTGGCCAGTTCAGTTCAGGGTCATGTTACACCTGACGTCAGTAAGCCTGCTCTGCTGGTGACGTTTCGTTTACAAGCTTCTCTCTGCTTGAGGGAGTGTCCAGGCTGTGTAAACGGAACGTCAGAGCCTCTGGTGCCCTCCCCCCTCCAGCTCTCCTCACACTGCCCAGCTCTGCTCTGCTGATGACGTCTCGTTTACAGCCGTCTCCCTGCTTAAGGGAGTGTCCAGGCTGTGTAAACGAGACGTCAGAGCCTCTGATGCCCTCCCCCTCCAGCTCTCCTCACACTGCACAGCTGTGCTCTGCTGATGACGTCTCGTTTACAGCCGTCTCCCTGCTTGAGGGAGTGTCCAGGCTGTGTAAACGAGACGTCAGAGCCTCTGGTGCCCTCCCCCCTCCAGCTCTTCTCACTGCCTCGGCTCAGAGCCTCTGGTGCCCTCCCCCCTCCAGCTCTTTCACTGCCTCGGCTCAGAGCCTCTGGTGCCCTCCCCCCTCCAGCTCTCCTCACACTGCCCGGCTCTGCTGCTGACGTTTCGTTTACAAGCTTCTCTCTGCTTGAGGGAGTGTCCAGGCTGTGTAAACGAGACGTCAGAGCCTCTGGTGCCCTCCCCCCTCCAGCTCTTGTCACTGCCTATGCTCTGCTATGCGATCGCTCATGTGCAGTACAAACCAGAGCCGAGGTGATCTCTTCTCCAGCAGCAGGGTATGTTTGTCCCTCCTGCATTCACTGGGGCTAGAGGTGGCAGTTTGTAAACGTTCCCCTCTGCATCTGGGTCCCCCCCCCCCCCCCCCCCCCCCCCCCCCCCCCCCCCCCCCCCCCCCCCCCCCCCCCACACTAGTACACATTCAACACCCCCTGGGAAATATAAATAAATTATTGGCCATCATTATTATGATCATCATCATCATTATTCAGCTATATAAAATCCTTATCTGCCACCAATATATGGATTTATCTAAGCAATATCCATATTGAATATATATTTGAATAATATAGATATTGCTTAGATACAGATAATGCTAATGATATTTTCACACTAGCGGCAGGACGTATCCGACAGGCTGTTCACCCTGTCGGATCTGCCCATCCGCTATTTGACGGTGCCGCTGGACGGATCCGTTATTGCAATTCATTTCTAGACGGATCCGCACCTGGATCCGTCTACAAATGCTGTCACTTGTCACACTGATCGGCGGATCCAGCAGGCACGCAGCTCCGACGACGGAGCTCCCTTGCGGATCCGGCGTTGCAAAACAACTGAAGGACGGATCCGCCCTTCCGGTCTGCGCATGCGCAGAAAATGAAAACTGTGAAAAAGACTGCAAGAGGGATCCGTCCATTGACATGGCAAGCGGATAGACGGATCCGTTATTGCAATGTATTTCTAGACGGATCCGCACCTGGATCCGTCTACAAATGCTGTCAGTTGTCACACTGATTGGCGGATCCGGCGGGCAGCTCCGGCAATGGAACTGCCTGCCGGATCACACTAACGCTAGTGTGAAAGTACCATAAAAAGTCGAAAATCCAGGACTTTTAGTCAAGCGGCAGCTCGCTGTGCACTGCCGTGCTGCGCCATAGCTCCACCACCGTCCCCTTTATAGTCAATGGGGACAGAGCGGCAGTCCAGCGGCACGGCAAAATAGCGGCTGGCCGGATCCGACAGGGTGAACAGCCTGTTGGATCGATCCTGCTTCTAGTGTGAAAGTAGCCTTAGGCTCCATTCACACATCCGCAAATGGGTCCACATTTGTTCTGCAATTTTGCGGAACGGGTGCGGACCCATTCATTTTCTATGGTGACGGAATTTGCAAATACGTCCTCCTTGATATACTGTAATAACAGAAAGAACATTTTTAGACTAGAAACAAAACCAAACATGAAAGAAATGTATGTAAAATAACATAACTTAGGCTACTTTCACACTTGCGTTAGGAGCGGATCCGTCTGGTATCTGCACAGACGGATCCGCTCCTATAATGCAAACGCTTGCATCCGTTCAGAACGGATCCGTTTGCATAACCATGAACAAAAAAAAAATATATATATTTTTTTTTTTTTTTTTTTTCATGATAATGCAAACGGATCCGTTTTGACTTTACATTGAAAGTCAATGGGAGACGGATCCGTTTGAAAACTGAGCCATACTGTGTCAACTTCAAACGGATCCGTCCCCATTGACTTACATTGTAAGTCTGGACGGATCCGTTTGCCTCGCACGGCCAGGCGGATACCCGAACGCTGCAAGCAGCGTTCAGGTGTCCGCTCACTGAGCGGAGCGGAGGCTGAACGCTGGCAGGCGGATGCATTCTCAGTGGATCCGCCTCCATTGAGAATGCATCAGGGCTGGACGGCTGCGTTCAGGACCGCTTGTGAGCCCCTTCAAACGGAGCTCACGAGCGGACACCTGAACGCAGGTGTGAAAGTAGCCTTACACTGTGCAGCTGCAATGTGACAGGGAGATCTTCTGCCCGGTGTGTGTGTATTTATTTATTTTTATGCAAAGTGCAGAGCAGGGTGAGGGAAAGGTCAGGTTGTTCACGCCCAGAAATATTCATGAGGCAGAGCTCAGGCTTTGTTGTTATACGCCCCCTCACTTTGTACTTTAGCATGTAAACAAAGCAATGACAGGACCATGAAAAGGTGCAAATATGGGTTTTGACTTGATGAAATCAAGCTTTACCAAATTATATGTATATCCTGATGGATTTTAAGTGTTTTTTTTTTATTTTTTATTAACTCGGATAACCCCTTTAAGGTAATTCTTAGACATTCTGTGACGATAACTGTCACCTTGATATCAAATGTGCTTTCCCTAAAGTATATTTTCCATTGGATGTTTCTCTACTGATTAACTTGGATTTCGTCACATCATACTTATTATATAATTGATATTTGACAGACCTGTAATCTGTTTTCTCATATGTAAGAGTAGTGGAGTATGTTACTTCTCTTCTGCTCTATTTTTGTACTGTTTTGATTTACTCAATAAAATCTTTAAAACTCAAAAAAAAAAAAGAATAACCGTTGACAAACCCCCCAAAAAAAGTACACTGGATGTCACAGATATTTTTTGGATGTGCACACTTTACACAGGAGATGTGGCACAGATAATATAACTGTCCGCAGTGGACACCATCTATGGAAAAATTATTTGATATTTTAGAGATGCGCACACTTTACACAGGAGATGTAACGCAGCTAATCTCACTGCCCGCAGCGGACAAGTCTATTGAAAAAGTACACTGGATGTCACAGATATTTTTTGATGCGCAAACTTTGCACAGGAGATGTGGCGCGGATAATTAAACTGTCCGCAGAAGACACCATCTACGGAAAAAGTACACTGGATATCACTGATATTTTAGGAATGCGCACAAGTTACACAGGAGATGTGGCGCAGCTAATTTCACTCTACGCAGCGGGCACCGTCTATTGAAAAAGTGAACTGGATGTCACAGATATTTTTGGAATGTGCACTCTTTACACTAGAGATGTGGCACAGCTAACCCTACTGTCCGCAGCGGGCGCCGTCTATTGAAAAAATACACTGGATATCACAAATATTTTTTGGATGAGCACAGTTTACACAGGAGATGTGGCACGGATAATATAACTGTCCGCAGCGGACACTGTCTACGGAAAAAGTACACTTGATGTCACTGATATTTTAGCAATGCGCACACTTTACACAGCAGATGTGGCGTGGGTAATCTCACTGTCCGCAGCTGACACTGTCTACGGAAAAAGTACACTTGATGTCATTGATATTTTAGGGATGTGCACACTTTACACAGCAGATGTGGCGCAGCTAATCTCACCGTCCGCAGTCGTCGCCGTCTATTGTAAAAGTACACTGGATGTCACAGATATTTTTTGATGCGCAGACTTTGCACAGGAGATGTGGCGTGGAAAAATAAACTGTCCGCAGAAGACAAAATCTACGGAAAAAGTACACTGAATGTCACTGATATTTTTGGATGCGCACACTTTACACAGGAGATGTGGCGCGGATAATTTAACTGTCCACAGTTGACCCCGTCTACGGAAAAAGTACACTGGATGTTACTGATATTTTTAGGGATGTTAAATACCACTCGACCCCTATAGACATACCTCCAACCCAACTCTAACAATCTGCCTCCCTCAACCCTCTCTACCCCAATAAAGACACTGACACTGCTTTATTGGATTAATTTTGGCCACAGCAGCCTATTTATTACAAACATACATAAAATATTATATAAAATATTATAACACTGTAACCTCATAAATACCAACCAAAAACACATGTCCCTTTTTTCCGAGGGGGGGGGGTCCTTGAAGCCCTGAAACCCAAAAACGTGCCGAGGTGAGCCAACTTACCCCCAGCCGTTGACCACTAGCTCGGAGGCACCCCTGATGGCTCACCCTGACAGTTCCGCCACATCCACCCAACAATCCTGGGAGTCCAGCCCCACCTGTAGGGCCCTCCCATCCTCATTACCCTCAAATAACACCGACTCCAAGGACCTCCCACCGCCGTAGTGCCATGACAATCTGCCCTTGCCCACTGACTTCACCCCACTTCTCAACGTCGCCCTTTCCCCCCTTTTCCACCCCTTTTATACCTTCTCAACAGAGCGGGTGGGTGGGCGCTTGTTCCACAAAATGGCCCCTGACCGGCTGCTGCTCACTTCGTTTCACCACTTAGCCACCCACACTAACTCAAATCCACCAATCCCTACCCCGGGGAGAAGAAAAGGGGAGGTGGTGGGGTCTCGCTAACCCCCCCCCCCCCCCGTCATGGTTGCCTCCCCTAAAGGCTCCCTCCCCCCAGTCCGGCTCTACTTGACAGAGGTACTGGTTAATACCACTCGACCCCTATAGACATACCTCCAACCCAACTCTAACAATCTGCCTCCCTCAACCCTCTCTACCCCAATAAAGACACTGACACTGCTTTATTGGATTAATTTTGGCCACAGCAGCCTATTTATTACAAACATACATAAAATATTATATAAAATATTATAACACTGTAACCTCATAAATACCAACCAAAAACACATGTCCCTTTTTTCTGAGGGGGAGGTCCTTGAAGCCCTGAAACCCAAAACCGTGCCGAGGTGATCCAACTTACCCCCAGCCGTTGACCACTAGCTCGGAGGCACCCCTGATGGCTCACCCTGACAGTTCTGCCACATCCACCCAACAATCCTGTGAGTCCAGCCCCACCTGTAGGGCCCTCCCATCCTCATTACCCTCAAATCACACCGACTCCAAGGACCTCCCACCGCCACTAACGCACAGGCTTGACTTCCCTCAAGCCCGTGCGTCCCTCCACACCTATACCGCAATCTCCATGCCCTCCTGTATCGCCAAGCTCCACATATCCAAACCCAGGGCGTTGAGGTGCACCCCATCACTATGCCAAAATCCCCCAACACCCCCTTCCAGATCTCTATGCCGCACCGCTAATCCCCCATTCCTCACCATAAACCTCCCAATAGCCCTATTAACCTTTACCCGGGCCTTGTTCAAACTCTCCACCGACCAAACTCCCCGCCAGACCGTTCGCAGCACAATATCTGACCATACTGTGATCATTCACGGATAGAACGCCCATAACCTTAACAAATCTAATTTAACATCCCTCACCAACTCCCTAAAGGGCCTAGCCCTCACATCATTCCCCCCTACATGTAGCACCAAAACATCAGGTGCCCTGTCTTGCCTAACAAATATATTGAACTCTGGAAGAACCCCACTCCACATCATCCCCCTTCTGCCAATCCACCTTACCACCGCCACGTCACGAGCCAACCCGAGCTGTAAACCGTCTGGCCTAACCGCAGCCCTGGCAGCTCCCCACCACACATACGAGTGACCCAACAGCCAAACCAACGCTGGGTCCGAACCTGCAACGACAAAGAAAACACAAGAAAAACAAGAAGCAACCATGCCACCACTACAGACCACCAATTCCCCTTTTTCCTCACCCAATCACACCCTCTGGTCTTACGTATGACCTAAAACGTCTCGATTCCCACCTACCGATCCTCTTTATGATGTCATCCACTAACCCCCATCTAGCTGCCTCCGTCGCCGCCCCGATTCTAAACGAGTGGCTGGAAAAACCTAACTCCCCCACACCCAACCCCACCAAACACCTCTTAAAAACTGCCGCAAACTGGAATCGAGAAAGAAAAGAACCATCATCGTGAACCAATAACGGATTGAACCCCTCGCCCACCCTGTCCCCCATGAAATTCCGCGCGCAACGCACCGGGCACATCAAACAGCCCGGAATTGCAAACAAAACCACCCGCCGCCCTTTTCCTTCCATATCAGTCTTAGATTGCCTGATCACGAATTCAACCCTATCACACATCAACGTCATCTCTAAACAACCCCCCCCCCCTTTTTATCCACTGTCGGGCTAACTAATTCTCCAAGCCGCAACGCCCCAAAGAACGCCAACGAAAACGCCAACCTAAATAACTTTACTTCCCCCCCTGACCTGCTCCCCCATCTTAATCAGCAACGTAAATGACACAGGCCGCCGAGAGTCTACTCCTGCCTTCTCCCGCCGCCAACCCTTCATGGCCAGCGCCACCAAAAACGATTTAGTCACGTCCCTCAAATTCCTGACCCTAAAACCAAAAACCAGCCCTGCCAAGCAATTATTCATCCTAGAAACGGACCAACCCTCGTCCCTGCAATGCCCAATGAACAACAACATTGGTATCTCCAGATCCTCGTCGCCCACCCCCAGACTCCCCTTCCACTGTTCCCAACACTCCCAGGCCTTTGACTCCCCGGGGAGGCCTATAATTTCGGGTCTGAACTCCCTGACTTGTAAAATCACAGAATACATTGATTTTTACTTACAGGGATATGTGATGCAAAACCCCTCGCATTTGAAGGATACAGGGGCAGTGATACACCTTATTAAAGATCTGAGCCCGCCTACACTAAATACATGGATGGCCACAATTGATGTGGCATCCCTGTACACAGTAATCCCCAAAAAATTGGGCATAGAAGCGGTAGGGAGTAGGATTAAAAAGGACCCTAAAATAGGAGACCTGCAGGGGAATTTTATCCTGGAATGTCTAAATTATTGTCTTGATTACAATTACTTCTGGTTTAGGGATTCCCACTATGTACAGTGCATTGTCACGGCGATGGGGGCGAAATTCGCCCCTAGTTTCGCCAACATCTTTATGGGGGCATGGGAGGAGAGCACCATCCTTCCCACACTAGGAGCGGACACCCCAGGGGGTAGGTTGACCCTCTGGAGGAGATATATTGATGACTGTCTCCTAGTGTGGGAAGGAGAGAGAGAGGGACTTGAGACCTTCATCCACCAGCTGAATAATAATGAGTGGAACTTGCGGTTTGTGGGGGAGATCAGCAATGTTTCCATTCATTTTTTGGATTTATGTATACAGATAGCGGATGGCCGATTTAAAACCAGTTCTTATTTTAAAGAGATGGATGTTAACTCATATATCGACATGAAGAGTTGCCATTACGGGCCATGGCTCATAAATATACCGAAACGGCAATTTAAAAGAATGGCCCGGAATTGCACAGTAGTGGAAGACTATAGGACACAATGTAAGGTGCTAAAAGATAGATTCCTCGAAAGGGGGTATGAAGAGAACAACCTGGATGCGTGCATCCAGACTGTAGAAGAAGAAAAAAAGAAAGAAAAGGAATGTACAAAAGAAGAAGAGAAAAAGAATGAGAGGGACTATAGGTTCTCCTTTGTAACAAAATACTGCTCGATGTCGGACAATATTAAAAAAGTGGTGAAAAAGAATTGGGGTATATTAAAGAATGACCCAATATTAGGAAAAGTCATACCCGATAATCCTTCCTTTATTTTTAGGAAAGCGACCAATATCAGAACAAAGCTTGTTCACAGCGCCATCCCCCCAGTGGGTGTAAAGCCGAGTAAGGAGGGAGGGAAATTCACATGGTGCGGGTTCTGCACTGGGTGCAAAAACCGTAATACAAAAGGAAGATTGAGAACTGTTAACTGTATGGTATCCAAAAAGAATGGAGGGGAGTTCCGTATAAAAGGAAACTGCTCTTGCAAGAATGAGGGTATTATATACGTGTTGGAGTGCCCCTGTGGACTCCAGTACGTTGGTAGGACAGTGAGGAAGCTGAAAATAAGGATCCAGGAACACTTACGGAACATCAAGAAAGGCCTGATGAGCCATAATGTATCAGCTCACTTCAAGCTCGTGCATGGTAAGAATCCGCGGGGCTTGAAGTTCGCTGGAGTAGAAGTGGTTAAACCACACTGGCCATAGGGGGCGACTCGCTGGTACAAATTAACAGGAAAGAAGTACAGTGGATCTACCAGCTAGGGACCCTGCAGCCAGGTGGTTTGAACATAGAATTTGATCTAAAACCATGCTTAGTGTAAATATGGGATAAAAATTATTCCTGCGGGTGACGTTATTTGGTGAGCTCTTTACCTTCTCTCTTGAGGACCTTCGGGCTACGTCATGGGGAGTGGCCGCTCAATGGGCGGTTGTATCATGTGATGTGGACGTCATGAGGAGGAGGGGAGGTTGAGAGCTCCTGAATGACGTGACCAAGAGTGGGCGGTGATTAGGTGACTGTATTATGAACGGCATAGGTAAATGTGGAAAGTTTGAGGTATTTGGGATATAGGCTGTGTAAATAGAAGGGGAAGTGATAATAATAGAAGATGTGCCACGTGATGGAAGTCTTTAGTGGTATGGATAATGAAGTTTATTTGCGCCATAAAGCTGCGGTAACCCGAAAGGGGAAGTATGGAAAATAAGTGGTTTTGATTGGAAGAGAATTTCTTTTCTAAATATATGTGAAGATTATTGTTTGTATTTTATATGATTTGAAATTTATGTGAAAACATTGTTTCTTTAGTAATACTTTTAATATGATCTGGATGAACATCGGCTCCTGTAATTTGGGAAGCTGGGCTATTTAAATGGCCCCACTGTGGACATGCGCAGTTGTCGCCCCTGAGGAAGCCAGAGAGCGAAACCCGGGTCGGGCAGGAACGTTACGGTTTTTACCTTTGTGATATGCCTTTTGTCTACTATCGCTTGTGAGTAGAATAAAAACTTTTAAACCAACTTTTAAGAGGGTGCTTCACTATTTGCCAATTATCTTAACCCTGCAGAGAAGGCGGTCTTGGGAGGATCGAATCCTTTGGGTGAGGAGGATAGAGGCTGGTGCCCTGTTTCATTCACCTGTGAACCGGATGACATAATCTCAAGCAGCGCGGTTTCTAAATTTCCATTACTTTGAATATGTACCTGTTCCCACGTACCAGGTGCCAAAGATGATCGAATCAGACCCGCCACTGCTACTCCAGAACGCTCCACCTATCCGGCCACACTCCCGCGCACCATTGCCCACCACAGTACACGCCGAACCCGCAACCCCCAGCCGCATCTGAAAACAACTCAAAATCTACCTCATCAACCACCTCCCCCATAAACAAAGACCTCCCGTTATACCTATCTAAAAACAAACTCCAAACCGCTAGATCCGCCTTCAACTCCCGGCCCAACCTAATGAAATGATGCGGGGCCCGCACCCCGGATGTTGCCCCAGCCAATCGCCTACAAAAGATCCTCCCCATAGGCATGATCCTGCATGCGAAGTTCAGCTTACCAAGGAGCGACTGAAGTTCCCTAAGCTTTATCTTCACCAACCGCCCCGCCCTGGCCACCTCCTTCCTCAAATCCTCCAATTTGTCTGATGGCAGCCTACACTCCATCCACTCTGAATCAATCACGATCCCCAAAAAACTCAATTCAGTTGTAGGCCCCACCGTCTTCTCCCCCGCCAACGGAACTCCAAACCGCCCAAATACCCCGCACAGCGTATTTAGCAAAACTGAACAAACCCTCGAACCTGCTGGGCCATCGCAAAGGAAGTCATCCAGGTAATGGATGATTGAGTCACAACCCGACGCATCCCTAACTGCCCATTCCAAGAAAGAACTAAAGGCCTCGAAAAATGCACAAGACAGGGAGCAACCCATCGGCAAACACCGGTCCACAAAAAAAAAACCCATCCAAAAACACCCCAACAAATGCAAACTATCCGGATGCACTGGCAACAGACGGAACGCTGCTTCAATATCCGTCTTTGCCATAAGCGCCCCTCTCCCAAGCCGCTTCACCCATGCCACTGCCGCATCAAACGACGTATAACAGACATACACCTCACCACTAGCCCTGTCATCCAACCTTGCCACCTCTTACTCCCCGCCCCCCCCCCCCCGCCTGCGTTTGCACCGAGACAGAACTCGCCCGCGCCTCTGGGGCCCCTGCCCCAGCGTCCCCCACTCTGCCGAGGCCCCCAACACCCCAAGCCGGTAACGGGGACAGCCCCCCCCTACCTAACCCCGCAACCAAACCCGCCAAGCCACCCAGCAACTGACCCAAACCCCTACCTAAATCCAACTGGGACCCCTTACCTAAATCCGACTGGGACCCCCCATCCCTGCCAGCTAACTCAACCCCCAACTGTACTAAAGAACCCCAGGGTGCCTCACCTGGCTGCATGGGTGCTGTGACCCCACCAGCCGCAGATCCTGAATCCTGACGTCCCGGCCTCCTTGAATCCTCTTCAGCCAGATGTCCCCTGACCACGCAGCCAGGGACGTAGCTTGCAGAGCACATCCGTCCACCTCCTCTCTGCTTGTTCCCGCCGAGGGCCTTCTGGAGGCGGTCCCATCCCCCACAGCAGCCCCATTAAGACCTCCATCCTTTCCCTGCAGAGGGCCCCCAGCCACCGATCCGTGGGCTGGGGCCGCCGTTCCCGATCCGGAATCCAACCGTCGCATCCTCGGATTCCTTCCACGCCCGGGGGTGCAGGGAGGAACAGTGTCAGCTGTCCCCCGGCGTGAAGGGTCCCTGATGGGGCTCCGTTTTCGGCGCTGAGCCTGAGGGGGCGCCATGTCAGGGCTGGGGCGCGCTGGTGGCCTGGCCCGCCGCGGCCGGGATGCTACAGGCGGAGGCAAAGCTGGAACCTCGTTTTACCCTGCCCTGAGCTCATTGACCAAAAATACTAACTTTTAGAAATTCTGTTAGTTAGGTGGGTGGCGGCGGCGGCCATTTTATGCATGCTCGGTGCACCAGCACTGCATCTGAGCTTTTGGGACATTGCAAATCACCATTTTTTGGGGGCAAACTACAACATCTGGATTAGTCAGTGTGCAATTTAAGGTTGAAATACACCCATCATTTTCTGGGGTTTGAAAAACACATATATTTTTTTCAAAAACAGTATTTGCCAGATCTGCAAGTGTTAAATTCAAGTTAAATATATACAGCATTCATATTCCGTTAGCAAAAAAATACTTTTTGGCCAATGTACAACATCTGTATTAGTCAGTCTGCAATTTAAGCTAGAGATACACCCATCATTTTCTGGGGTTTGAAAAACACACTTATTTGACAAAAAACACTATTTTCAGGCCTTGCAGCATCAGCACGTGTGGAATTACAGGCTTATATACTGCTGTCAAATTCAGTTGTTAAACAAACAGTCGTTTGGGCTCCAGAAATTTAGTTGGCAGCCTTTGATGCAGATGTCATTGTGAGATACACCCTTAATACATTTGGGTTACATTCAGAGATTTTAAATACCATCATTTGGTGCACCAATATTGAATTCAGGCCTACAGAGGTTCAGGGCGTGTGAGATACCACCTCTACATAAAGGGGTTTGAATTAGGCATTTGAAATACAGCCATTTGAAATACAGCCATTTTGTGCAAAGATATATTTACTTCAGGCCAACACTGATTCAGGGCGTGTGAGATCCCCCCTATACATACAGGGGTTTGAATTAGGCCTTTGAAATACAGCCGTTTTTAATACCGCCTTTTTGTGCAAAGATATATTTACTTCAGGCCTACACTGATTCAGGGCGTTTTGTGATCCCCACTATACATACAGGGGTTTGAATAAGGCATTTGAAATACAGTCATTTGAAATACATCCTTTTTGTGCAAAGATATATTTACTTCAGGCCTACACAGGTTCAGACCGTGTGAGATACCCCCCTACATACAGGGGTTTGAATCAGGCATTTGAAATACAACCTTTTTGTGCAAAGATATATTTACTTCAGGCCTACACTGGTTCAGGCCCTGTGAGATACCCCCCTACATACAGAGGTTTGAATCAGGCATTTAAAATACAGCCATTTTGTGTAAAGATATATTTACTTCAGGCCTACAGAGGTTCAGGCCCTCTGAGATACTACCTCTACATACAGGGGTTTGAAATAGGCATTTGAAATACAGCCATTTTAAATACCGCCTTTTTGTGCAAAGCTATATTTACTTCAGGCCTACACTGATTCAGGGCGTTTGTGATCCCCACTATAAATACAGGAATTTAAATTAAGCATTTGAAATACAGTCATTTGAAATACATCCTTTTTGTGCAAAGATATATTTACTTCAGGCCTACACTGGTTCAGACCAAGTGAGATACCCCCCTACATACAGGGGTTTGAATCAGGTATTTGAAATACAGCCATTTTGTGCAAAGATATATTTACTTCAGGCCTACAGAGGTTCAGGCCCTCTGAGATACTACCTCTACATACAGGGGTTTGAATTAGGCATTTGAAATACAGTCATTCGAAATGCAGCCTTTTTGTGCAAATACACTGCTCAAAAAAATAAAGGGAACACTTAAACAACACAATGTAACTCCAAGTCAATCACACTTCTGTGAAATCAAACTGTCCACTTAGGAAGCAACACTGAGTGACAATCAATTTCACATGCTGTTGTTCAAATGGGATCGACAACAGGTGGAAATTATAGGCAATTAGCAAGACACCCCCAATAAAGGAGTGGTTTTGCAGGTGGTGACCACAGACCACTTCTCAGTTCCTATGCTTCCTGGCTGATGTTTTGGTCACTTTTGAATGCTGGCGGTGCTTTCACTCTAGTGGTAACATCAGACGGAGTCTACAACCCACACAAGTGGCTCAGGTAGTGCAGCTTATCCAGGATGGCACATCAATGTGAGCTGTGGCAAGAAGGTTTGCTATGTCTGTCAGCGTAGTGTCCAGAGCATGGAGGCACTACCAGGAGACAGGCCATTACATCAGGAAACGTGGAGGAGGCTGTAGGAGGGCAACAACCCAGCAGCAGGACCGCTACCTCCGCCTTTGTGCAAGGAGGAACAGGAGGAGCACTGCCAGAGCCCTGCAAAATGACCTCCAGCAGGCCACAAATGTGCATGTGTCTGCTCAAACGGTCAGAAACAGACTCCATGAGGGTGATATGAGGGCCCGACATCCACAGGTGGGGGTTGTGCTTACAGCCCAACACCGTGCAGGACGTTTGGCATTTGCCAGAGAACACCAAGATTGGCAAATTCGCCACTGGCACCCTGTGCTCTTCACAGATGAAAGCAGGTTCACACTGAGCACATGTGACAGACATGACAGAGTCTTGAGACGCCATGGAGAACGTTCTGCTGCCTGCAACATCCCCCAGCATGACCGGTTTGGCATTGGGTCAGTAATGGTGTGGGGTGGCATTTCTTTGGAGGGCCGCACAGCCCTCCATGTGCTCGCCAGAGGTAGCCTGACTGCCATTAGGTACTGAGATGAGATCCTCAGACCCCTTGTGAGACCATATGCTGGTGCGGTTGGCCCTGGGTTCCTCCTAATGCAAGACAATGCTAGACCTCATGTGGCTGGAGTGTGTCAGCAGTTCCTGCAAGACGAAGGCATTGATGCTATGGACTGGTCCGCCCATTCCCCAGATCTGAATCCAATTGAGCACATCTGGGACATCATGTCTCGCTCTATCCACCAACGTCACGTTGCACCACAGACTGTACAGGAGTTGGCAGATGCTTTAGTCCAGGTCTGGGAGGAGATCCCTCAGGAGACCGTCCGCCACCTCATCAGGAGCATGCACAGGTGTTGTAGGGAGGTCATACAGGCACGTGGAGGCCACACACACTACTGAGCCTCATTTTGACTTGTTTTAAGGACATCACATCAAAGTTGGATCAGCCTGTAGTGTGCTTTTCCACTTTAATTTTGAGTGTGACTCCAAATCCAGACCTCCATGGGTTGAAAAATTTGATTTCCATTATTTTATTTTTGTGTGATTTTGTTGTCAGCACATTCAACTATGTAAAGAACAAAGTATTTCAGAAGAATATTTAATTAATTCAGATCTAGGATGTGTTATTTTTGTGTTCCCTTTATTTTTTTGAGCAGTGTACATAGTTACTTCAGGCCTACAGAGGTTCAGGCCCTTTGAGATACTATTTCTACATACAGAGGTTTGAATTAGGCATTTGAAATACAGCCATTTTAAATACCGCCATTTTGTGCAAAGATATATTTACTTCAGGCCTACAGAGGTTCAGGCCCTCTGAGATACTACCTCTACCTACAGGGGTTTAAATTAGCCATTTGAAATACAGCCATTTTAAATACATCCTTTTTGTGCAAAGATATATTTACTTCAGGCCTACATTGGTTCCGACCGTGTGTGATCCCCCCTATACATACAGGGTTTTGAATCAGGCATTTGAAATACAGCCATTTTAAATACCGCCTTTTTGTGCAAAGATATATTTACTTCAGGCCTACACTGATTCAGGGCGTTTGTGATTCCCACTATACATACAGGGGTTTGAATTAGGCATTTGAAATACAGTCATTTGAAATACATCCATTTTGTGCAAAGATATATTTACTTCCGGCCTACACTGGTTCAGACCGTGTGAGATACCCCCCTACATACAGAGGTTTGAATCAGGCATTTGAAATACAGCCATTTGAAATACAGCCATTTTGTGTAAAGATATATTTACTTCAGGCCTACAGAGGTTCAGGCCCTCTGAGATACTACCTCTACATACAGGGGTTTGAATTAGGCATTTGAAATACAGCCATTTTAAATACCGCCATTTTGTGCAAAGATATATTTACTTCAGGCCTACAGAAGTTCAGACCGTGTGAGATACCCCCTTACATACAGGGGTTTGAATCAGGTATTTGAAATACAGCAATTTGAAATACAGCCATTTTGTGCAAAGATATATTTACTTCAGGCCTACAGAGGTTCAGGCCCTCTGAGATACTACCTCTACATACAGGGGTTTGAATTAGGCATTTTAAATACAGTCATTTGAAATACAGTCTTTTTGTGCAAAGATATATTTACGTCAGGCCTACAGAGGTTCAGAACGTGTGAGATACCCCCCTACATACAGGGGTTTGAATCAGGCATTTGAAATACAGCCATTTGAAATACATCCTTTTTGTGCAAAGATATATTTACTTCAGGCCTACACTGGTTCAGACCGTGTGAGATACCCCCTACATACAGGGGTTTGAATCAGGCATTTGAAATACAGCCATTTGAAATACAGCCATTTTGTGCAAAGATATATTTTCTTCAGGCCTACAGAGGTTCAGGCCCTCTGAGATACTACCTCTACATACAGAGGTTTGAATTAGGAAATTGAAATACAGTCATTTGAAATACAGCCTTTTTGTGCAAAGATATATTTACTTCAGGCCTACACAGGTTCAGACCGTGTGAGATACCCCCCTACATAGAGGGGTTTGAATCAGGCATTTGAAATACAGCCATTTGAAATACAGCCATTTTGTGCAAAGATAAATTTACTTCAGACCTACACTGGTTCAGACCCTGTGAGATACCCCCTCTACATACAGGGGTTTGAATCAGGGATTTGAAATACAGTCATTTGAAATACAGCCATTTTGTGCAAAGATATATTTACTTCAGGCCTACACAGGTTCAGACCGTGTGAGATACCCCCCTACATACAGTTGTTTGAATCAGGCATTTGAAATACAGCCATTTGAAATACAGCCATTTTGTGCAAAGATATATTTACTTCAGGCCTACAGAGGGTTCAGGCCTTCTGAGATACTACCTCTACATACAGGGGTTTGAATTAGGCATTTGAAATACCGCCTTTTTGCGCAAAGATATATTTACTTCAGGCCTACACAGGTTCAGACCGTGTGAGATACCTCCCTACATACAGGGGTTTAAATCAGGCATTTGAAATACAGCTATTTTAAATACATCCTTTTTGTGGAAAGATATATTTACGAGACCAGGCTCCGTCAAGCAGTGGGTCAAGCAGTGGTCACCCAGAGCTGTGGGTTTATTGATCTTGTATAACATTGTTACACACTAGTACCACCCACAGGGTTTTGTAAAAACAACCAATAAACACGTACAATACAGTAAAACACTCCCACACAAAATCCTCCCCTCTGCCTGTGATACAATTACCTTACACAAATGGTTGATGTAATTATCACAGGCAGGAGAATACACAATGTCTTCTGTCCTGGAGACAACCGAGGAGTAATTCAATTATTTCTCAGGACAAAAGGAAATCCCCAATACACACGTGGGGACAATCGGACAGACATCACTATTTAAATATACAATGTCCCAACCATTACAGTAACATAGACATTTAACATATCCCCAGATGGCTTGGATCTGAGCGCTCAAAATATCCAAACAGCGCTCAGATGCCACAAACACAGTCAAATCGCCATGGGGTTTTAGTTTAGCATGGGCTGATGAGAGGGCCCATAATCCTGGGGCAAGAGGCTGGCAACCAGGCCCCTCCAAAACCCAGTGGCGAGGTTAGTTTTGCCACACATCTCCCCTTTTCCAAACAGACTAACAGGGTATCTGACCTTCTGCCAGTCAGTGCCCTTGTTAGTCCAGCAGCCCACCCACAAAATAGAAACAGCAGTACAGCTCACCCACAATAAATGGTTACTACACTTGAGCAAGGGATAAACTTGTCCATGTCCAGGTGCCTCACCACGGCTGTGTGGGGGACTGGTAGACTGCCTTGGTGGGTTGCTGAGTGGGCAGAGACCAGCGGTACTCTGCCCTGGTGCCAGCGCTACCATGGAAGTAGCCTGGTTGGAGCCTGTTTGTTGGAGGTGGAGACCGACTGTCTCCCCTTTAGATACACCGCTCTGCTGTTGTAGGGTGAGACTGACTGTCTCCCCTTTAGATAGACCACCAAGCTGCTGTGGGGGGAGACCGACTGTCTCCCCTTTGGCTAAATAGCCCTGTTGCTGGGGGACAGGACCGACTGTCCCTACCCCCTGTGCTGTGAGTACAGAGACCATGGTCCCATCTGCACTGTTGTGGGGCTTACTGTCTCCCCCTGGTGCGTTAAACTGCCGCTGGGATGTGGAGACTGTGCTCCCAATTCCTTGTAGATCACACGGCCGCTGGGGAATTGAGACTGGGCTCCCAATTCCCTGCACATCACACTGCCGCTGGGGAATGGAGACTGGGCTCCCAATTCCCTGTACATCACACGGCCGCTGGGGAATAGAGACTGGGCTCCCAATTCCCTGTAGATTACACTGCCGCTGGGGAATGGAGACTGGGCTCCCAATTCCCTGCAGATTACACTGCCGCTGGGGAATGGAGACTGGGCTCCCAATTCTATGCATATCACACGGCCGCTGGGGGATGGAGACTGGGCTCCCAATTCCCTGCATATTACACTGCCGCTGGGGGATGGAGACTGGACTCCCATAACAAGCCAGGACCATCAAACTCCTCTCCCTCTGGCTTGTCATGCTCAGCTGTCCAGGGTATATACTGTGCCATATACCACCAGAGCGCCTGGTAGGCATCCTCCAGCCATAGCTCCTGCCATTCCCGGTGCTCTAGTTCCTTCACTCATTCATCCAGGGGCTGCTCTCCCAGGAAGGGCATCTGCAGGGCCACTTGCTTCTGCAATCGCTGCTCTTCACTGGGGAGACTCTCGCCTCGCTGGTATTGTACATTATCCAGGGCCTGGTACCAGATGCCTTTCCTTAATGCATCCCTGCCATCCAGGTCTTCCTCATCGTATGCCACTGCTGGTTCCATCCTCCTGCTGCTGTCAGGGTCACTGTACTGGGACATGCATTGCCCTCAAATTGTAATTCCAGGGAATGATGTTTCTTTGTAGCTGTCCTTCTGAACTGTGGGATCGATCCCACCGCTTGCCACCAATTGTAACACCATACAAGGGAATGCTCCAAACTCAGAACAGAACCTCATGAATAGCTGTTAGCAGACGAATAGGAAACTCACCCAAACGGCTTACACTCCTAGCAATCAGTCTCTAACAGCATACAGTGAATCCCCCCAAGAACGAGACGAGGCTCCGTGTTGAGGGTCAAGCAGTGATCATCCAGAGCTGTGGGTTTATTGATCTTATATAACATTGTTACACACTAGTACCACCCACAGGGTTTTGTAAAAACAACCAATAAAAGTACAATACAGTAAAACACTCCCACACAAAATCCTCCGCAGGAGAATACACAATATCTTCTGTCCTGGAGACAACCAAGGAGTAATTCAATTATCTCTCAGGACAAAAGGAAATCGCCAATACACACGTGGGGACAATAGGACAGACATCACTATTTAAATATACAATGTCCCAACCATTACAGTAACATAAACATTTAACATATCCCCAGATGGCTTGGATCTAAGTGCTCAAAATATCCAAACAGCGCTCAGATGCAAACAGTCAAATCGCCATGGGGTTTTAGTTTAGCATGGGCTGATTAGAGGGCCCATAATCCTGGGGCAAGAGGCTGGCAACCAGGCCCCTCCAAAACCCAGTGGCGAGGTTAGTTTCGCCACAATTTCCCTATCCACATTTGTTTGCAGAGCAGTTGCCATACTCTTAAGCATATTTTACTGCCTTTTACATCCCTCTAGCCTTTGCAAGGACTATTTTATAGCCATTTTAATGCAAAAAAGTGCCAATTTTAGTGCCCTAAATTGAAAAAATTCTTATTTTCAATTGTCGGGTGACATTTTACCATTTTTGGCGTATACAAACCCCTGCTGATCCTGGGTGAAAGGGGCCTAAATCTCTCAAAATCCTCTGTTCTATTGCTGGGTGACATGAACCCCCTTTTGCCGTGAATGAACCCCTGCTGTGCCTGGGTGACAGGGGCCTAAATCTCTCAAAATCCTCTGTTCTATTGCTGGGTGACATGAACCCCCTTTTGCCGTGAATTAACCCCTGCTGTGCCTGGGTGACAGGGGCCTAAATCTCTCAAAATCGTCTGTTGTATTGCTGGGTGACAAGAACCCACTTTTGCCATGAATAAACCCCTGCTATGCCTGGGTGACAGGGGCCTAAATCTCTCAAAATCCTCTGTTCTATTGCTGGGTGAAATGAACCCCCTTTTGCCGTGAATGAACCAGTGCTGTGCCTGGGTGACATGGGCCTAAATCTCTCAAAATCCTCTGTTCTATTGCTGGGTGACATGAACCACCTTTTGCCGTGAATGAACCCCTGCTGTGCCTGCGTGACATGGGCCTAAATCTCTCAAAATCCTCTGTTCTATTTCTGGGTGACATGAACCACCTTTTGCCGTGAATGAACCCCTGCTGTGCCTGGGTGAAAGGGGCCTAAATCTCTCAAAATCCTCTGTTCTATTGCTGGTTGATAAGACCCCCCTTTTGCCGTGAATGAACCCCTGCTGTGCCTGGGTGACATGGGCCTAAATCTCTCAAAATTGTCTGTTCTATTGCTGGGTGACAAGATCCCCCTTTTGCCGTGAATGAACCCCTGCTGTGCCTGGGTGACGGGCCTAAATCTCTCAAAATCCTCTGTTGTATTGCTAGGTGACATGAACCCCCTTTTGCCGTGAATGAACCCCTGCTGTGCCTGGGTGACGGGCCTAAATCTCTCAAAATCCTCTGTTGTATTGCTAGGTGACATGAACCCCCTTTTGCCATGAATGAACCCCTGCTGTGCCTGGGTGACAGGGGCCTAAATCTCTCAAAATCCTCTGTTCTATTGCTGGGTGACATGAACCCCCTTTTGCCGTGAATGAACCCCTGCTGTGCCTGGGTGACAGGGGCCTAAATCTTTCAAAATCCTCTGTTCTATTGCTGGGTGACAAGAACCCACTTTTGCCGTGAATTAACCCCTGCTCTGCATTGCTGACAGGGAACTAAATTTAGTGAAAACATCTGTTACTGATCGGAAGATGCGCGACTACAAGCGCACGCTGATGATACCATTCCCACCTGATGGCGGGGGCACAATGGAAGCACAAGGCGAAGGCAGAGGAGGAGGAAGAGGTGCCAACGCAGCTGGGGCACCACCAGCACCTGAGAAGGCAGGGTTAGCATGGCCAAAATGTGGAAAAGCTTTGTTAGCCTTGGAGGTGCTGACCTGCCCTGCAGCCAGTGTATAGTGTGATTGTGTGTTTAGCCCAGCAGAGAGCATTATCACAGGTCACAGCCAATGTGGACAAGCTTACGTTTATTTTATAGCCATTTTAATGCAAAAAAGTGCCAATTTTAGTGCCCTAAATTGAAAAAAATCTTATTTTCAATTGTCGGGTGACATTTTACTATTTTTGGCGTATACAAACTCCTGCTATGCCTGGGTGACAGGGGCTTAAATCTCTCAAAATCCTCTGTTCTATTGCTGGGTGAAATAAACCCCCTTTTGCCGTGAATGAACCCCTGCTGTGCCTGGGTGACAGGGGCCTAAATCTCTCAAAATCCTCTGTTCTATTGCTGTGTGACATGAACCACCTTTTGCCGTGAATGAACCCCTGCTGTGCCTGGGTGAAAGGGGCCTAAATCTCTCAAAATCCTCTGTTCTATTGCTGGGTGACAAGACCCCCCTTTTGCCGTGAATGAACCCCTGCCGTGAATGAACCCCTGCTCTCAAAATTGTCTGTTCTATTGCTGGGTGACAAGATCCCCCTTTTGCCGTGAATGAACCCCTGCTGTGCCTGGGTGACATGGGCCTAAACCTTTTCAAAATCCTCTGTTCTATTGCTGGGTGACAAGATTCCCCTTTTGCCGTGAATGAACCCCTGCTGTACCTGGGTGACAGGGGCCTAAATCTCTCAAAATTGTCTGTTCAATTGCTGGGTGACATGAACCCCCTTTTGCCGTGAATGAACCCCTGCTGTGCCTGGGTGACAGTGGCCTAAATCTCTCAAAATCCTCTGCTGTCAGGGAACTAAATTTTGTGAAAACATCTGTTACTGATCGGAAGATGCGCAACTACAAGCGCACTCTGATGATACCATTCCCACCTGACGGCGGGGGGGCACAATGGAAGCACAAGGCGAAGGCAGAGGAGGAGGAAGAGGTCGCCAATGCAGCTGGGGCACCGCCAGCACCTGAGAAGGCAGGGTTAGCATGGCCAAAATGTGGAAAAGCTTTGTCAGCCTTGGAGGTGCTGACCTGCCCTGCAGCCAGTGTATAGTGTGAACGTGTGTTTTGTTTTTTAACTCGCTTTATTGAAAATTAGTAAGCAAGATATTTAACAGTACATTCAAAAAGTAATACAATGTGCAAAGTCATACATTACATTAAAGAATGCGATTACAAATTGAACAATCTGCAACATTGCAGATAGCAATAATCAAAACACATTGACCCCGTACATCATGCTAGTAATCATCCTTAGTCAATATAGTACAGTATGAATAGTGGTTTATCTTTATTACATTAAATAAATCCCATTAGTAAACTCTGAAGATTCACAGCTAATTGAACATATTGATTAAGCCACAGAATGTAGGTGGGCCGCCGTAGCAGTCGAAGGAGAAGCACACCATGGTCCCCATATCTTCTGGAACTTTTGAGAACAGCCCCTACGAGAGTACATAATCCTCTCAAAGGGAATAATATTGTTGACCATGGTTTTCCACTGACCAACTGAAGGAGGTCTGTCCGCCATCCATCTAAGGGCAATAGCTTTCCTGGCAATAAACAGAACCTCCCTAATGAAAGTGAGTGTGTAGCGTGAACGTGACTCTTCTTCTACAATACCTAGAAGGCAGGGCTTGGGACAAACCACCAATGAATCTGGGATCAGGGAGGAGACTACAGCCACCACCTCTCTCCAAAAAGCCTGTATATAACTACAGTCCCATATTAAGTGCCAGAAATCCGCATTTAATTGTGAGCACCTATGGCACTCCGTGTGCGTTCTCCTGCCCATTTTGAAGAGCCTAGTTGGGGTTAAGTAACACCTGTTCAGAATGAAGAGCTGTGTCAATCTATTATTGAGAGACGGAGATACAGCCACTGGGGCCTCCAGTGCTTCACCCCATTCCTCATTTGTCAGATTAGGTATATTTCCTCTCCATTTACTTTCTGCAACTAATGGAGATGCCAAGGTCTTGAGATTAAGTAAATGTGTGTAAATGGCAGATATCAGTCCCCGTGGGCCCTGTGTCCTGAAAACCCCTATCAAAGGGTAAGCTGATACGATTCTCTTCATGTCTCTCAGCTGGGCCTGAAGGGCATGCCTCAACTGTAGATACCTGAAGAAGTGTGGCCTCAAAACACCCACTCTAGTCTGCAGTTGGGAGAAGGAGAACAGAATGCCATTTTCATACAGATCCATTAGGTAGCATACGCCATACCCCTTCCATATCACCTCCCATTCTCTTTGTATCAGATGCGGAAACAATACCATAATGGAATATCCTCCGGCAGATCCCTGTACTGCTGTAACTTTGCAGCTCCCCACACCTGATGCGCCAATTTATGGATCGGAAGGAGCGAGCCCGTCACAGATGCTTGGCCCTCCAGGACAGGCCATAGGGTGGAAAGCTGCAAGAACTCCCGCAGATAATATTCAGAATTAGGAAGCACATCCTGGGTCACCCATGGCACCAAATACCGCAACTGACCAGCAAGGAAATATAGATGTAAATCCGGTAAAGCCACACCCCCCTGGTCCCAGCTCCTCTGCAGAGACTTGATGGCCAATTTTCTTCTATTTCTACCCCATATAAATGTTGCCATAAGGGAGTGTAACCTATCAGAAAATGCTCGCGGCACAGGTGCGCAAGCATGTTCCAGCAGGTACAAGGCTTTGGGCTGAAGAACCATTTTGATTAAATTTACGCGGCCCATGGTGGACAGCAGCAAAGTATTCCAGGATTTAAACTTGTCTACAAAGTATGAGACCAGGGGATCAATGTTCAGCAGATGTGCTGACCCTGGAACTTTGGTAATGATGACTCCTAAATATTTAAACCTGTCTACCACTAGCAGATTCTGATATACCGAAGGCCACCCCGAAGCCCACAAAGGCATAATGGCCGACTTGGTCCAGTTTATACATAGTCCAGAGAACACACCAAACTGTTCAATAATGGTTATTGCCCTAGGTAAAGTGCACTCTACGGAGTCCATGTACAAAATGAGGTCATCAGCGTATAGTCCCAACCTATCCTCTCTGTCTCCCATCACAATACCCTTATAAACATCATCCTGGCGGATCCTCAATGCTAGATGTTCAATGGCCACTGCGAACAGCAAGGGAGATAGGGGGCATCCCTGTCTGGTACCTCTGTGCAGTTTAAAAGTGGATGATAATGAGCCGTTAATCATTATGTTCACCGTCGGGGATCTGTATAGGATATTGACCCATTTGATAAACACAGGACCAAAGCCAAAAAACCGCAGTACCTGCACTAAATAAGGCCACTCAACGGAGTTGAACGCCTTGGCGGTATCTAAGGCAGCCAAAGCCCACGAATTGCGGTTTGCACATCCCAACTGGGTGATAACCTGTGCCCTACGTATGTTACTAGAGGTAGATCTGCCAGGAATAAACCCAGATTGGTTCTCATGTATTATAGTTGATATGACCCTGTTCAGTCTATTTGCTAACACTTTAGTAAGGATTTTGTAATCCAAGTTTAACAGCGAAATGGGCCTATATGACCCGCACTCCAGGGGATCTTTGTCAGTACAATAGAGGCTTCATATAATGTCTCCGGAAGGGTACCACTATTTAAAGATGCCTTGTACATGCTCAAAAGCTGCGGAGTCAGAATCTCCACGTACTTAGAATAAACTTCTAATGGTATTCCATCTGGCCCCGGGGCCTTTCCCATGTTTAACCCTGCTATCGCCTCATTCACCTCTTCCAGCGTGATCTCCTCATCTAATATTTCCCTATCCGACTCAGATAATTGTGGGTATGTTACTTCCTGCAGATAATTCTCCAGTGACTGGGAAGAAAACTCAGCATGTGAACAATATAGGTTCTGATAAAATTCCCCAAAACGGTCTAAAATCCCCCCAGGGTCTGACACTACAATACTATCCTTGTTCGCTATGCGAAGTATCGGGGGCTCCATGTTGTTCCTCCTCACTATCTGCGCCAATACCTTACCCACTCTACTGCCTTGTTCAAAAGTTTGCTGTCGCCAGAAAAGCATCTTGCGGTCGCTCTTCTCCTGCAAGTGCGACCGCAACCATTCCTTCCTATTCTCTTCCGTGGGATTTGAGACGTACTCAAGCTCTGCGTTTCTGCACTGCATGCTCAACTCCTCTTCTCTGCACCGAGTTGACTTTTTAATATACGAGATGGAGGACTTAAGACATCCACGCAAAAAGGCCTTCAGGGTGTCCCACAATAATGCCGGGTCTGTATCTACTGGATGAGCCGCAAAGAATGTGTGTAGTTGATCGGGCACCCTATCATTCAGGGACATCAAGGAGAGCCAGAATGGGTGTATTCGCTGTTTGGGAGTACGTACTGCCACGTAAGGGTCATCTAGTGAGGCTATTACAGGTGCATGGTCAGACGGACCTTGAGGCTCATATCGAATCTCTCGTATTGCCATATAGGTGCCAGGGGTGCCCAGGAGGTAGTCAATCCTAGACAGAGCTCCTCTAGAAGGAGTAAAACACGAAAATTCTATTCTGTCAGGGTATCTCGATCTCCATATATCCATCCATCCCAGTTCAGACAGCAGACGTGCTAGAGCAGTTCTGATTAAGGGCGGTTCAGGGTGATTAGTAGACAGATTGCAAAATCTGTCTTTCAAGTTATCTAGGGTCATATTAAGATCTCCCATGCCGAGAATCCCGGCTGTTGGCAATTGCGCTGCAAATCCCGCCGCTGTCTGAAGCAGTGAGAGACTGGCTGGGGGAGGATTGTACATATTCAATATCACATATGGCATTCCATTAATATGGGCATAGACAAATACAAATTTCCCCTCTGGGTCAATACTTGTATGGTGCGGTTCCCATCTGAGCGCCCGATGAACCAACAGTGACACACCTCTGGAATAAGAATTACCATACGCACTCTCCACCCATTGAGCCCAGGGTTTCTTTACCCTCCCCCCCCCCCCCCGTTTCTGTGGTAAGATGCGTCTCCTGTAGCCATAGGATGTGGGGAGAGTAACTTCGGATATGTGAAAATACAGCCATGCGCTTCCTAGGCCCGCCCAGCCCCCTGACATTCCAAGACATTACTTTAATGTCCGCCATATTGAGTACCAGTTATAAAAAGAGGAGAAAAGCCCGGCTCCTGGGACTTCCTATGGCGGAGATGTTGTACATGGGTCAAAACACATATAGAATACTTGTGATGCATTTCAATAAAAGCGAAAAACAAAAGGCATAAATTTAACCACCCAAACAACGGGTGAACCTGTAGAACATAAAATATGCCTCTATTAGCAAGTGGCCTCATGCAATGGGGGACCTGCACGGTGTATGTGGATGTAAACCCAGTGCAGGTGGAGTAGCGGCCCCCACCATTGGAATCATATTTTACCGACTGTATGCATTATATCTGATCAACAGCATATGATATTACCTTCCAACATCTCTGAGACCATATGTAAGTGAGGTAGTACATTACCAAGCTAAGAAACAGATAAAGTGAAAGGATGAGAGCAAAGGGCAGACACAGTGCAAACCTTGCAGGGGTTACCCTGAGTCTCTTGCTGTTAACAATAAGGCCCTGGCCTCATTCAGGATCACTTGGGAGGAGAGCGTCTGGGTCTCCCGGATAGCCAGTTCTCCGCCTCAGTAGGTGTAGAAAAGAATAGTGATTTATCGCCATCTATGATCCTCAAACGCGCAGGGTACGCCATTGAATATTTGAAGTTCATCTCACGAAGGCGTCTTTTAATGGAGACAAAGGTGGCCCTCCTCTTCTGCAGGTCAGCGGAGAAGTCCGGGTATAGAGAAATATTCGCTGAGCCCAGCGAAATGGCCTGTGCGACTCTGGCTTGTGCTAGGATAAGATCCCTGTCGCGCCAATTTAGCATACGGGCAAGCAGAGGTCTCGGTGGAGCACCGGGTGGATGCGGCCTAGCCGGGACACGGTGTGCTCTTTCAACAGCATATGCAGAGGAGAAGGCAGCGTTCGGGAACACCTCTTTAAACCACCCCTCCAAGAAGGCCGCTGGATCCGTGCCCTCCGCCCGCTCCGGCATGCCGATGATGCGCACGTTATTACGGCGCGCACGGTTCTCCAGATCATCGCATTTTTGACGGTACAGCTCCACTGATGCTTCCACAGCGGTTATTCTCGCCGGTAAGGGAGTAGTCAAGTCCTCCAGATCAGACACTCTGGTTTCGGTAAGTTTGACCCTCTCCAGCTGTTGCACGTCGTGCCGTAGTAGGCCCAGGTCCACCCTGACCTCCTCTATCTTCCCGGTCAGGGAGGCCTGGCACCCGGTGATAGCCGCCATCAGCTGGTGATGTGAGGCTTGCAAGGTGAGTTCCGGTGCGGGTTCTGTGTCAGAAGGGAGCTGCTGAAAGGACTGACTCCTTGTATTGGCCGCGCGGGATGGTGAAGAGGCCGCAGCGCCATGTTGGGAGTCCTGTCTTGCGAACTCCTTGAGTCGCTCCGCCGCCAACTGTGCCTTACTTGGCCTCATGGTCTAGGTCCGGTCTCCTCGCTGTCCCCAGATATTCTTTCAGAGATCAATATATCAGTCCTTAGGTACAGGATGGCTCAGGATTGCTGGTGGGAGACGGAGCTGCTCTCAAGTGTGACCGTCCATGATGGCAGTTGGCCACGCCCCCCGTGAACGTGTGTTTAGCACGGCAGAGAGCATTATCACAGGCTGCAGCCAATGTGGACAAGCTTACGTTTATTAAAATGAACCAGGCATGGATCCCACAATACTTGTCCGTACCTTGTGCAGAATAGACATTTATACCAGCCTCAACCATCCATTCTTGTACTCAAGTGCACTTATTCTTGGTTTTATTTTGTTATATGTCCCAATATTTTGGGGGATACCCCAATTTAAAAATCAAAAATAACACAAAAACTTTTTTTTTCAAGTTCGGCCGAACTCGTCGAACCCGAGCATCCAGGTGTCCGATCAACTCTAGCTGTAAGCTAACACATTACAGTGTTATATGAGTGCATAGCTGATACCTCAGTGGGAAAGCAATTGCCTCATATCCAGTGTTTCTGTGTTCAAAACCTCTTTAAGCCTCTAAAAAAATTACATTTTATTAAGCCCTATATAAGAGGCAAATTTAAATGCTGTGTGACACTGATATCTAAATGCCTTCACTTGTCAGGGTCACAAATACTTTTAGGTTTACTGTGTTTTTGTATGCTACATCACATAGATGAACAAAAATCCCAAGCTCATACAAGGTAAGCTGGTAGCTTAGTGGTAATGCCATTGCCACATGTCCATGGTTTCTGTGTTCATAACCCTTTTCAGCCTCTTAAAAAGTTTACATTTTATTAAGCCCTAGATAAGAGGCAAATTTAAATGCTGTGTGACGCAGATGTGTGATGCTGATATCTGACATACTTCACTTGTCAGGGTTACAAAGACTTTTAGGTTTACTGTGTTTTTGGTATACTACATCTCATAGATAAAAAAAAATTCCACCTTTGTTGTCTAAAGTTATAGCTTAGTGGTAAGACACTTTCTTTGCATGTAGTGTTCATGGGTTCAATACCCCTTCCAGGCTTTTAATAAAATGTATATTTTATTGAGCTTTAGATGAGAGACAAATTCAAGTGGTGTGTGATGTAAGTAGTCCTTTTTTATTTTATTAAGAGTACATGGGCAGTACTATAGTAAAGGGGGCACTAATTTACTGTATCTTCATCTATTTCCAGGTGACTGAGGTTTTTTTTTGTCTGTCTTGAAACAGTCACTGTACAATATAATAATGTATTCTTATTTCTTAGGAAGGAGTCTAATTATCAGATCTGTAAATCACTTTATTGCAATTATTTGTTGCCATCCACCCAAACATGAGCTGCAAAGATATGACCACTAAGGGTCTCACTAGTCCACTTTGGTTAGGCATGGTCTAGCTCTCCCAGCATATACAAGCAGGAGGAAGTGTGGGTGTGTTCTGTAATAGCTGATGAGGAGACTTGCCAGATTCACTGCATCTTCACAACAATCCAAATTATCTTACTGTAAGTCTGCTCTCCCTCCGCTATCTTACATGGCTTATACAGGGAGTGCAGAATTATTAGGCAAGTTGTATTTTTGAGGATTAATTTTATTATTGAACAACAACCATGTTCTCAATGAACCCAAAAAACTCATTAATATCAAAGCTGAATATTTTTGGAAGTAGTTTTTAGTTTGTTTTTAGTTTTAGCTATTTTAGGGGGATATCTGTGTGTGCAGGTGACTATTACTGTGCATAGTTATTAGGCAACTTAACAAAAAACAAATATATACCCATTTCAATTATTTATTTTTACCAGTGAAACCAATATAACATCTCAACATTCACAAATATACATTTCTGACATTCAAAAACAAAACAAAAACTAATTAGTGACCAATATAGCCACCTTTCTTTGCAAGGACACTCAAAAGCCTGCCATCCATGGATTCTGTCAGTGTTTTGATCTGTTCACCATCAACATTGCGTGCAGCAGCAACCACAGCCTCCCAGACACTGTTAAGAGAAGTGTACTGTTTTCCCTCCTTGTAAATCTCACATTTGATGATGGACCACAGGTTCTCAATGGGGTTCAGATCAGGTGAACAAGGAGGCCATGTCATTAGATTTTCTTCTTTTATACCCTTTCTTGCCAGCCACGCTGTGGAGTACTTGGACGCGTGTGATGGAGCATTGTCCTGCATGAAAATCATGTTTTTCTTGAAGGATGCAGACTTCTTCCTGTACCACTGCTTGAAGAAGGTGTCTTCCAGAAACTGGCAGTAGGACTGGGAGTTGAGCTCGACTCCATCCTCAACCCGAAAAGGCCCCACAAGCTCATCTTTGATGATACCAGCCCAAACCAGTACTCCACCTCCACCTTGCTGGCGTCTGAGTCGGACTGGAGCTCTCTGCCCTTTACCAATCCAGCCACGGGCTCATCCATCTGGCCCATCAAGACTCACTCGCATTTCATCAGTCCATAAAACCTTAGAAAAATCAGTCTTGAGATATTTCTTGGCCCAGTCTTGACGTTTCAGCTTGTGTGTCTTGTTCAGTGGTGGTCGTCTTTCAGCCTTTCTTACCTTGGCCATGTCTCTGAGTATTGCACACCTTGTGCTTTTGGGCACTCCAGTGATGTTGCAGCTCTGAAATATGGCCAAACTGGTGGCAAGTGGCATCTTGGCAGCTGCACGCTTGACTTTTCTCAGTTCATGGGCAGTTATTTTGCGCCTTGGTATTTCCACACGCTTCTTGCGACCCTGTTGACTATTTTGAATGAAACGCTTGATTGTTCGATGATCACGCTTCAGAAGCTTTGCAATTTTAAGAGTGCTGCATCCCTCTGCAAGATATCTCACTATTTTTGACTTTTCTGAGCCTGTCAAGTCCTTCTTTTGACCCATTTTGCCAAAGGAAAGGAAGTTGCCTAATAATTATGCACACCTAATATAGGGTGTTGATGTCATTAAACCACACCCCTTCTCATTACAGAGATGCACATCACCTAATATGCTTAATTGGTAGTAGGCTTTCGAGCCTATACAGCTTGGAGTAAGACAACATGCATAAAGAGGATGATGTGGTCAAAATACTCATTTGCCTAATAATTCTGCACTCCCTGTACATTGATTCACCTCTCTCAAGTGTGTATGCAGTTCCATATTAGCTGGAATCACTGTATTTCTGGGACCCCTGAAAAAGTTGATTAGTTACTGTATACAGAGCTGTGTCCTGGATTATACATATCTACTGTATATATGTGTATTACACACACAGTGTGCTATAGCTTAACCACACTGAGATTTGCTCAGAAAGCTAATATACATATTACTGCTTTATCCAAAAACACAATATATGATCATACAGATCGCAGTACTATGTGATAGCTTATAAGCAGTGCAGTTTCTAGGTAAAATTTCTCACAGGGCGAGTGTCAAAAAAAAACTCCCCCCCATCAAAACTGCTTGATGAAATCATATCAGAAGAGTACTTGCAAGCGTCTCACCATTTTTTTTTTTTTTTTTTATGCTTAACACAAGATTTATTGAGAGCAAAAGAAAATCATAAATTACTGCTTAAACTGCTAAAAGTCGCAGGCAGAGTGGTACAGGAGAACTGCAGTATAAAGGAAGGCAGTACCCTTAGAAGAGTAGTCATGAAATACAATCGTCAATAATGTGCAAAACCAAAAAACTGTCATGTTAGCATTTAATAACTAACTAAAACCCAATCACAGCAGGTCTCAACTAGCACACGCAAGTAAATGTACAAAAACCAAGTAACATATAAAACCAGATTCAAAGCATAGATGGCAAGGCGGATTACTGTATACTGTACATAAAATGTATGGAGGTTACACCATGCCGGGCAATATAACCTCTGTGCCATGCTGTACAATAAACAGTATAACACCTACACAGTGTAGAGGTATACTGTATATTGTGTGGCACAGTGTAGGCTATATGTGTATAACATAAACATACTCCACATGAAAACTTACAATTACTTGGCTTGGCCCTTGGGGATCTCGGACACCACTTCAAAACTTTTGCCGGGGGCTCGGTGGAGCTGATGTTGTGCTTTATCCTAATGAGAAAGATTTCATAATAAGGATTTGGAGAAGGGGCAGTGGGATAGCAGAGCAGGGAGAGGCTAATAGCTTAGCCACACTGAGATTTGCTCAGGAAGCTGATATACATATTACTGCTTTATCCACAGACACAATACAGTCAGGTCCATAAATATTGGGACATCGACACAATTCTAACATTTTGGGCTCTATACACCACCACAATGGATTTGAAATGAAACAGACAAGATGTGCTTTAACTGCAGACTGTCAGCTTTAATTTGAGGGTATTTATATCCAAATCAGGTGAACGGTGTATGAATTACAACACTTTGCATATGTGCCTCCCACTTGTTAAGGGGCTTAAGTAATGGGACAGAATAATAATCATAAATCAAACTTTCACTTTTTAATATTTGGTTGCAAATCCTTTGCAGTCAATTACAGCCTGAAGTCTGGAACGCATAGACATCACCAGACGCTGGGTTTCATCCCTGGTGATGCTCTGCCAGGCCTCTACTGCAACTGTCTTCAGTTCCTGCTTGTTCTTGGGGCATTTTCCCTTCAGTTTTGTCTTCAGCAAGTGAAATGCATGCTCGATCAGCTTCAGCTCAGGTGATTGACTTGGCCATTGCATAACATTCCACTTCTTTCCCTTAAAAAACTCTTTGGTTGCTTTTGCAGTATGCTTTGGGTCATTGTCCATCTGCACTGTGAAACGCCGTCCAATGAGTTCTAAAGCATTTGGCTGAATATGAGCAGATAATATTGCCCGAAATACTTCAGAATTCATCCTGCTGCTTTTGTCAGCAGTCACATAATCAATAAATACAAGAGAACCAGTTCCATTGGCAGCCATACATGCCCACGCCATGACACTACCACCACAATGCTACACTGATGAGGTGGTATGCTTAAGATCATGAGCAGTTCCTTACCTTCTCCATACTCTTATCTTCCCATCACTCTGGTACAAGTTGATCTTGGTCTTATCTGTCCATAGGATGTTGTTCCAGAACTGTGAAGGCTTTTTTTAGATGTCGTTTGGCAAACTCTAATCTGGCCTTCCTGTTTTTAAAGCTCACCAACGGTTTACATCTTGTGGTGAACCCTCTGTATTCACTCTGGTGAACTCTTCTCTTGATTGTTGACTTTGACACACATACACCTACCTCCTGGAGAGTGTTCTTGATCTGGCCAACTGTTGTCAAGGGTGTTTTCTTCACCGGGGAAAGAATTCTTCGGTCATCCACCACAGTTGTTTTCCATGGTCTTCCGGGTCTTTTGGTGTTGCTGAGCTCACCGGTGGGTTCCTTCTTTTTAAGAATGTTCCAAACAGTTGTTTTTGCCACGCCTAATATTTTTGTTGTTGTTTTGGCCCATTACTTTTGGTCCCTTATCAAGTGGGAGGCACATATGCAAACTGTTTTAATTCCTACACCGTTCACCTGATTTGGATGTAAATACCCTCAAATTAAAGCTGACAGTCTGCAGTTAAAGCACATCTTGTTCGTTTCATTTCAAATCCATTGTGGTGGTGTATAGAGCCAAAAATGTTAGAATTGTGTCGATGTCCCAATATTTATGGACCTGACTGTATATGATCATACAGATCGCAGTACTATGTGATAGCTTCTAAGTATAGAAAAAACATGTGGTAAGGTTCCTATGTGGTAATGTTATAGCTTGGAGGTTACATTAATGGCTTTGCATGTAGATATCCCAGGTTGAAGTCCCCAGAAAGACATATGTTTTTTTCTTTAATAGCATATACTATAATAAATAATATGTAATTAACCCGAGGGATAACCAGGCTTTACATGTATGTCGCTGGAAATACGGTCACAAATCCCAGGGCCGTACACGTACAGCTCTCTGATCGGGTGGCCACAGGAGCTACTCCCACCTGATCAGCTGCAGGGGTCCGGCAGTCACTGATAGTTGGACCCCTGCTGTATGCACCGGCATCGCTGAAAACACTAATACCGGCTCATTAGCCCTTGCACCGGTATCCTGCCAGGTGCAGGGTGTCCATCGGATCCCCGTGGTACTGTGACATCAGACTACTGTCTAGCCCTGTCAGTCAATGGGGGAGGGGTGTGTGTGCAGAGCACAGGGGTTGTTACAGAGCATTGCTCAGAATAGTCAGCCCTGCCTCTGAGTGCTTCAATTGTTTATTTGCATATGAATAAAAACACAGATATCTCTGCAGCTATTTATCATACATAATCAGCATAATGAGCCCTACCAGGCAGTATGTATGGTCTAATAGGGTTGATTCTGGTGACAGAGCCTCTTTAACCTCTTATGGACACAGGGCGTACAGGTACGCCCTTTGTATTTCTGATCACCGCTGCGCGGCGGGTGGTGATCGGGACGGTGTGCTTGCTGAAATCATTGAGAAGGCACCCTGTGACAATGCCGAGGGGGGTCCTGTGACCCCCCTGTATCGGCGATCGCTGCTAACAACAGGTCAATTCAGACCTGCGGTTTGCATAATTTCCGGGTTATTTGGGTCTTCGGTAACCCGGAATAGGAGAGTGATCGGTGGTGTAATATACACCACAAATCACCCTCCGTATATCCTGTGAGGTGGCGGTGAGGATCGCATGTGATTGGCTGGAGAGACTGACCTGGAGATAACGTCCTGGAGCTCCGCTCTCCCTGCACACAGACTTCTGTGTGAGCAAGGAGAGAGGAGCCCTGTGTCGGTCCCTCTGCATCCCACACTATCCGCCGCCATCCGTGGCCCCTGAGACCCCATAAAGTGCCATCTGGCATATAAACATTTAGGGAGATCTTTAGGTTAGGCAGGGATAGTGAAAAAAAAGATTTTTTATGTGCAGCACCCGGATATGAGGGTGTCTGGGGTCCACAGCACTCTGTGCGATCCCCGTCCCCCCAGGGGTGCTGAAGCTTGCCTCCTCCATCACATATTTTGGGGCGCTCGCGCATTTTCTTCTTTTTGTAGGTGCGCTGACTGTGGCCAGCACTCTTAGCCGTAAAGAGGGCCTGACCACTGTTAGCGCATCGCCCACCCCACCGCTGATCAGCTTGGTACCGCTGATCAGCGAGTTTTTGGGCTGTGAGCAATTTTTCGGGGATTCTGTTACGTTAGGGTGGGTTAGGGTAGGATATACATAAAAACACAGCCCCCCCCCCCCCCCCACACACACACACACACTCACACACTAAATAAAGTTTTACACACACACGCACTCCCCTTTAGTGTTCTAAGATGACCCGCCGGATGTTCTCGGCCGAGGAGGCATACGCCCAGCTGCTCTCCGACTCCGATAATCCCAGTGAGGACGAGGATGACCCCAATTTCCTGTTGTCATCCTCGTTCTCCTCATCATCTAGTTATGATGATGAGCCCCCAAGGCGGCGGAGCCAGGAGCCCCCCATGCCAGGGACCCTGTGGCCCACACTAGTATGAGCAGCCCTGGGGCTCGTACTAGTTTTCCAGCCCACCAGGCAAGTTCACCTGAGCCCCCTACCGGTGAATCTGGCTGGAGTACCCCAGAGGATTTTGAGCCCTTGATTCCTGACTTTGTTGGCCAACCAGGAATCCAGATTCGCACAGTGGGCTTCACTGAATATGACTTTTTTATTTTTATTTTTCAGTGACCATTTTGTGAATCTGATGATGGAGCAAACGAACTTGTTCGCCAAACAGTTTATTGCCCAATTTCTCCCGAGTCAGAAAATACCTCATATGTGGATGTAGAGTGATCTGCGGGCGAACTATACGGCTCAGAAGAGAAGGAGTGCCATTGGGATTTTGCACTTTACGTCCACATATGGGGTATGTCCTTACTCGGGAGAAATTGGGCTATGAATTTTGGGGTGCTTTTCTCCTATTACCCCTTGTAAAAATAAAATAAAAGTGGCTACAAGAACATGTTAGTGTAAAAAAAGGAGATTTTGAATTTTCTCCTCCACTTTGCAGCTATTCCTGTGAAGACTGTGGAGAAATAAATTAAAATGGGGGAAGGGGATTATAAATTTAGTACTCCATAGAAGTATGGTACTCCCTGCAGCAACCAATAATGCAGAGGCCCGGATGATCGGGGCACGTGTCACACTGAGTGGTGGTGTCCTTCCGTTTCCCCCTAGTGTTACACACTCTGCACTTTTTTTGGGACCGTCCCTTCTCAGTTCCTGAGGTACTCCGGCCTGCTCTTTCCCGGTCAGAAAAGATCAGGGCCTTGAGGACTGCCTCATAGAACTGCAGGAATTTACCTGTGTTGCCAGCGCTCCGGGACAGCACAAAAGAGTTGTACAAGGCAACAGTGATGGCCAGTTTGCATTGTTCGCCCGCGAACATATGCAGGCTGCCATCTTTTTTCACAAGTCCGGCGAGGCACGGGTAAGCTCTTACCTGTCCCTGTGCCGCGAGCCGGTCTGAAAACAAATGCGGTCACCGGGAGCAGGCATTTCCGAGAACAGCCCGATGAAGGCCCCCGGTGGCTGTTCTCGGAACTGCCTGCTCCCGCTGACCGCACTTGTTTTCAGACTGGCTCGCGCAGAGGCACAGGTAAGGGCTTACCTGAGCCTCGCCGGACTTGTGAAAAAAGATGGCAACTGGCTATCACTGCAAGGCAACCTGCACCAAGTAGATCGCAACTTCTTTGTACCATGCCAGGTTTTGCGCATGGCGTTATATGGCTTGAGAACTTGATCATAAAGATCAACTCCTCCCATATACTGATTGTTGTCCACGATATAATCGGGCTTGAGGACTGGTGCCGTGGTACCTCGCACAGGGACAGGGGTGATGCCGTTACCGTGAATTGTGGACAGTACAAGGACATACCTCTTATCCTTATATCTGACCAGCAACAGGTTTCCACTTGTAAGGGCACGGGTCTCACCCCTGGGGATAGGTACCTGGAGGGGGTGGGTAGGGAGGACTTGTTGACTTTTCCACACGTTCCCACAAGCGGATGTGGATCTGGAGGTGAGGGAATGGAACAAGGGGATACTAGTTTAAAATTTATCCACGTACAGGTGGTAACCCTTATCTAGCAGTGAGTGCATAAGGTCCCACACAAGTTTCCCGCTAACACCCAGAGTGGGGAGACATTCTGGGGGTTCAATACGGGAATCTCGCCCCTTGTACACACGAAACTTGGAAGTGTACCCTGAGGTACTTTCACAAAGTTTGTACAGCTTCACGCCATACCTCGCCCGCTTAGTGGGACTCCCTTGAAAGCAATGAGAGACTAGTCAACAGCGACCTCCCTTCCAGGTACATAGGCCTCCAAAAATTTGGCCCGGAAATGATCAATGACCGGCCTGATTTTGTACAGGCGGTCATAGGCAGGATCACCTCGGGGGGGACATGCTGTATTATCTGCATAATGCAGGCATTTTGAATGGCCTCAAAATGGCAACGTGTCATGGCCATACTGTAAAGTAGGGTCTGGTAGAGGATGTCCCCACTCCAGTTCTGCCTGACACTGTTTTTTGTCACTAGGCCCATGTGCAGCATGAGGCCCCAAAACGTCCTCTTCTCAGCTGCACTGACCGGAATCCAGCCACTGGACCTAGCCAAAAAGGAGCCCGGGTGTTGAGCAATAAACTGTTGGGCAAACAAGTTCGTTTGCTCCACCATCAGATTCACAAAGTGGTCACTGAAAAAAAAACTAAAAAAGTCATATTCAGTGAAGCCCACTGTGCGAATCTGGATTTCTGGTTGGCCAACAAAGTCAGGAATCAAGGGCTCAAAATCCTCTGGGGTACTCCAGCCAAGTTCATTGGTAGGAGGCTCAGGTGAACTTGCCTGGTGGGCCGGAAAATTTTTACGAGCCCCAGGGCTGCTCATACTAGTGTGGGCCACAGGGTCCCTGGCATGGGGGTCTCCTGGCTCCACCTGGCAGCGTCTCCGCTGCCTTGGGGGCTCTTCATCATCACTAGATCATGCGCTACCAGTGGCCAGGCGCTGTTTTACGGCTAAGAGTGCCGGCCACAGTGAGCGCACCTATAAAAATAAAAAAAATGCACTTGCGCCCCAAAATATGTGTGGGGGGCAAGCTGCAGCACCCCTGGGGGAACGGGGGTCCCACAGAGTGCTGTGGACCCCAGACACCCTCAGATCTGGGTGCTGCACACAAAAAAAAACTATTTTTTCCACTATCCCTGCCTAACCTAAAGCTCTCCCTAAATGTTTATATGCCAGATGGCACTTTATGGGGTCTCAGGGGCCACGGATGGCAGCGGATCGTGTAGGATGCAGAGGGACCGACACAGGGCTCCTCTCTCCTTGCTCACACAGAAGTCTGTGGGTGGGGAGAACGGAGCTCCAGGACATTATCTCCAGGTCAGTCCCTCCAGCCAATCACAGGCAATCTCAGCTCTGCTATATCTATATATCTCTAAGTATTACTATACAGTAGATAGATATATAGAGATATAGCAGAGCTGAGTGTGCAGGGGCAGCTGTCATGTGTATATATGTAGCAGAGCTGGATGTGCTGGGGCAGCTGTCATATATAGAGATATAGTAGAGCTGAGTGTGCTATGGCACTATGATACTGCACACTCCGCTCTGCTATATCTATATATCTCTAAGTATTACTATACAGTAGATAGATATATAGAGATATAGCAGGCTGAGTTTGCTGGGGCAGCTGTCATGTGTATAGATGTAGCAGAGCTGGGTGTGCTTTGGCAGCTATCATATATAGAGATATAGCAGAGCTGTCATGTGTATGGCTGTACACTAGCTATCAAAGCTATAAATGAGTCTACAGTAGAAGTCTGGCTATGCAGCTCTTATAGCTGTGTGGTTAAGTGCCTTGCCTCTGATACAGAAGGGCGTGGGTTCGAGTCCCAGCAGAAACTTTTCTGAAATACAGGCTAAATTAAAATACACAAGCACTGACTCCATATATGGACATACAGGCCGGAAGAGGTTGCATCGCATCGCTGACATGGAGGTAAGTGTTTTTTATTTTATTTTTTTAAATACCTGACCTTTACTGCCACATGGGGGGAGCGGGAGGCACTTGATGCTGGCACATGGGGGGAGGGGGGTTGGCACCTGATACTGGCACATGGGGGGGAAGGAGAGAGGCACTTGATACTGGCACATGGGGGGTGGGAAGGAGAGAGGCACTTGATACTGTCACATTGGGGGGGAGATGGCACTATGATACTGGCACATGGGGGGTGGGTGGGAAGGAGAGAGGCACTTGATACTGTCACATTGGGGGGGAAATGGCACTATGATACTGGCACATGGGGGGTGGGTGGGAAGAAGAGAGGCACTTGATACTGGCACATTGGGGGACTACTGGCACATGATAGCAGGCTACTGGCACATAAGGGGGGCTACTGGCACATATGGGGAGTTACTGGCACATAAGGGGGGCTACTGGCACATGATAGGGGGCTACTGGCACATAAGGTGAGCTACTGGCACATAAGGGGAGCTACTGGCACAACATACAGGGGCTACTGGCACATGATAGGAGGCTACTGGCACATGATAGGAGGCTACTGGCACATAAGGGGGGATACTGGCACATAAGAGGGGCTACTGGCACATGATAGGAGGCTACTGGCACATAAGGGGGATACTGGCACTTAAGGGGGCTACTGGCACATAATAGGAGCCTACTGGCACATAAGGGGGACTACTGGCACATAAGGGGGACTACTGGCACATAAGGGGCTACTGGCACATGATAGGAGGCTACTGGCACATAAGGTGGGGGCTACTGGAACTTGATAGGGGGAGGTGACTGGCACATAAGGGGGCTACTGGCACATGATAGGGGGGCATTCTGGCTACTGGCACATGATGGTCGGGGGACTATTATTACTGGCACATGATTGGGGTCATCTATGGGGGCACATTTTACTATCACAAGATTGGGGGCATCTATTGGGGCACTTATTACTGGCACATTATTGGGTGGCACTATAGGGGCATCTACTGAGGCAAAAAAAAAAGGGATATTTTATATGGGGGGCTCTGTATAGGGGCACATACTGGGACACATTATGGTGGGTACTATGGGGAAGGGGGGAGAGGAGCACTATGGGGTCATCTACGGGGGCATTGAGAAGAGGTATTTTATATTGGCACATTATGGGAACATTAGCTCAACTGGGGGCATTACAAAGGGGTATGTTTTGCACATTATAAGGAGAATTATTTCTACTGGGGGGCATTATGGTGGGCTTTATTACTCCCCCATGGCATGACCCCCTAGTAGCATCACCAGCCTCTCCCTGCTCTGCTATCCCACTGCCCCTTCTCCAAATCCTTATTATGAAATTTTTCTCATTAGGATAAAGCACAACATCAGCTCCACCGAGCCCCCGGCAAAAGTTTTGAAGTGGTGTCAGAGATCCCCAAGGGCCAAGCCAAGTAATTGTAAGTTTTCATGTGGAGTATGTTTATGTTATACACATATAGCCTACACTGTGCCACACAATATACAGTATACCTCTACACTGTGTAGGGGTTATACTGTTTATTGTACAGCATGGCACAGAGGTTATATTGCCCGGCATGGTGTAACCTCCATACATTTTATGTACAGTATACAGTAATCCGCCTTGCCATCTATGCTTTGAATCTGGTTTTATATGTTACTTGGTTTTTGTACATTTACTTGCGTGTGCAAGTTGAGACCTGCTGTGATTGGGTTTTAGTTAGTTATTAAATGCTAACATGACAGTTTTTTGGTTTTGCACATTATTGATGATTGTATTTCATGACTACTCTTCTAAGGGTATTGCCTTCCTTTATACTGCAGTTCTCCTGTACCACTCTGCCTGCGACTTTTTGCATTTTAAGCAGTAATTTATGATTTTCTTTTGCTCTCAATAAATCTTGTGTTAAGCATAAAATTTTTTTTTGAAAAATGGTGAGACGGTTGCAAGTACTCTTCTGATATGATTTTATCAAGCAGTTTTGATGGGGGGGAAGGTTTTTTTTGACACTCGCCCTGAGAGAAATTTTACCTAGAAACTGCACTGCTTAGAAACTATCACATAGTACTGCGATCTGTATGATCATATATTGTGTTTTTGGATAAAGCAGTAATATGTATATTAGCTTTCTGAGCAAATCTCAGTGTGGTTAACCCCTTCACGTCTGCAATCTGTATATATACGTGATAGCTGCACATGCCCCGTGCAGCTACCACGTATATAAACGTTCTGGCAGCTCTTTAATCCAAGCGCTGCAAAGCGCTTGGATTTAAGCTTCTGCCCCTGCCCTGCTGCTGTCACGGACAGCATACAGTCTAGTAATGCCGGCAAGGGGCCAATCAGAGTGGCCCCTTGCCGGCAATCGATCCGATTGGTTAGCTAACCAATCGGATCGCGGCAGTGTTAAAGTGCCGGTTTCAGGCTCTGATCTGCGCTCTGCAGATCAAAGCCTGAAAGCAGATAGTGTAACTCATAGTGTAACTCATGCCCCCCGCGGTTGCGGCATCCATGGGGTTAACAGAGGGAGGGAGGGAGCTCCCTCTCTCCACCATCGGGGCTGCAGCGCTGTGATTGCAGCACCCGATGGTTGCCATGGCAACCGGACGCTTTGCAAAAGCGTCCGGTTGCCATGGCAAAGGCGTCCAGTGCTGCCACCTACAGGCAATCTGGAAGTACTATACTTTGGAATGCAAGAGCATTGCAAAGTATAGTACAACTATCAGCCCCACTGGATCTTCAAGATCCAAGAGGGAACTAATAAAAAAAATAGTGAAAATAATAAAAGTAAAAATAAATAAATAAATAAAAATGTAAATTAGAAAAAAGAGATTGCCTTTTCCTATAAAAAAAATGAAAAAATAAAATAAAATACACATATTAGGTGTCGCCGCGTCCATAACGACCATCTCTATAAATATATCACATGATAGACCCCGTCAGATAAACACCATAAAAATAAAATAAAAAAAACAGTGCCAAAAAAGATATTTTTGTCACCTTACATCACAAAAAGTGCAACAGCAAGCGATCAAAAAGGCTTATGACCCCCAAAATAGTACCAATCAAACCATCACCTCGTCCCGCAAAAAATGATAACCTATTTAAGACAATCGCCCAAAAAATAAAAAAAGCTATGGCTCTCAGACTATAGAGACACTAAAACATCATTTTTTGGGTTTCAAAAATGCTATTATTGTGTAAAACTTAAATAAATAAGAAAAAATATACATATTAGGTATTGCCACGTCCGTAACGATCTTCTCTATAAAACTATCACATGACCTAACTTTTCAGATGAACACTGTAAAAATAAATAAATGAAAACTGTTCCAAAACAGCCAATTTTTGGGTCACCTTGCCCCATAAAGTGTAATAATGAATGATCAAAAAATCCTATGTACCCAAAAATGGTACCAATAAAAACCTCAACACTTTCTGCAAAAAACGAGCCCCTGCACAAGACGATCGGCACAAAAATAAAAAACATATGGCGTTCAGAAAACCAATCCAGCAAAATCTGCCTTCCAAAAACCGTATGGCATTCCTTTCCTTCTGCGCCCTGCCGTGTGCCCGTACAGCAGTTTACGACCACATGTGGGGTGTTTCTGTAAACCGCGGAATCAGGGTAATAAATTATGAGTTTTGTTTGGCTGTTAACTCTCAATGTGTTAAAGAAAAAAAAATTATAAAAATGGAAAATCTGCCAAAAATGTGAAATTTTGAAATTTCATCTCCATTTTCCTTTAATTCTTGTGGAACGCCTAAAGGGTTAACAAAGTTTTTAAAATCAGTTTTGAGTAATTTGAGGGGTGTAGTTTCTACAATGGGGTCATTTATGGGGGTTTCCACTATGTAAGCCCCATAAAGTGACTTCAGACCTGAACTGGTCCTTAAAAGGTGGGTTTTGGAAATTTTCTTAAAAATTGTAAGAATTGCTTCTAAACTTCTAAGCCTTCTAACGTCCTAAAATAATAAAATGACATTTCCAAAATGATGCCAACATAAAGTAGACATATGGGGAATGTTAAGTAATAAATATTTTATTAGGTATGACTTTCTGTTTTAGAAGCAGAGAAATTGAAATTTGGAAAATTGTGAATTTTTCCAAATTTTTGGTAAATTTGGGATTTTTTCATAAATAAAGGTGAAATATATTGACTCAAATATATGACTGTCATGAAGTACAATGTGTTACGAGAAAACAATCTCAGAATGGCATGGATAAGTAAAAGTGTTCCAAAGCTATTACCACATAAAGTGACGCATGTCAGATTTGAAAATTTTGACCTGGACATTGGGGCATCAATGACCCTTGGTCATGAAAGGGTTAAGCTATAGCACACTGTGTGTGTAATACACATATATACAGTAGATATGTATAATCCAGGACACAGCTCTGTATACAGTGACTAATCAACTTTTTCAGGGGTCCCAGGAATACAGTGATTCTAGCTAATATGGAACTGCATACACACTTGAGAGAGGTGAATCAATGTATAAGCCATGTAAGATAGCGGAGGGAGAGCAGACTTACAGTAAGATCATTTGGATTGCTGTGAAGAGGCAGTGAATCTGGCAAGTCTCCTCATCAGCTAATTCAGAACATGCCCACACTTCCTCCTGCTTGTATTTTCTGGGAGAGGTGGGCCATGCCTAACTACAGTGGACTAGTGAGACCCCTAGTGGTCATATCTTTGCAGCTTATGTTTGGGTGGATGCCGACAAATAATTGCAATAAAGTGATTTACAGATCTTATAATTAGACTCCTTCCTAAGAAATAAGAATACATTATTATATTGTACAGTGACTGTTTCAAGACAACGAAAAAAAAAAAAAAAAACTCAGTCACCTGGAAATAGATGAAGATACAGTAAATTAGTGTCCACTTTACTATAGTGCTGCAGATGTACTCTTAATAAAATAAAAAAGGATTACTTACATCACACACCACTTGAATTTGTCTCTGATCTACAGCTCAATAAAATATAAAATATAAATTTTATTAAAAGCCTAGAAAGGGGTTTTGAACCCATGAACACTACATACAAAGCAAGTGTCTTATCACTGAGCTATAGCTTTAGACACCAAATTCTTTTTTTTTTTTTTTATCTATGAGATGTAGTATACCAAAAACACAGTAAACCTAAAAGTTTTTGTGACCCTGACAAGTGAAGGAAGTCAGATATCAGCGTCACACAGCATTTAAATTTGCCTCTTATCTAGGACTTAATAAAATGTAAAAATATTTAGAGGCTGAAAGGGGTTTTGAACACAGAAACCCTAGACTTAGGGCAACAGCATTACCACTGCACTACCAGCTTGCCTTGTAAGAGCTTGTGATTTTTTTTTTATCTATGTGATGTAGCATACAAAAACACAGTAAACCTAAAAGTATTTGTGACCCTGACAAGTGAAGGAAGTCAGATATCAGCATCACACAGCATTTAAATTTGCCTCTTATCTAGGGCTTAATAAAATGTATTTTTTTTTAGAGGCTGAAAGGGGTTTTGAAACAGAAACACTGGAGATGAGGCAATTGCTTTACCACTGAGCTATCAGCTATGCACTCATATAACACTGTAATGTGTTAGCTAACAGCATTTTAGGCACAGAGCTATAAGCTAAGCAATAGACGTTCTTTGGTTGGGTGATTTAGCATAAAAAAACATAGTATATCTATAACTCAATTCTCACTTTGACCCTGACCTATGAAGAGCATAAGTCAAACTCAGATGTCAAAGTCAGGTGTCAGAGTCAGGTGTCAGGGTCACGTGTCAGGGTCATGTGTCAGAGTCAGGTGTCAGGCTCAGGTGTCAGGGTCAAGTGTCAGGTGTCACATTGGCATTATTTTAAAACTTGACTATGATATCTGACCATGTCCTAAAATGAACACTGTACAAAAAGAACCGGCCCGGATTTGCTTTGCAGCCACACTTTCAGTGTCAGCGAGTACTAGCTGCCGCTGACAGTACAAAATTACCGGTTCTTATCGCACCGAGGCCAGGAACCTCGGTGACATGTACCTTCCGTCAATTACGGACCCTTGCGCCCTCCTACATAGAGCAGACTTTGCACAGGAGATGTGGCACGGATAATTTAACTGTCCACAGCTGACACTGTCTATGAAAAAAGTACACTGGATGTCACAGATATTTTTTGGATGCGCACACTTTACACTGGAGATGTGGCGCAGCTAATCTCACTGTCCGCAGCGGACACAGTCTATTGAAAAAGTACACTGGATGTCACAGATATTTTTTGGATGCACACACTTTTCACTGGAGATGTGGCGCAGCTAATATCACTGTCCGCAGTGGACAAGTCTATAGAAAAAGTACACTGGATGTCATAGATATTTTAGCGATGCGCACACTTTACACAGGAGATGTGGCGCAGCTAATCTCACTGTCTGCAGCGGACACCATCTATTGTAAAAGAAAAGTGTACTGGATGTCACAGATATTTTTTGATGCGCAGACTTTGCACAGGAGATGTGGCACGGATAATTTAATTGTTCTCAGCAGGCATAATGTAAAAAGTACACTGAATGTCATTGATATTTTAGGGATGCGCACACTTTACACAGGACATGTGGAGCAGATAATTAAAGGGAACCTGTTACCTGGATTTTGGGTATAGAGCTGAAGACATGGGTTGCTAGATGACCACTAGCACATCCGCAATACCCAGTCCCCATAGCTCTGTGTGCTTTTATTGTGCAAAAAAAAAACGATTTGACGCATATGCAAATTAACCTGAGATTTGGGGACTGAGCATTGCGGATGTGCTAGCGGCCATCTAGCAACCCATGTCCTCAGCTCTATACCCAAAATCCCGGTGACAGGTTCCCTTTAAACTGTCTGCAGAAGACACCATCTAAGGAAAAAGTACACTGGATGTCACTGATATTTTAGGGATGCGCACACTTTACACAGGAGATTTGGCGCAGCTAATCTCACTGTCCGCAGCGGGCACCTTCTATTGAAAAAGTACACTGGATGTCACTGACATTTTTTGGATGCGCAAATTTTACACTGGAGATGTGGCGCAACTAATCTAACTGTCTGCAGCTGACACCTTCTATTGGAAAAGTACACCGGATGTCAAAGATATTTTTTGGATGCACACAGTTTACACTGGAGATGTGGTGCAGATAATCTCACTGTCCTCAGCGGACACCACCTATTGAAAAAGTACACTGGATATCACTGATATTTTGGGGATGCGCACACTTTACACAGGAGATGTGGCGCAGCTAATCTCACTATCCGCAGCGGACACCGTCTATTGAAAAAGTACACTGGATGTCACTGATATTTTATGGATGCGCAAACTTTACACAGGAGATGTGGCGCAGTTAATCTCACTGTCCTCAGCAGACACCGTCTACGGAAAAAGTACATTGTATGTCACTTATATTTTGGGGATGCGCATACTTTACACAGGAGATGTGGCACAGCTAATGTCACTGTCCGCAGCGGACACAGTCTATGGAAAAAGTACACTGAATGTCACTGATATTTTATGGATGCGCAAACTTTACACAGGAGATGTGGCGCAGTTAATCTCACTGTCCTCAGCAGACACCGTCTACGGAAAAAGTACATTGGATGTCACTTATATTTTGGGGATGTGCACACTTTACACAGGAGATGTGGCACAGCTAATGTCACTGTCCGCAGCGGAGACCGTTTATTGAAAAAGTATACAAGATGTCATAGATATATTTTGGATGCGCACACTTTACACTGAAGATGTGGAGCAGCTAATCTCACTGTTCGCTGCAGACACCGTGTATTGAAAAAGTACTTTGGATGTCACAGATATTTTTTGGCTGCGCACACTTTACACTGGAGATGTGGCACGGATAATTTAACTGTTTACAGCGGACACCATCTAGGGAAAAAGTACACTGGATGTCACTGATATTTTAGGGATGCGCACACTTTACGCATGAGATGTAGTGCGGATAATTTAACTGTCCACAGCAGGCTGTTAGACGATATTTAGCGCAGGATGCACTGAAAATATGTATTGCTGCTGTCACACACAATAGTCCTTAAAAGGACTTTTGGGTCTCTGAAAAGTTTTTAGTATCAAAATCTTTCTTTTACACTCCCTACACTGTCTGTCCCTTCCTATGCACAGCTCTACCTAAAACTGAGCAATTTAGCGCAGGTTGCACTGCAAAAATATATATTGCTGCTGTCACACACAATAATACTTACAAGGTCTTTTGGGTCTCTAAAATGTTTATGTGCAAAATAAATATTCAATAACACTCCCTACACTCTCTGTCCCTTCCTATGCTCAGCTCTCCCTTACTGCGTCATCGGGTGCTATATAGCACCCGATGACGCGTCCTGGCCAGTCAATCACTGTTATGCCAGTAGCCAACATGGTGCCAACATTACAGTGAAAGCAGTACTTACCTGCACATTTTTTGGCTGCGTATGGTGGCCGAGCATGGTGGCCGAGCATGGTGGCCGAGCATGCTCGATAATCACTAATGATATGGAGTTTGTCTAAAGACTAAAATGCATGAAAGAAAGCTATGAAGACCAGATACTCAGCAAATGGCATCTATAACATTTTTTTCTAGTATTTTTATTCTGTTTTCTGAAACATTAAATTCAAAGTCAATCATGGGCAAAAGTCACTGCATAATACTGTGTTCATGTTGTGTGATGAACTTGTTAAAGTAGCAGAAGTTCATGTCCCAAAGCATAAACATAGATTACAATCTGCTGGGGGTCATTGTGTATGGATCAATGGCTTTAATCTTTTTCTAGTGATGCTGAAAGTCACTATAACAAATGTTAAGGTATATTTAAACTAGGATTGTAAATTAATACATGATATTGTCAATTTAAATACCATATCTTTTTTTTTAAATCATGCTTTGAATAAAAATGTTAAACATATAAACAAGGTTCTAGTGAGTTATTCTTAATATTATTTAAATTCATGGCTATAAAATGTTTGAAGCAAAAAGTCAGATAAATGGTCTATTTTTCCCCAGGCCCCATTCACACGCCCGTATTTTTATCTGCATCTGATCCGGATTTTTTTTTGCGAATTGGACGATGGCCCATTCATTTCAGTGGGTTCACAAAAAAAATTTGAACAGCTGTCTGCATCCATTTGTCTGTTCTATGGCTCCGCAAGAATGATAGAACATATTACAACAGGTCCTCAAAAATAAATAAATAGATGCAACCTGGATGTTACACGAATTTCATCTGTATTTTTTGTGGATCTGCATTTTATAGACCGCAAAATACATATTGTCGCTTAAATGCAACCTTAAACTGTCTTTACAGTTTAATTTTAATATTGTGTAGGGACAGTTAAACACTTTTGTAATATATTTTATTAGGAAAAAGTATTTCTTTTTATTAGAAAACAGTGTCTAAAGAGTCTCCATAGCAACACTGAGCAAAGGAAAGTCCGTATTCAGCATCTACAGAACTTAAAGATGACTGTTTTACATACTTCTCAGGCTTCTTAGCCTGCGCCTTATCACTACCCCAACCCCTGGCTCCCTGTATGTGCTGTGCTATCTGTCCCTGCCTAATTGACTAGCTGCCAGTGCTAACCACTAACAGCTCTGCTTGTTTGGCCCCTTTCACACGGGCGAGTATTCCGCACGGATGCGATGCGTGAGTTGAACGCATTGCACCCGCACTGAATACCGACCCATTCATTTCTATGGGGCTGTTCAGATGAGCTGTGATTTTCACGCATCACTTATGCGTTGCGTGAAAATCGCAGCATGCTCTATATTCTGCGTTTTTCACGCAACGCAGGCCCTATAGAAGTGAATGGGGTTGCGTGAAAATCGCAAGCATCCGCAAGCAAGTGCGGATGTGGTGCGATTTTCACGAACGGTTGCTAGGAGACGATCGGGATTGAGACCCGATCATTATTATTTCCCCTTATAACATGGTTATAAGGGAAAATAATAGCATTCTGAATACAGAATGCATAGTAAAACAGCGCTGGAGGGGTTAAAAAAAATAAAAATAATTTAACTCACCTTAGTCCACTTGATCGCGGCCCGGCATCTCCTTCTGTCTCCTTTGTTGAATAGGACCTGTGGTGAGCATTCATTCCAGGACCTTTGATGACATCACTCCGGTCATCACATGGTACGTCACATGATCTTTTACCATGGTGATTCAGAATGCTATTATTTTCCCTTATAACCATGTTATAAGGGAAAATAATACAATCTACAGAACATTGATCCCAAGCCCGAACTTCTGTGAAGAAGTTCGGGTATGGGTACCAAACATACGCGATTTTTCTCACGCGCGTGCAAAACGCATTACAATGTTTTGCACTCGCGCGGAAAAATCCGCAACGCACCCGCACCTTTTCCCGCAACGCCCGTGTGAAACCAGCCTTTAGCTTTCTTCTTAGCACTTCTTAGTTGCCAAACACAGGGAATAGAGCGAAGAAAAGGACTAGTGTTGATCGCGAATATTCTAATTGCGAATTTCTATCGCGAATATCGGCACTTCGAGAATTTGCAAAGATTTTTAATATAGTGCTATATGTTCGTAATCCCGAATATTCTAGATTTTTTTTTCATCAGTACCCTCACTGCTTCTTGCTTGTGGGCCAACTAGAAGGCTTCAATATATTTGTTTAGGCTTAGCAACATTCCTAGCAACCAAGAGGAAAGTTGCCTACCCCTTACTATATAAGAAACTTCCCAGCAGCCATTTTCTGCTGTTTTTTGCAGTTCTGAGAGAGAGAGCAGTGTCATTGCTGTGCTCTGTGCTTTGCTGAGTTATTTACATTGCTGAGTTAATTACATTAGATAGTTAGCTCATATATATAATACAGATAGTTAGTGGGAGATAGTCAGTGTAGGTTAGATAGTGATATAGTGTAGCTGATAGGTTCCAGTGCAGGGTGTTAGGTAGTGTGATAGGAATTACTGTACTGTGCATTTTCTCCAGTCTCAGGAAACTTCAAGCAGCTTGAAAAATGTAGCAAAAGTGACCCACGCTTGTATTGCAGATGCAATACGCGCATATTAAATTGCTGATTTTCGAAATCAAGAAAATAATGACTGGAGATCATGAATTCTAGAATTTGTGAATTTATTGCGAATATTAGGCCAAAAATGTGTGAAATATCACAAAAAAGAATATTGCCTATGCTGCTCATCACTAGGGTTGAGCGAACCCATAACTGTAAAGTTTGGGTTCGTACTGAACTTTAGGATTTTTGGACCCGAACCCGAACTTTTCAGTAAAAGTTCGGGTTCGGTGTTCGGCGAGTTAATGCCGCTTTGGGAAAGGCTGCAGAGCAGCCAATCAACAAGCGATTAACTTGTGTGCCCTTAGTAGCCATCACAGCCATGCCTACTAATGGCATGGCTGTGATTGCAAAGAGAAAAGAAAAAAGAGGTTGAGTGGTCCCACCAGGACTGGAGGTCCTGGGGAAAAGGCGCCAGAGGGATGGAGAAGATGTGGATGTAAATTAGAAAGGTATAAAATATCCTATAGAATGAGATAAAAGAGCACCACAAACTATGTGCCTGTTCAATGACTTGTTGGGGAAGGCTGCACAAGTCTTTTAGGAAGATGAAAAAAAAATTTCATTCCCAATAGACAAATACCAATACAAGTGAATCTAGTCTGGAGGCTCCAAATGACAATATGGATCCAACCGGACGGGATTCAGAAAAGAGAAAACACTGTAAAAGGCGCCACTCCCAAGGATGTGGAAGAATTAAATGTAGTGGTTAAATGGTGATATATAGTGAATACATGGAATACTCTCCTAAGGGGAGATTCCTGATGATGACAGCTGGAGTACTCACTTCACAGGGGGGGTTAGTCACAGGATAAAGCTCAAGACACCCGTGGCCAACTGCCCCCCTAGCCGGGATCTCATGTAGAATGATATCAATTGATGGCAGCCAACATCAAGGCTTCTGATCAATGTGGTTTATTACAATAAAATATCCCAACGCGTTTCGGAGGTGTTATAGTCCTCCTTCTTCAGGGGTATTAAGAGAACAAAAAAGTTTTTTTAGACATACAATATAGTAAAATCAGCTGATGTTGGCTGCCATCAATTGATATCATTCTACATGAGATCCCGGCTAGGGGGGCAGTTGGCCACGGGTGTCTTGAGCTTTATCCTGTGACTAACCCCCCCTGTGAAGTGAGTACTCCAGCTGTCATCATCAGGAATCTCCCCTTAGGAGAGTATTCCATGTATTCACTATATATCACCATTTATTATCCTCCGGCATTAGGGGGTACTAACCACTACATTTAATTCTTCCACATCCTTGGGAGTGGCGCCTTTTACAGTGTTTTCTCTTTTCTGAATCCCGTCCGGTTGGATCCATCTTGTCCTTTGGAGCCTCCAGACTAGATTCACTTGTATTGGTATATGGCTGTGATTGGCCAGTGCAGCATGTGACCCAGTATATAAGCTGGAGTCATATAGCGCTGCACATCACTCTGCTCTTATTAGTGTAGGGATAGGATGCTGCTGCTGTGAGGGAGAGAATAGGACAGAATCTTTAATTTTAAGTGCTTGTTAACTCAGCATTTTACAGCGATTTTGTTTTGTGGGTGCAGTGCAAATTCTTTTACCCTGCCCTGAGCCCAGTGATACAGAAAAATAATTTTTATCTGTTAGTTAGGTGGGCGTCGGCGGCCATTTAATGCAAGTTCAGTGCACCAGCACAGCATATGTGCATTTATAACAGTCAAGTACAAGCTTGAAATACTGCAATTATATTCTGGGTTTAAAAAAAATCACCCATTTTTTGCAATATCCTACATCTGGGGCCTTTGCTGCATTTGTCACAGTGAAATACAAGCTTGAAATACTGGAATAATATTCTGGGTTTAAAAAAACACCAATTTTTGGCAATACCCTCCATCTGGGGCCTTTGCTGCATTTGTTACTGTGAAATACAAGCTTGAAATACTGCAATTATATTCTGGGTTTAAAGAAAACACCCATTTTTGGCAATACCTAAATCTGGGGCCTTTACTGCATTTGTCACTGTGAAATACAAGCTTGAAATACTGCAATTATATTCTGGTTTTAAAAAAACACAAATTTTTGGCAATACCCTACATCTGGTGCCTTTGCTGCATTTGTCACAGTCAAATACAAGCGTTAGATAGTGCTGTTACATTCTGGTATTAAAAAAACACCAATTTTTGGCAAGATAATACATTTGCGGCCTTTGTTGCATTTGTCACAGTGAAATACAAGCTTAAAAGACTGCAATTATATTATGGGTTTAAAAAAATAACTTTTTGGGCAAAACCCTACATCTGTGGCCTTTGCTGCATTTGTCACAGTGAAATATAAGCGTTAAATAGTGCTGTTATATTATGGTATTAAAAAAACACCCATTTTGGGCAAGATGATACATTTTTTGGCCTTTGCTGCATTTCTGACAGTCAAATACAAGTGTTAGATACTGCTGTTATATTCATGTTTTAAAAAAAACCCACCCATTTTGGGCAAGATAATACATTTGCGGCCTTTGTTGCATTTGTGACAGTCAAATACAAGTGTAAGATACTACTGTTATATTCTTGTTTTAAAAAAAAAACACCCATTTTGGGCAAGATAATACATTTGCGGCCTTTGTGGCATTTGTGACAGTCAAATACAAACTTTAAATGCTGCTGTTATATTCTGAGTTAAAAAAAAACACAAATTATTTGCAAGACTCTACATCTGGGGCCTTTGCTTCATTTGTCACAGTTAAATACAACCAGTCAATACTGCAGTTACATTGTTGGTTGACAAATTAACATTTTTTGGGACCGTGAAGTAATTGTATAAAATTCACTTGTCACACTGTTGTGTGACCTCAAGAAATTTTTCATCTTTATTACACCGGCACTGCCTTACTCTCAGTGAACTTAATTGTTGACTATTAACGGTTACATTGTCGCCTGACAAAAAACTTCTGTTAGTTTGGTGGGTGAACGCAAAGAGAGAGCGTCAAATAAGGGTATGGCCCCAGTCGTGGTGCTGCTGGTGGAGCTCCTGTTGCAGGGAGAGGACGTGGTCGATCTATGCCAGCTACACGCACAAGTGAAACACCTTCCTCAGGTGCGAGTAGGTGACAGAACCTTCACCATTATTTGGTAGGGCCGAATGCGGTAGTACAGGCGATAGTAGATTGGGTGGCTGACAGTTCCTCCAGTTCCTTCACATTGTATCCTACACAGTCTCCTGCTGAAAGATAAGAGTTGGCACCTGCAGCCCATGTCCATCAGTTCTTTACCTCACCCCCTTGCAAATCAGCCAAGCAGTCTGACCCCCAAGTCATGGAGCAGTCTCTTCTGCTTTTTGATGACTCTGCTAGCAGGGTTTTTACAGGGCTATCCCCATAGCTCTGCCCCAGAAGTGCACCGATGCCCAACTACTTATGTTTCAGGATGAGTACATGGGAGGACAACCGCAGCACGTTTCAGATGATCACGAAACACAGGTGTCAACTGCTGTGGCTTTCTGCAGTGTGCAGACCGACAAGGAGGGCAGGGGTGAAGACTGGGTGGAAGATGATGTAGAGGACCATGAGGTCCTCGACCCAACATGGAATCAATGTCATGCCAGTGACCTGTGTAGTTCGGAGGAAGAGGCGGTGGTCGCACAGAGCCACAAGCACAGCAGAAGAGGGAGCAGGGTGCAAAAGCGGAGTGGCCATCACATAGACAGTACGCCTGCTACTGCCCAACGCAGCAAAGGACCAAGCACACCAAAGCCAGCTCCAAGGAGTTCCCTGCCATGGCAGTTCTTCAGACAATGTGCTGATGACAAGACACGAGTGGTTTGAATGCTGTGCAATCACAGCCTGAGCACAACCTGCATGACCAGGCCTCTAAGTGCAAAGCACGAACTTCAGTGGAGTAGGCTCCTCCTAGTTCCTCTTCTGCTGCAGTCTCGGCCTCTTCATCCATCTCTGGAGTGACAGTGGCACCTGACACCCCGCAAAACAGAGGATCTGCCAACAATGTCCCATGGAAGCATTCAACTCTCTATCTACCAAACACTGGAGCGAAAGAGGAAATACCACCCTACCCACCCGCAATCCCTGGCCCTGAATGCCAGCATTTCAAAATGACTGGCCTTTGAAATGTTGTCATTCCGTCTGGTGGAGACGGAGAGTTTTAAAAGCCTTATCGCGGTGGCTGTCCCACTGTACATCATGCCCAGCCGCCACTAGTTTTCCAGACGAGCCATCCCTTCCCTGCACAACCAAGTGGGGGAAGAAAATCAGGTGTGCACTGCGCAACGCCATCTGTGGCAAGGTGCACATAACTACCGATACCTGGACCAGTAAGCACCGTCAGGGACGTTATATCTCCCTAACAGCACACTGGGTAAATGCATTGGCGGTTGGGTCTGAGGCGGATAGAAGTTTGGCGCATGTCCTTTCATCACTGAGGATTGCAGGGCTTTACTCTTTGCCTCCTGTTACTTCCTCCTCCAACTCCGCTTCCTCATCCTCTACCGCCTCCTCATCCAGTCAGCGTAACACCTTCACCACCAACTTCAGCACAGCAAGGGGTAAACAACAGCAGGCAGTTTTAAAACGTATCTGTTTGGGGGACAAACCCCACACCACGCAGGAGCTGTGGACGGGCATGGAACAACAGACTGATGAGTGGTTGTTGCCAGTGAGCCTCAAGCCTAACCTGGTGCTGTGCGATAATGGGCAAAATCTCGTAGCAGCTCTGGGACTAGCCGGTTTGACGCACATCCCTTGCCTGGTGCATGTGCTAAATTTGGTGGTGCAGAGGTTCCATAAAAATTACCCAGATATGTCAGAGCTGCTGCAGAAAGTGAGGGCCGTCTGTGCGCACTTTCGGCGTTTTCACCCTGCTGCTGCTCGCCTGTCAGCGCTGCAGTGTAACTTTGGCCTTCCCGCTTACCGCCTCATATGCGACGTGCCCACAAGGTGGAACTCCACCTTGCACATGCTGGCCAGACTATGGGAGCAGCAGCAGGCGATAGTGGAGTTTCAGCTGCAGAACACACGGGTGAGTTGCTCTGCGGAACAGCACCACTTCACCACCAATGAATAGGCCTCCATGCAAGACCTGTGTGCCTTTTTGCGCTGTTTCGAGTACTTCACCAACATGGCCAGTTGCGATGATGCCATTCTCAGCGTTTCTATCCCACTTCTATGCCTCCATTACAAAAACCGTTCCGGGCGATGATGGAATAGGATGTGGCACAGGAGGAGGAAGAGGGATCATTTCATAGGGTTTCAGGCCAGTCATTCACAAGTGGCTCCAAGGGTGGGTTCCTGCACCCACAAACGCCAGGAACACAATTGTCCAGCCAGAGCACAGTTCTGGAGGGTGACGAGGTGGAGGATGAGGAGGAGGAGATAGAGGAGCAGGAACCGTGTTCACAGCAGGGTAGCACCCAAACAAGCTCATGGCCATCACTGGTGCATGGCTGGGGGGATACAGAGGAAACAGACGATACACCTCCCACAGAGGACAGCTTTTCGTTGCCTCTGGGCAGCCTGGCACACATGAGCAATTACATGCTGCAGTGTCTCCGCAACGACCGCCGAGTTGCCCACATTCTAACTTGTGCTGATTACTGGGTGGCCATGCTGCTGGATCCCCGTTACAAGGACATTGTACCGTCCTTAATTCTGTCACTGGAGCGTGATCTTAAGATGAGCGAGTACAAGCACACGCTGGTAGATGCGCTGCTGGTGGCATTCCCACCTGACAGTGGGAGCACATTGGAAGCACAAGTCAAAGGCAGATGAGGAGGAGGAGGAAGAGGTCGCCAATGCAGCTGGGGCACCGCCAGCACCTCAGAAGGCAGGTTTAGCATGGCCGAAATGTGGAAAAGTTTTGTCAGCACGCCACAAAAACCAGCACCACCAGCTAATATGGAACGTCTTAGCAGGAGGCAACATTTCAGCAACATGGTGGAACAGTATGTGTGCACACGCCTACACGTACTGAATGATGGGTCTGCCCCCTTCAACTTCCGGGTCTCCAAATTGGGCACATGGTCTGAGCTTGCCCTTTACGCCTTGGAGATGCTGGCATGCCCTGCCCTGCAGCCAGTGTATTGTCTGAACGTGTGTTTAGCACGGCAGGGAACGTTATCACAGACAAGCGCAGCTGCCTGTCCACAGCCAATGTGGACAAGCTCACGTTCATTAAAATGAACCAGGCATGGATCCCACAGGACTCTTCCGTACCTTGTGCAGAATAGACATGTATACCGGCCTTAACCAGCCATTGTTATACTGCAGCGTAATAGTTTATTGTAGTATTTTGGATATTTCCCACTCTTTTGGGGTGTACGCTAATTTAACCTCTGCCATTTTTTGCAAATCTAACATGTGTCACTTTATATGGTAATAACTTTGGAACGCTTTTACTTATTTAAGCCATTCTGAGATTGTTTTCTCATCACACATTGTACTTCATGACAGTGGTAAATTTGAGTCAAAATATTTCATTTTTATTTATAAAAAAGTACCAAATTTACCAAAAATTTGGAAAAATTCATAATTTTCAAAATTTCTATTTCTCTGCTTTTAAAACAGATAGCAATACCTCCAAAAATAGTTTACTTTACATTTCCCATATGTCTACTTCATGTTTGGATCATTTTGTAAATGACATTCACTGGTCACACAGCTCCCCAAACATAGCACTAAGGAAGGGCTATGGATGTGTGAGGAGTAGGGATGAGCGAACCCGAACTGTACAGTTCGGGTTCGTACCGAATTTTGGGGTGATCGTGACACGGACCCGAACCCGAAGATTTACGTAAAAGTCCGGGTTCGGGTTCGGTGTTCGGCGCTTTCTTGGCGATTTTTGAAAGGCTTCAAAGCAGCCAATCAACAAGCGTCATACTACTTGCCCCAAGAGGCTATCACAGCCATGCCTACTATTGGCATGGCTGTTATTGGCCAGTGCAGCATGTGACCTAGCCTCTATTTAAGCTGGAGTCACGTAGCGCCGCACGTCACTCGGCTCTAATCAGTGTAGCGAGAGGATGCAGCTGCTGTTAGGGCGAGATTAGGCAGGGATTTACTCATCAAAAACAGCTGTGTATCATTCAACTTCTGCTAGTTAATTGCTCGTTGTTTTTAGGCTGCCCAGAGCGTTTTTCTGTCACTTTTTTCTGGGGTGATCGGTGGCCATTTTGTATCTTGTGGTGCGCCAGCACAAGCTGCCACCAAGTCCATTTAACCATCAATAGTGTGTTGTTTTTTTTTTTTGCTATATCCTACATCAGGGGCTTGGCTGTGCTTGCTATTTTATTGAGAGGTGAAATACAATTGCCAAAATAGCAGTACCCTAAATATGGTGTTTCAGCTATGGCTAGCCAATTGCAATACTGTCTGCTGTCTGGCAAAGGATATATTTTTTTCTGGGGTGAAATTCAATTCCCAAAATAGCAATGCCCTAAATCTGGTGTTCCAGCTGTGGCTGGACAAGTTTTCTAGTGTCCGTCAAAGCACAGTTTTTGTTCTGGGTTGAAATTCTATTCCCAAAACAGCAATTCCCTAAATCAGTGGTTTCTGCTGTAGCAGGCCAAGTTTAGATCTATCCATAAAAGGGTATATTACATTAAAGGTGCAAATTCAATTGCTGTTAGAGTCATCCTCAATAACTTAACACGCTACCGTGCATCTTCAAGTGTAATTCTGTCCGTAAAGGGATACCTGTCATCCAAGTCCTGTCACGGCTGAGGATGGGGAAAACCCTCAGCCGTGCGATGACGGAAGATGGTGGTCGCTGCTTGGCCAGGAGCACAGAATTAGGGAGCAGGTCACCTCCTAACGCATCCCTAATCTGACTCTGACTCCTAGCTGCATGAGCCGACCTTGAAGGTAGGAGGGCTCATGCTCCGGAACCTCGGATCCCTAGTAACCCTCCGCAGATCCCTAAAGCTAGGAGCAGGGTAAGACGACCTGTTCCTCCTAGACACGGAGGAACAGGAGTCTCACAGGCCAGGCTACAATAAAGGGGAACATATACAACTCATGGCAGTGGCAGGTAAATGCCATAAGCACAACACCCACCTGCCACAGACACAAAGCCTGGAACCCATGCGCAAGTGCTGCTGTCCTAACACAGAAACGGACACAGCACACAACACACATCACACAGGAACCCAGGACCATAAGCTGCAATAGGAAACATACAACAGACACATCTTCATCACATAAAACAAGATTTATGACCACAAGGGTGGCTCTCAGTGGCAGATGGTATAAACCAGGAGGGTGCCTCCAGCTTACAAACAAGGCTGGAGTACCTCTCAGCTTCAGGTCTCCACTGAGGCTTTATAGCCCAAGTAGCCACACCCACACAGACACACCCAGTGCATACGCACTGAGGGAGTTAATCCTTCCTAAACCAGGGAGTGTAGTGAAACCACAAAGAGGGGAATACACACAAACACTCACTGCAGCTGTTACCGTTGACAATGACATGTGTGGCACACGTGTCCTGGGAACCGGCCAAAAGGCTGAGACAATGCCACCACATGTACAAACACCAAACGTTGCCACGGGCAGCCACAGACGAAGGGAAAATGTCAGAGTGCATACAAAACATAAAACACAGTGCACACCAAACATTCAGAAGACACACCTAACAGACAGGTTGCCAGGTGCAACCGCATGCACATTGCAGCAAGCTGCCTAGCATCAGCTCAGGCTGCTATACTGCGACAATACAAAAAAACTTGTTGCCCGTGGCAACCACAAGTGAGGCAACACACTAGCGGCCCTCACCTGTGTTTGAACACCCAAACCAAACCGCAGGCAACTGCCTGCTGTTAAGAGTCACGACCATGACCATGGCCGTGACAGGTCCTAAATACTAGGCCTACAATTTATATTCAGCAAAATCTGTGGTTACTGCAGTGCCTGTATTAGTGTAATACGGTACCTAAATAGATAGCCAGATAGTGTTAGGTGCCTGTAAAAAAAAGGCCTGAATTTGAATTCAATACATTTGGCCAAATAATTTTTTTCTTATTGTGGTGAACGGTAACAATGAGGAAAACATCTAGTAAGGGACGCGGACATGGTCGTGGGGGTGTTAGTAAACCCTCTGGTGCTGGGAGAGGAAGTGGCCGTTCTGCCACAGCCACACGTCCTAGTGTATCAACTACCTCAGGTCCCAGTAGACGCCAGAATTTACAGCGATATTTGGTGGGGCTCAATGCCGTTCTAAGGATGGTAAGGCCTGAGCAGGTACAGGCATTAGTCAATTAGGTGGCCGACAGTGGATCCAGCTTGTTCACATTATCTCCCTTCCAGTCTTCTGCAGAAAGCGCACAGATGGCGCCTGAAAACCAAGCCCATCAGTCTGTCACATCACCCCCATGCATATCAGGGAAACTGTCTGAGCCTCAACTTATGCAGCAGTCTCTTATGCTGTTTGAAGACTCTGCTGGCAGGGTTTCCCAAGGGCATCCAACTAGCCCTTCCCCAGCGGTGGAAGACATAGAATGCACTGACGCACAACCACTTATGTTTCCTGATGATGAGGACATGGGAATACCGCCTCAGCACGTCTCTGATGATGATGAAACACAGGTGCCAACTGCTGCGTCTTTCTGCAGTGTGCAGACTAAACAGGAGGTCAGGGAGGAAGACTGGGTGGAAGACGATGCAGGGGACGATGAGGTCCTAGACCCCACATGGAATGAAGGTCGTGCCACTGACTTTCAGAGTTCGGAGAAAGAGGCAGTGGTGAGACCGAGCCAACAGCGTAGCAAAAGAGGGAGCAGTGGGCAAAAGCAGAACACCCGTTGCCAAGAGAATTCGCCTGCTACTGGCCACCGGCACCTGGGAACGAGCACCCCAAAGGCAGCTTCAAGGAGTTCCCTGGCGTGGCAGTTCTTCAAACAATGTGCTGACGACAAGACCCGAGTGGTTTGCACGCTGTGCCATCAGAGCCTGAAGCGAGGCATTAACGTTCTGAACCTTAGCACAACCTGCATGACCAGGCATCTGCATGCAAAGCATGAACTGCAGTGGAGTAAACACCTTAAAACAAGGAACTCACTCAGGCTCCCCCTGCTACCTCTTCTGCTGCTGCCTCGGCCTCTTCCTCCGCCTCTGGAGGAACGTTGGCACCTGCCGCCCAGCAAACAGAGGATGTACCACCAACACCACCACCTACGTCACCAAGTCACATGGCAGCGTTCAGCTCTCCATCTCACAAACATTTGAGAGAAAGCGTAAATTCCCACCTAGCCACCCTCGATCCCTGGCCCTGAATGCCAGCATTTCTAAACTACTGGCCTATGAAATGCTGTCATTCAGGCTGGTGGACACAGACAGCTTCAAACAGCTCATGTCGCTTGCTGTCCCACAGTATGTTGTTCCCAGCCGCCACTACTTCTCCAAGAGAGCCGTGCCTTCCCTGCATAACCAAGTATCCGATAAAATCAAGTGTGCACTGCGCAACGCCATCTGTGGCAAGGTCCACCTAACCACAGATACGTGGACCAGTAAGCACAACCAGGGAGCTATATCTCCCTAACTGCATACTGGGTAAATGTAGTGGCGGCTGGGGCCCAGGCGGAGAGCTCTTTGGCGCTCGTCCTTCCGCCGCCAAGGATAGCAGGGCAAAATTCTTTGCCTCCTGTAGCCTCCTACTCGGCTTCCTCCTCCTCTTCTTCCACCTGCTCATCCAGTCAGCCACACACCTTCACCACCAACTTCAGCACAGCCCGGGGTAAACGTCAGAAGGCCATTCTGAAACTCATATGTTTGAGGGAACAAGCCCCACACCGCGCAGGAGTTGTGGCGGGGTATTAAACAACAGACCGACGAGTGGTTGCTGCCGGTGAGCCTCAAGCCCGGCCTGGTGGTGTGCGATAATGGGAGAAATCTCTTCGCAGCTCTGGGACTAGCCGGTTTGACGCACATCCCTTGTCTGGCGCATGTGCTGAATTTGGTGGTGCAGAAGTTCATTCACAACTACCCCGACATGTCAGAGCTGCTGCATAAAGTTCGGGACGTCTGTGCACGCTTCCAGCGTTCACATCCTGCCGCTGCTCGCCTGTCTGTGCTACAGCGTAACTTCGCTTTTCCGCTCACCGCCTCATATGCGACGTGCCAACCAGGTGGAACTCCATCTTGCACATGCTGGACAGACTGTGCGAGCAGCAGCAGGCCATAGTGGAGTTTCAGCTGCAGCACGCACTGGTCAGTCGCACTGCGGAACAGCACCACTTTACCACCAATGACTGGGCCTCCATGCGAGACCTGTGTGCCCTGTTGCGCTGTTTCGAGTACTCCACCAACATGGCCAGTGGCGATGACGCCGTTATCAGCGTTACAATACCACTTCTATGTCTCCTTGAGAAAACACTTAGGGCGATGATGGAAGAGGAGGTGGCCCAGGAGGAGGAGGAGGAGGAGGAAGAGGGGTCATTTTTAGCACTTTCAGGCCAGTCTCTTAGAAGTGATTTAGAGGGAGTTTTTTTGCAACAGCAGAGGCCAGGTACAAATGTGGCCAGACAGGGCCCACTACTGGAGGAGGAGGAGGACGAGGATGAGGAGGTGGAGGAGGATGAAGCATGTTCACAGGGGGTGGCACCCAACGCAGCTCGGGCCCATCACTGGTGCGTGGCTGGGGGGAAACGCAGGACGATGACGATACGCCTCCCACAGAGGACAGCTTGTCCTTACCTCTGGGTAGCCTGGCACACATGAGCGACTACATGCTGCAGTGCCTGCGCAATGACAGCAGAGTTGCCCACATTTTAACGTGTGCGGACTACTGGGTTGCCACCCTGCTGGATCCCCGGTACAAAGACAATGTGCCCACCTTACTTCCTGCACTGGAGCGTGATAGGAAGATGCGCGAGTACAAGCGCACGTTGGTAGACGCGCTACTGAGAGCATTCCCAAATGTCACAGGGGAACATGTGGAAGCCCAAGGCGAAGGCAGAGGAGGAGCAAGAGGTCGCCAACGCAGCTGTGTCACGGCCAGCTCCTCTGAGGGCAGGGTTAGCATGGCAGAGATGTGGAAAAGTTTTGTCACCACGCCACAGTTAACTGCACCACCACCTGATACGGAACGTGTTAGCAGGAGGCAGCATTAACATGGTGGAACAGTACATGTGCACACCCTTCCACCTAATGACTGATGGTTCGGCCCCATTCAACTTCTGGGTCTCCAAATTGTCCACGTGGCCAGAGCTAGCCTTTTATGCCTTGGAGGTGCTGGCCTGTCCAGCGGCCAGCGTTTTGTCTGAACGTGTATTCAGCACGGCAGGGGGCGTCATTACAGACAAACGCAGCCGCCTGTCCACAGCCAATGTGGACAAGCTGACGTTCATAATAATGAACCAGGCATGGATCCCACAGGACCTGTCCATCCCTTGTGCAGATAAGACATTTATAACTACATCCCTTTAACAATATATTCTTGTACTCCGGGGCACTTCATTCAATCCTCTTTTTTTAATTTTACCATTATATTGCGGGGCAACCCAAAGTTGAATGAACCTCTCCTCTATCTGACAATGGCCTATTCCAGTGTTGGGTGAAATGAAGCCTGATTCTCTGCTATGACATGAAGCCTGATTCTCTGCTATGGGACCTCTCTCCTCTGTCTGGGTGCCGGGGCCTAAATATCTGACACTGGCCTGTTCCAGTGGTGGGTGACATGAAGCCGGATTCTCTGCTATGGGACATCTCTCCTCTGTCTGGGTGCCAGGGCCTAAATATCTGACAGTGGCCTGTTACAGTGGTGGGTGACATGAAGCATGATTCTCTGCAATGGGACCTCTCTCCTCTGTCTGTGTGTCGGGGCCTAAATATCTGACAGTGGCCTGTTCCAGTGGTGGGTGACATGAAGCCTGATTCTCTGCAATGGGACCTCTCTTCTCTGTCTGGGTGCCGGGGCCTAAATATCTGAGAGTGGCCTGTTACAGTGGTGGGTGACATGAAGCCTGATTCTCTGCTATGGGACCTCTCTCCTCTGTCTGGGTGCCGGGGCCTAAATATCTGACAGTGGCCTGTTCCAGTGGTGGGTGACATGAAGCCTGATTCTCTGCTATGGGACCTCTCTCCAATTGATATTGGTTAATTTTTATTTATTTAATTTTTATTTTTATTAATTTCCCTGTCCATATTTGTTTGCAGGGGATTTACCTACATTTTTCTGCCTTTTGCAGCCCTCTAGCCCTTTCCTGGGCTATTTTACAGCCTTTTTAGTGCCGAAAAGTTCGGGTCCCCATTGACTTCAATGGGGTTCGGGTTTGGGGCGAAGTTCGGGTCGAGTTCGGATCCCGAACTCGAACATTTCCGGGAAGTTCGGCCGAACTTCTCGAACCCGAACATCCAGGTGTTCGCTCAACTCTGGTGAGGAGTAATGAGGAGTTTTGTTAATTTTTACGTATTTTATTTGATTTTTAATCAATTCACTAATTTGTCTGATACATTGTTGGGTTACATAGCCCAATTTTTTGGCTATGATATACCCCTGCTCTTCCTTGTAGACAGGTTAATAAATTTCACTAATTTGTCTGTTACATTGGGTAAAATTCACCAATTTTTTGCTGTGATATATCTCTGCTCTACCTAATGGACAGGTTAATAAATTTCACTAATTTGTCTGTTACATTGTCTGGTGAAATTCACCAAATTTTGGCTGTGATATACCCCTGCTCTACTTAGTAGACAGGTTAATAAATTTCACTAATTTGTCTGTTACATTGTCGGGTAAAATTCACAAATTTTTGGCTGTGATATATCCCTGCTCTACCTAGTGGAGAGGTTAATACATTTCACTAATTTGTCTGTTACATTTTTGTGTGAAATTCACAAATTTTTGGTTGTGATATACCCCTGCTCTTCTTAGGGGACAGGTTAATAAATTTCACTAATTTGTCTGTTACATTGTCGGGTGAAATTCACCATATTTTGTCTGTGATATACCCCTGCTCTACCTAGTGGACAGGTTAATAAATTTCACTAATTCTCTGTTACATTGTCATGTGAAATTCACAAATTTCTGGCTGTGATATACCCCTGCTCTACCTAGTAGACTGGTTACTAAATTTCACTAATTTGTCTATTACATTTTCTGGTGAAATTCACCAATTTTTGGCTGTGATATACCCCTGCTCTACCTAGTAGACAGGTTACTAAATTTCACTAATTTGTCTGTTACATAGTTGGGTGACATTCCCCAATTTTTGACTGTGATATACCCCTTCTCTAACTAGTGGACAGGTTAATAAATTTCACTAATTTCTCTGTTACATAGTTGGGTGACATTCACCAATTTCTGGATGTGATATACCCCTGCTCTACCTAGTAGAAAGGTTAATAAATTTCACTAATTTGTGTGTTAAATTGTTGGGTGAAATTCACAGATTTTTGGCTGTGATATACCTCTGCTCTACCTAGTGGACAGGTTAATAAATGTCACTAATTTGTCTGCTACAAATTCACAAAATTTTGGCTGTGACATACCCCTGTTCTACCTAGTAGACAGGCTAATAAATTTGACTAATTTGTCTGTTACATTTTCGGGTGAAATTCACAAATTTTTGGCTGTGATATACCCCTGCTCTACCTAGTGGATAGGTTAATAAATTTCACAAATTTTCTGTTACATTGTCGGGTGAAATTCACCAATTTTTGGCTGTGATATATCCCTGTTCTACCTAGTGACATGTTAATAAATTTCACTAATTTGTCTGTTACATTGTCGAGTGAAATTCACCAATTTTTGGCTGTGATATACCCCTGCTCAACCTAGTGGACAGGTTAATACATTTCACTAATTTCTCTGTTATATAGTTGAGTGACATTAACCAATTTTTGGCTGTGATATACCCCTGCTCTACTTAGTAGACGGGTTAATAAACTTCACTAATGTGTCTGTTACATTGTCGGGTGAATTTCACCAATTTTTGGCTGTGATATACCCCTGCTCTTCCTAGTGGACAGGTTAATAAATTTTACTAATTTGTCTGTTACATTTTCAGGTGAAATTTTTATTTTTTTGGCTGTGATATACCCCTGCTCTACCTAGTGGACAAGGAAATACATTTCACAAATTCGTCTTCTACATTCTTGGGTGACATTTTAAACCCCTGCTCTGCATAGGTGACAGGGACCAAAATTTAAAAAAATCGTTTGTTATATTGTCAGGTGACATTTTACCTAATACAAACCCCTGCTTTGCATAAGAGACAAGGTGTCACGAGGGTGTCAAGAGCCACGTCTGACTCCGTTATACCCGGGGTCAGGAAGTCGCAGCGGGGGGCTGCGCGTTCTATGTACAAAGACAGTGCTGTTTCGTAATGGTAGCTTTCTGGGTTTGCCTTGCAACCCTTTTTGGCTCACTCAGGGATCCGTAGCTTCTTCTCCTCAGATGTTTCTTGTCCAGCACTTCTAACCTCCTTATATTCCCCTCTCTCACTTCTGTGGTTGCCAGATATAGAGCTTCCTGCCTGGACTTCTATACTGACCCACTGGAGCTGCGTAGCTGTGTTCCCTGGTTGTTGTTCCAGAACGTTACCCTCCGGATCCCTGTTGGGCCTTGGTGGTCTGCTGTTGTCGCCCACCTGGGATTATATGTTTGTCTGTATTGTCTGTCCTCTCCTTGGTGTTTTCCTCTTAGTGTCAGTGGTGCGGACTAGTGATCCCACCGCCCCGTTCACTACACAGGGCTCATCTTAGGGAAAGCCAGGGTTTAGGCACGTGATCGGCGTACGGGTGAGGAACCCGTCTAGGGACGTTAGGGCAGTCAGGTGCCAGCCGCAAGGTGAGTCAGGGGTCACCACCTTTCCCTCTCCCTTGGACAGGGCCTTCCCATTTCCTTCCCTTTGCGTGACGCCGGTCATTACACAAGGACCTAATTTTTGTAAAATCGTCTTTTCAATTGGTGGGTGACATGAACACAGTTTTGCTGTGAATAAATCCCTGCTCTGCATTTGTGACAGGGACCTAAATTTCAAAAATTTGTCAGGTGACATTTCAGGTGCATTGTCAGGTGACATTTTACCAATTTTGCCGTATACAAACCCCTGCTCTGCATAGGTGACAGGGACTTAATTTTTGTAAAATCGTCTGTTTAATTGGTGGGTGGCATGAACACAGTTTTGCCATGAATAAACCCCTGCTCTACATAGTTGACAGGGCCCGAAATTTTTAAAAATCGTCTGTTCCATTGGTGGGTGACATTAACCCATTTTTGCCGATGAAAAACCCCTGCTCTGGATAGGTGACAGGGACTTAAATTTCTTAAATTTGTCTTTAATTGGCCCTTTTATTAGATCCTTCCGCTTTAATAACTTGTCCCACATTTCAGCTTGATCACATTGCAGCCATTGACCTCCCTTGGATGTGGTATCCCTTTCTCACGCTCCCTCTCCGGCGTGGAACCCTGATTCGCCGCTAACCGTAATCAACATGGTAGGCGCAGAAAAGAACATAGAAAGCGGATAGAGCAGATATCCAATTGGATCGTGGACATCACGGGGACGTGCGACAGGGTGGGAGCAGTATATGTGCACACGCCTACACGTACTGACTGATGGGTCTGTCCCCTTCAATTTCTGGGTCTCCAAATTGGGCACATGGCCTGAAATTGCCCTTTACGCCTTGAAGGTGCTGGCCTGCCCTGCAGCCAGTGTATTGTCTGAACGTTTGTTTAGCACGGCTGGAGGGGGTTATCACAGGTTATATTTCCCAATGTTTTGGGGTGTAGCCTAATTTAAACAAAAGAAAAAAATAAAATAAAACCAATAACCAGTGTTGGCTACCTCCTCCACCGCCACTTCAACCTATCAACCTACACAGCCACATCCATCACCTCCTCAACCTCCTACTCCATATGGACCTCGTCCTCCTAGATCAATATTATTATTTGTTATTTTTATGTATTTTATGTTAATTTTATGTTATTTCCCTATCCACATTTGTTTGCAGAGCACTTGCCCCATTTTGTTGGCATTTGCAGCCCTCTACCCCTTTACAATGACATTTTTAGAGCCATTTTAGTGCTCAAAAGTTCGGGTCCCCATTGACTTCAATGGGATTCGGGTCAAACAAACGTTCAGACAATACACTGGCTGCAGGGTAGGCCAGCACCTCCAAGGCGTAAAGGGCAATTTCAGGCTATTTGCCCAATTTGGAGACCCAGACAATGAAGGGGGCAGACCCATCAGTCAGTACGTGTAGGTGTGTGCACACATACTGCTCCCACCATGTCGCATGTCCACGTGATGTCCACAATCCAATTGGATATCTGCTCTATAAACTTTCGATGTTCTTTTCTGCGCCTACCATGGCGAATCAGGCGGTTAGCGGCGAATCAGGGTTCCACGCTGGAGAGGGAGCGTGAGAAAGGGATACCACATCCAAGGGACATTGTATGAAATTAAATATTTTTGAGCGGAAAAGTGGGACAAATTATTGAAGCGCAAATGTTGGACAAGTTGTTGAAGTTTAAGCATTGAATGAAAGGAGGGGGCGCACGTCAATTAGAGAAGAATAATTGAAATTTAATTCCCTGTCACCCATGCAGAGCAGGGGCTTGTATACGGCAAAATTGGTAAAATGTCACCTGACAATGTAACAGAAGATTTTTAGAAATTTATGTCCCGGTCATCTATGCAAAGCAGGGGTTTATTAACAGCAAAAATGGTCAAATGTCACCCACGAATGTAACAGACAAATTAGTGAAATGTTTTTACCTGTCTAGTAGGTATAGCAGGGGTATATCACAGCCAAAAATTGGTGAATTTCACCCGACAATGTAACAGACAAATCAGTGAAATTTGTTTACCTGTCTACTAAGGTATAGCAGTGGTATATCACAGCCAAAAATTGGTGAATTACACCCGAAAATGTAACAGACAAATCAGTGAAATAATCTTGATTTATGAGCTGGAGGTCCATATGAAGTAGGAGTTTGAGGAGGCCGTGGACTTAGCGGTGTAGGTGGAAGCAGCTGTGGAGGAGGACGAGGTAGCCAACACTGGTTTTTGGTTTTAATTTTATTTATTTATTTATTTTTATTAGGGTACACTCCAAAAGAGTGGAAAATATCCAAAATACAACAATGAGCAATTGCGCTGTAGTATAACAATGGCTGGGTAAGGCCGGTATACATGTCTATTCTGCACAAGATACGGACAAGTCCTGTGGGATCCATGCCTGGTTCATTTTAATGAACGAGAGCTTGTCCACATTTGCTGTGGACAGGCAGCTGCGCTTGTCTGTGATAACGCCTCCTGCCGTGCTAAACACACGTTCAGACAATAGACTGGTTGCAGGGCAGGCAGGCATCTCCAAGGCGTAAAGGGCAAGCTCAGGCCATGTGCCCAATTTGGAGACCCAGAAGTTGAAGGGGACAGACCCGTCATTCAGTACGTGTGGGAGTCTGCACACATACTGCTCCACCATGTTGCTGAAATACTGCCTCCTGCTAAGATGTTCCATATCAGCTGGCGGTGCTGGTTGTTGTGGCGTGCTGAGAAAGCTTTTCCACATTTCGGCCGTGCTAACCCTGCCTTCTGAGGTGCTGGTCGTGCCCCAGCTGCATTGGCGACCTCTTCCTCCTCCTCTGCCTTCGCCTTGTGCTTCCACTGTGCCCCCTCTAACAGGTGGGAATGCCACCAGCAGCGCGTCTACCAGCGTGCGCTTGTACTCACGCATCTTAAGATCACGCTCCAGTGACGGAATTAAGGACGGTACGTTATCCTTGTAATGGGGATCCAGCAGCATGGCCACCCAGTAATCAGCACAGGTTAGAATGTGGGCAACTCAATGGTTGTTGTGGAGACACTGCAGCATGTAATTGCTCATGTGTGCCAGGCTGCCCAGAGGCAACGAAAAGCTGTCCTCTGTGGGAGGTGTATCGTCTGTTTCCTCTGTATCCCCCCAGCCACGCACCAGTGATGGCCATGAGCTAGTCTGGGTGCTATCCTGCTGTGAACATGGTTCCTCTTCCTCCATCTCCTCCTCCTCATCCTCCACCTCATCATCCTCCAGAATTGTGCCCTGGCTGCACAATTGTATACCTGGCGTTTTTTGGTGCAGGAACCCACCCTCGGAGCCACTTGTGAATGACTGGCCTGAAACCCTATGAAATGATCCCTCTTCCTCCTCCTCCTCCTGTGCCACATCCTCTTCTATCATCGCCAGAAGCGTTTTTTCAAGGAGGCATAGAAGTGGGATAGTAACGCTGAAAACAGCGTTATTGGCACTGGCCATGTTGGTGAAGTTCTCGAAACAGCGCAACAAGGAACACAGGTCTCACATAGAGGCCTATTCACTGGTGGTGAAGTGGTGCTGTTCCGCAAAGTGACTCACCCGTGCGTGCTGCAGCTGAAGCTCCACTATCGCCTGCTGTTGCTCGCACAGTCTGGCCAGCATGTGCAAGGTGGAGTGCACAGACAGCCCGCACTTTATGCAGCAGCTCTGACATATCGGGGGAATTTTTAAGAAACCTCTGCACCACCAAATTCAGCACATGCGCCGGCTAGTCCTAGAGCTGCTACAAAATTTCTCCCATTATCGCACACCACCATGCCAGGCTTGAGGCTCACTGGCACCAACCACTTATCGGTCTGTTGTTCAAGGCCCGTCCACAGCTCCTACGTGGTGTGGGGTTTGTCCCCCAAACAGATATGTTTCAAAACTGCCTGCTGTCGTTTACCCCTGGCTGTGCTGAAGTTGGTGGTGAAGGTGTTACGCTGACTGGATGAGGAGGCAGTAGAGAATGAGGAATCGTAGTAGGAGGAGGAAGCAACAGGAGGCAAACTGAAGCACCCTGCAATCCTCGGTGGTGGAAGGACATGCGCCAAACTGCTATCCGCCTCATGCCCAGCCGCCACTGCATTTACCCAGTGTGCTGTTAGGGAGATATAACGTCCCTGACGGTGCTTACTGGTCCACCTATTGGTAGTTAGGTGGACCTTGCCACAGATGGCGTTGCACAGTGCACACCTGATTTTGTTCCCCAGTTGGTTGTGCAGAGAAGTGATGGCACACCTGGAAAACTAGTGGCAGCTGGGCACGACATACTGTGGGACAGCCACCACCATAAGGCTTTTAAAACTCTCCTTCTCCACCAGACGGAATGACAGCATTTCAAATGCCAGTAATTTTGAAATGCTGGCATTTAGGGCCAGGGATTGCGGGTGGGTAGGGGGGTACTTCCTCTTCAGCTACAGTGTTTGGGAGATGGAGAGCTGAACGATTCCGTGGGACATTGTGGAGATGCTTGGTGACCCAGGTGGTGGTTTTGCTGGCAGATCCTCTGTTTGCGGGGTGGCATGTGGCACTGTAACTCCAGAGGTGGATGAAGAGGCCAAGACTGCAGCAAAAGAGGAAGCAGGAGGAGCCAGAGACCTTTCTTGGTTTTTGAGGTGTCTACTCCACTGCAGCTCGTGCTTTGCTCTTAGATACCTGGTCATGCAGGTTGTGCTCAGGTTGAGAACGTTTATGCCTCACTTCAGGCTCTGATTGCACAGCGTGCAAATCACTTGTGTCTTGTCTTCAGCACATTATCTGAAGAACTGCCACGCCAGGGAACTCCTTGGAGCTGGCTTTGGTGTGCTCGGTCCCTTGCTGCGGTGGGCAGTAGCAGGCGTACTGTCTAGGGGATGGCCGCTCTGCTTTTGCACCCTGCTGCCTCTTCTGCTGTGCTGGTGGCTCTGTGCGACCACCGCCTCTTCCTCAAAACTACACAGGTCACTCGCATGACCTTGATTCCATGTTGGATCAAGGACCTCATTGTCCTCCACATTATTTTCCACCCAGTCTTCCCCCCTGCCCTCCTTGTCGGTCTGCACACTGCAGAAAGCCACAGCAGTTGGCGCCTGTGTTTCATCATTATCCAATACGTGCTGCGGTGGTCCTCCGATGTACTCAACTTGAAACATAAGTGGTTGGGCATCAGTGCACTCAATCTCTTCCAGTTCTGGGGCAGGACTAGGTGGATAGCCCTGGGAAACCCTGCTAGCAGAGTCATCAAAAAGCAGAAGAGACTGCTCCATGACTTGGGGCTCAGACTGCTTGGCTGATTTGCAAGGGGGTGAATTTAAAGACTGATGGACATCGGCTGCAGGTGCCAACTCTGATCTTTCAGCAGGAGACTGGGTGGGAGACAATGTAAAGGAACTGGAGGCACTGTCAGCAGCCCAATCTGTCACCTACTAGTACTTGAGGAAGGTGTTTCACTTGTGCATGTAGCTGGCACATATCGACCACATCCTCTCCCTGCAACAGGAGCTCCACCAGCAGCACCTCGACCGGGGCCATTTCTTAAATTTAGGATCTTGCCCAAAATGTGTGTTTTTTTATAACAGAATAGAACAGCAGTATCTAACGTGTGAATCTCACACTGACAGATGTAGCAAAGGCCGCAGATTTATTATTTTGCCAAAAAAGGGTGTTTTTTTAATAACAGAATAATTCACCAGTATTTAACGTGTGTATCTTATACTGACAGATGCAGAAAAGGCTGCAAATTTTATTTTTTGCTAAAAATGGGTGTTTATTTAATAACAGAATAGAATACCAGTATCTAATGCGTGCATTTCACACTGACAAATGCAGCAAAGGCCACAGATTTATTATTTTGCCCAAAATGGGTGTTTTTTTTATAACAGAATAAAAACACCATTATCTAATGCGTGTATCTCACACTGACAGATGCAGCAAAGGCTGCAATATTAAGTACTTTGCCCAAAATGGGTGTTTTTTTGTTAACAGAATAGAACAGCAGTATCTAACGCGTGTATCTCACACTGACAGATGCAGCAAAGGCTGCAATATTAAGTACTTTGTCCAAAATGGGTGTTTTTTTAATAACAGAATAGAACACCAATATCTAATGCGTGTATCTCACACTGACAGATGAAGCATAGTCCACTGTTGTTGGGTATTGCCAAAAATGGGTGTTTTTTTAAACCCAGAATATTATTGCAGTATTTCAAGCTTGTATCTCACACTGACAGATGCAGCATAGGCTGCAAAATTAAGTATTTTGCCCAAAATGGGTGTTTTTTTTAAATAACAGAATAGAACACCAGTATCTAATGCGTGTATCTCACACTGACAGATGAAGCATAGGCCCCTGATGTAGGGTATTGCCAAAAATGGGTGTTTTTTTAAACCCAGAATATTATTGCAGTATTTCTAGCTTGTATTTCACACTGTCAGATGCAGCATAGGCTGCAATATTAAGTATTTTGCCCTAAATGGGTGTTTTTTTAATAACAAAATTGAACACCAGTATCGAACACGTGTATCTTACACTAACAGATGCAGGAAAGGCTGAAAATTTTGTTTTTGTCCAAAATTGGTGTTTTTTTAAACCCAGAAAATTTTTGAAATATTTCAAGCTTGTCTTTCACACTGACAAATGCTGCAAAGGCACCAGATGTAGGGTATTGCCAAAAATTGGTCTTTTTTTAAACCCATTATTGCAGAATTTCTAGCTTCTATATCACACTAACAAATCCAGCATAGGCTGCAAAATTAACTATTTTGCCCAAAATGGGTGTTTTTTAAATAACAGAATAGAACACCAGTAACTAACACATTTATCTCACACTGACAGATGCAGCAAAGGCTGCAAATTTAGTTTTTTGCTGAAAATGGGTGTTTTTTTAAGCCCAGATAATTATTGCAGTATTTCAAGGTTGTATTTCACACAAAAAAATGCAGCATAGGCCCCAGATGTAGGGTATTGCCAAAAAAGTGTGTTTTTTAAACCCAGAAAATTATTGAAGTATTGCAAGCTTCTATTTTACACTGACAAATGCTGCAAAGGAACCAGATGTCGGGTTTAAACCTAGATTATTATTGCAGTATTTCAAGCTTGGATTTGAATGTCACAAAAGCACATATGCTGTGCTGGTGCACTGATCTTGCATAAAATGACTGCCGCAGCCCACCTAACTAACAGACAGATAAAAGGGTAAAAATATTGTGCACTGAACCCACAAAACTAAATCTAGGTAGATCGCTGAGTTAATAAGCACTTCTGATTAAAGATTCTTTCCTATTCTCTCCCTCACAGCAACAGCATCCTCTCACTACACTAGTAAAAGCAGGATGACGTGACTCCAGCTTACATAGAGGCTGGGTCACATGCTGCACTGGCCAATCACAGCCATGCCATTAGTAGGCATGGCTGTGATGGCTTATAAGGGCACAGAGTTAAACGCTTGTTGATTGGCTGCTCTGCAGCCTTTCAAAAAGCGCCATAAAATAGCCAAACAACGAGCCCGAACCCAAAATTTTACTGAAAAGTTCGGGTTCGGGTCCAGGGTCCAAAAATCCTAAAGTTCGGTACGAACTCAAACTTTACAGTTTGGGTTCGCTCAACCCTACTCATATGTGATTGTAGATCCATTCAAACAGGAAAAACAGGACCGCCACCCACATGATCGCCAAGGGTCTGACAGCTGGGGACAGATGAAAAGTGTTTGTAATGGTACAGCCCCTACAAGTCATTGCTAGAACTCTTTGATACATTTATTTAGCATTATGCATGCAAATTACTAATTTGGGCATACCAGATACTAAAGTATAGATTTTGACATTTCTGTCACCAAGTGGCATTCTGGAGATGGACTTAAAGGGGTTTGCAAAGTTATTCCTTCTCCACAAGATAGGGTATAACTAGCTAAACACTGGGACCCCCACTGAATCAATCCTAAGAACAGGTGTCCCATTACCCCGTTCTAAGGGAGTGCCAGGTCATGCATGTGGACCAGCAATCAGCTAGTTATCCCCTATCCTTTGATATAACCCCTTCAATATTCAATTTAAAAAAAAGTTTGTTAGCTCAAGCAGCAGACATTATAATATGATCTTGGGCTTATGTAGTGTATTGTATTTTTCGTCTTCTGGTTATTCATACTTTGGGATTTGTCCTATTATTCCTGTGTTGTAACATGGAACACAAAATTGGTAAACTGAAAGAATTTTTTTTACTTGGGCAGTTGGCGTGGGTGAGTATTTTGTAGCCAATTATATTACCACTTGCACTTTATAAGTATTCTAAAGTTTGTTTGGCCATGATCCAAAAGAAAATGGGGTTTGTTTCCCATAGAACTAAATATGATGCATCAAAGAATAACTTCCTTTACATTTCTGAAGAAGAAAAAAGCATTTCAGATAATGAAAGCAATACAAAGTGTAGGAAACCTATCCTAATAGTGTGTTAGCCCAGTGGTCCGTGCCAGCGCTGCTGCCCCTACCCGCAGGCACAGGCGCCGGGCTCCTTCTTTCCCCCCTGCTGCCATGCACCGTGCTGACAAGCGTGGTCAGCAGGTAGCTTAAAGGGACACTGTCAGGCCTTCTGAGCATAATTAGCTCTTTATATGCCCCCCTAGGTCTTATAATAAGTTCCCAATTCATATAAGTATTATCCCTGTGCGCATTGTAAAACGTGAAAAATAATCTTTATAATCACCTCTCCTTTCTGCCCAAGGGGCGTTCTTTGTGGCGCATTTGTGCCCAGCCGCGTCCCAACTGCCGGATCCTTAGACACGCCCATCTCATTAGTATTCACTTGGCGCAATGTGATCCCGGCGAGCGAAGGTGCCGGGCGCATGCGCATGATCTCCGAATGTCGGGGACTGGAAAATACCGCCCAGCGAAGTGAATACTAATGAGATGGGCGTGTCTAAGGATCCGGCAGTTGGGACGCGGCTGGGCACAAATGCGCCACAAAGAACGCCCCTTGGGCAGAAAGGAGAGGTGATTATAAAGATTATTTTTAACGTTTTATAATGCGCACAGGGATAATACTTATATGAATTGGGAACTTATTATAAGACCTAGGGGGGCATATAAAGAGCCAATTATGCTCAGAAGGCCTGTCAGTGTCCCTTTAACTGTTGTATCTCTGCCCCATGCCAGAGCTTACTTCCTGCCTGAGTCCTGTACTGTTTGTTAGGGCTTGCAAGGGCGTGTCTCTCCTCTCTTGTGAGGCAGCACTTACACGCCCTCTATCTCCCCAGCCTATGGCTGGATTGCAGGAAGTATTTAAAGGCGCTTACTGCCCCAGGAAGGGGCCTGCGCAATTTTGGTCACTAGCTTGTATAGTAACTTGAAATTCTGCTTTTCTGTGTACCGGACCCTGCTTCTTGATTCAACGGCCTTTGCTTGATTGCTGCCTGCCTCTGACCTTGGACTTTGTTTATGGACTTTGCTTGATGGCTGACTGCCCTGACTCTGGACTTCCTGACTTTGTAATTCCCCTTGGTACTTTGCACTGGTATCTCTGACCCCCTGGCCAGCTGCCACTGACTCAGGGACTGCTCTGGAATGGTACCTGGTGACTACCCTAATGGCCCAAGCCTATCCTCACCATCAGAGGCTCTAGGAAAGACCAGGTAGTCACTTAGTCACGTCCCTTCAGGGTATAGCCGGCCAGTGGCACAGTAGTTCCACACCCACTGGCATAACATATTGACAGTTATACTACTAAGCACACTATAATTAAAAAATTATGTCAAATCAGTTTTATATGCATAATTACTTAATACCAGCAATCCTTTTTATATAATATGGGTTATAATGCCAATACAAAAGCTGCTATAGTGACCATACAATGTCAGCCATAGAGCAGACATAATAAAAGCCATGGTGTCAATATTATAGCGGCCATAGTTCCCCATAGTAGCAATACAGTCAGTATAGCAGTGTTCACTGTAACGGACCGTTTCAGCAGACAAGGGGTTAAAATCCGTTCAGGCGATAAGCCCCTTTCTGAGAGACAGGCACAGCTACTGCAGGATACACCAAACTCCCGAACTGGATACAAAGTAGCACTCCAAACTGGAACCTCACGAATAGCTGCTAGCAGACGAACAGGGATCAGCTTACACTTCTGGCAATCGATCTTCTAACAGCATACAGTGAATCCCCCCAATAACGAGACAAGGCTCCGTGTTGAGGGTCAAGCAGTGGTCTGACTGTACTTCACGTACAGCCTCTTTTATTCATAAACCACAAACATAGTACTGCCCACAGGGGTTTGAAATACAACCAATCAGTAATTTACAACACATACAATGTAACTACAGCAACCAATCGTTCACACCCCCAGAGGACCAGAATAAAGACTGTGACATAGGACAGATACAACATATCCCCACAATGCATCATGGTCTCCTCGTCTCTGTCCCGGAGACAACCTGAGGAGCAATCCAATTATCTCTGAGGACAAAGGGAGATCGCCAATACACATGTGAGGACAACAGAACAGACATCACCATTTAAACACACAATGGGACAATGGCACAATAGAAACACACCCAGCATTTTCCTCCCAAGCTGACAAGTTACACTTATTATAAATTGTCACAACTTTGTGAGTTTACATTGGCCATACATATAACTAACATCAATTTAAACAGTATAACTTGGGGACAAACCTATCCAAAATTCACTTGAATAGGTTCAGGGGTTTAAAAGTTAGTATATGGCCCATAATCCAGGGGCAAGAGGCCAGCAGCCAGTCCTCTCCAAAACCCAGTGGCGAGGTTGGTTTCGCCACACATCTCCCCCCCCCCAGGGAAGACTAACCAGATACCTGACCTCACGATGGTCCGTACCTGAGTTAGTCTGGCAGCCCACCCACAACCCAATACTGGACCTGTTGCATTTGGTAGCCTGTCTCTGTCCAGTGAGTCCACCAAGGTTATGTTGGAAGCTGGTACTCCCGGTCTCTGTGTTGCTCCCTGGCTTGGAGTCTGGTTGTTGGAGGGGGAGACCGACTGTCTCTACCCCCTGTGCTGTAAGTGCAGAGACCACGGTCCCATCTGCACTGTTGTCGGGCTTACTGTCTCCCCCTGGTGCGTTAAGCTGCCGCTGGGGAGAGGGGGTAACGAGCTCCTCTCCCATACATACTTCCAGCCGCTGGGGAGGGCGACCGACCGTCTCCGCTCCCAATACAGTGTCCTGCTGCTGGGGAAAGGATACTGGGCTCTCTATTCCCTGCTGGACACTCTGCCGCTAGGGGACAGGACCGACTGTCTCTGCCCCCTGTAACTCTGCCTGCCGCTGGGGAATGGAGACTGGGCTCCCAATTCCCAAAAAATAATGCTGCTGCTGGGGGGCAGGAACAACTACCTCTGCCCCCTGTAACTCAGCCTGCCGCTGGGGAGGGAGGACGCTGCTCTCCTCTCCCTGCATTTCACACTGCCTTCCCGGCATATCACTCTGCTGCTGGGGGCAGGAACAACTACCTCTGCCCCCTGTAACTCAGCCTGCCGCTGGGGAGGGAGGGCGCTGCTCTCCTCTCCCTGCACTTCACACTGCCGCTGGGGAATGGAGACTGGGCTCCCAATTCCCTGCAGGACCGGTGGAGAGACCCCGGTCCCATCTCTACCGGCCACCTGGGGTCCTCCCCAGTAACACTTTACAATATCTGCCCAGCTGAATGGGTCTGGCTCTGGGTCTGTCACCTTACCGTCCTGCTGAGCCTTCTCAATGGAGTGGAAGAGATCTCGGTAGTCCTGCTCCAGTTCCCACTCCAGGGTTGCTAGGTGAGCCAGGTCTTGCTCTACCTCATGGGGGTCATCCCACTCGTGCCTAGCCTCCCTCTCATAGAAAATGTCCTGAAGTCTGGACTGTGCAGGGCTCCCGAAGTCAGGCTCTGCAAAGGACTCCCATAACAAGCCAGGACCATAAAACTCCTCTCCCTCTGGCTTGTCATGTTCGGCTGTCCAGGGTATATACTGTGCCATATACCACCAAAGCGCCTGGTAGGCATCCTCCAGCCATAGCTCCTGCCATACCCGGTGCTCTAGATCCTTCACCCATTCCTCCAGGGGCTGCTCTCCCAGGAAGAGCATCCGCAGGGCCACTTGCTTCTGCAACCGCTGCTCTTCACTGGGGAGACTCTCACCCCGCTGGTATTGTAGATTATCCAGGGCCTGGTACCAGATGCCTTTCCTTAATCCATCCCGGCCATCCAGGTCCTCCTCCTCGTATAACACTGCTGGTTCCATCCTGCTGCTGTCAGGGACGCTGTACTGGGACATGCGTTGTCCTTAAATTGTAGAATCCACAGAAATGGTGTCTCCTGTAGCTGTCCTTCTGGCTGTAGGAACGATCCCGCTGCTTGCCACCAATGTAACGGACCGTTTCAGCAGACAATGGGGTTAAAATCCGTTCAGGCGATGTGCCCCTTTCGGAGAGACAGGCACAGCTACTGCAGGATACACCAAACCCCCGAACTGGATACAAAGTAGCACTCCAAACTGGAACCTCACGAATAGCTGCTAGCAGACGAACAGGAATCAGCTTACACTTCTGGCAATTGGTCTTCTAACAGCATACAGTGAATCCCCCCAATAACGAGACAAGGCTCCGTGTTGAGGGTCAAGCAGTGGTCTGACTGTACTTCAAGTACAGCCTCTTTTATTCATAAACCACAAACATAGTACTGCCCACAGGGGTTTGAAATACAACCAATCAGTAATTTACAACACATACAATGTAACTACAGCAACCAATCAATCACACCCCCAGAGGACCAGAATAAAGACTGTGACATAGGACAGATACAACATATCCCCACAATGCATCATGGTCTCCTCCTCTCTGTCCCAGAGACAACCTGAGGAGCAATCCAATTATCTCTGAGGACAAAGGGAGATCGCCAATACACATGTGAGGACAACAGAACAGACATCACCATTTAAACACACAATGGGACAATGGCACAATAGAAACACACCCAGCATTTTTCTCCCAAGCTGACAAGTTACACTTATTATAAATTGTCACAACTTTGTGAGTTTACATTGGCCATACATATAACTAACATCAATTTAAACAGTATAACTTGGGGACAAACCTATCCAAAATTCACTTGAATAGGTTCAGGGGTTTAAAAGTTAGTATATGGCCCATAATCCAGGGGCAGAGGCCAGCAGCCAGTCCTCTCCAAAACCCAGTGGCGAGGTTGGTTTCGCCACATTCACAATCATAGTTCCAACTAGAGGTAAGCAAAATGTAGACTTGTTTAAAAACTGTAACTGAGTATTCACCATAGTAATTCCAGGATTAGGAACATAAAATACTGTGGTCTGTATTACAATGTTCTAGAGGGAGAAGTGTAGTTTAAGCATGATTGTTTAGTAAGTTCTCAATAATAATACTAATCCCATGTGGAACAAATAATTTCTTAAAAAGTCCAGCTGATAACAATGCATCTTTTAAAATATGTATTGCCTAATTAAACTGCCTTCAAAGGCATACAATTTAAAGATGACAATAATGACTTGCTTAACACAAGAAATGTTGCCATAACAATTCCAATTCAGGAAATAGGCATTCAATCCATAAGAAGCAATATCTATGGAGCAATTTAAAGAGAGACAGATAAATAAGTAATTGTTAATGGTAGTATGAAACAGCAGACGGCTGAGCTATTTAAACGTGATTATGTGTGTTTTTTTAAGACATATCCAAAGTCTTGAAGACATGATTGGCTGTTAATTAGATCAATTGAAGTTAAATACATTTAAAATGAATGGTATGGTGTGAGTCACTTGCCGGTAGCATACAGCTTTGATTTGAAATCTGTCCTGAGTTGATAATAAAATCTCTTTTATTATAATTTCATGGAGTGTTTCCCCTTGCTATCTGCAATTTAAATTAGACCTTGCATGCTCTCCACATAGAATTCCTCAAGCTTCCCTACTGTTTTTTTAAGTATAGTAATTATACATAAAAGGTTTTCTAATCTGAAAAAATGCCACTGTCCATAAAGTACAAGTCTTTTAATAAGCTGTTTACTTGTGTTTGCTATTTAAATGAACTGTCATATTAGTTTAGTGATAAGAAAACCAATTTAAAATAACTCATCTGTCTGTATTACTAGCCAAATTCATAATAATGTTATATATGCAAGAAGGTGAGAAAAAGGAAAGAAGGTGAGAAAATATGAGATTTTAACAATTGCATTATCAATATATGTATTGATTTTTATTCCCATTTAGTTAATTTACATTTTATGCTTTCAACAAAAAGTGTTTTTTGGTAGTTTTTTGTGGCCCCTTCTCTGAATATCAATTCTTAGGAATGTAAAATTGAAAAAATGGTAGAATAGATCCGACACACCTTAGGAGTACATAAGCAATAAAGGTGTTGTGCAGTGTCAGATACTGAGGAGGTATCCTCAGGATAGGTGATCATTATCAGATCGGTGGAGATCCGACTTCCAGCAGCCAATTTGCTGTTTAACCACCTCCGGACCGCCGAACGCAGCGACGCGTCCGGGAGGTGGTTGATTCATTCCGCCTGGACCCGCCGGCGCGTCCTCTCGCGAGACGCGAGATTTCCTGTGAACGCGCGCACACAGGCGCGCGCGTTCACAGGATCGGAAGGTAAGCGAGTGGATCTCCAGCCTGCCAGCGGCGATCGTTCGCTGGCAGGCTGGAGATCTGATTTTTTTAACCCCTAACAGGTATATTAGACGCTGTTTTGATAACAGCGTCTAATATACCTGCTACCTGGTCCTCTGGTGGTCCCTTTTGTTTGGATCGACCACCAGAGGACACAGATAGCTCAGCAATATGTAGCACCAAGCACCACACTACACTACACCCCCCCCTGTCACTTATTAACCCCTTATTAGCCCCTGATCACCCCATATAGACTCCCTGATCACCCCCCTGTCATTGATTACCCCCCTGTCATTGATCACCCCCCTGTAAAGCTCCATTCAGACGTCCGCATGATTTTTACGGATCCACTGATAGATGGATCGGATCCGCAAAACGCATACGGACGTCTGAATGGAGCCTTACAGGGGCATGATCAATGACTGTGGTGATCACCCTATATAGACTCCCTGATCATCCCCCTGTCATTGATTACCCCCCTGTCATTGATCACCCCCCTGTAAAGCTCCATTCAGACGTCCGCATGATTTTTACGGATCCACTTATAGATGGATCGGATCCGCAAAACGCATACGGACGTCTGAATGGAGCCTTACAGGGGCGTGATCAATGACTGTGGTGATCACCCCCCTGTCATTGATTACCCCTCTGTCATTGATCACCCCCCTGTAAAGCTCCATTCAGACGTCCGCATGATTTTTACGGATCCACTGATAGATGGATCGGATCCGCAAAACACATACAGGCGTCTGAATGGAGCCTTACAGGGGGGGTGATCACCCCATATAGACTCCCTGATCACCCCCCTGTCATTGATCACCCCCCTGTAAGGCTGCATTCAGATGTCCGTATGATTTTTACGGATCCACGGATACATGGATCGGATCCGCAAAACACATACGGACATCTGAATGGAGCCTTATAGGGGGGTGATCAATGACAGGGGGGTGATCACCCCATATAGACTCCCTGATCACCCCCCTGTCATTGATCACCCCCCTGTTATTGATCACCCCCCTGTAAGGCTCCATTCAGACATTTTTTTGGCCCAAGTTAGCGGAAATTTATTTATTTTTCTTACAAAGTCTCATATTCCACTAACTTGTGTCAAAAAAAAAAATCTCACATGAACTCACCATACCCCTCACAGGAATCCAAATGCGTAAAATTTTTTAGACATTTATATTCCAGACTTCTTCTCACGCTTTAGGGCCCCTAGAATGCCAGGGCAGTATAAATACCCCACATGTGACCCCATTTCGGAAAGAAGACACCCCCAGGTATTCCGTGAGGGGCATATTGAGTCCATGAAAGATTTAAATTTTTGTCCCAAGTTAGTGGAAAGGGAGACTTTGTGAGAAAAAAATAAATAAAATCAATTTCCGCTAACTTGTGCCAAAAAAAAAAAAATTCTATGAACTCGCCATGCCCCTCATTGAATACCTTAGGGTGTCTTCTTTCCAAAATGGGGTCACATGTGGGGTATTTATACTGCCCTGGCATTCTAGGGGCCCTAAAGCGTGAGAAGAAGTCTGGGATCCAAATGTCTAAAAATGCCCTCATAAAAGGAATGTGGGCCCCTTTGTGCATCTAGGCTGCAAAAAAGTGTCACACATCTGGTATCGCCGCACTCAGGAGAAGTTGGGCAATGTGTTTTGCATATACACATGCTGGGTGAGATAAATATCTTGGTCAAATGCCAACTTTGTAATAAAAAATGGGAAAAGTTGTCTTTTGCCGAGATATTTCTCTCACCAAGCATGAGTATATGTAAAAAGACACCCCAAAACACATTGCCTGACTTCTCCTGAATACGGCGATACCACATGTGTGACACTTTTTTGCAGCCTAGGTGGGCAAAGGGGCCCACATTCCAAAGAGCACCTTTCGGATTTCACCGGTCATTTTTTACACATTTTGATTTCAAACTACTTACCACACATTTGGGCCCCTAAAATGCCAGGGCAGTATAACTACCCCACAAGTGACCCCATTTTGGAAAGAAGACACCCCAAGGTATTTCATGATGGGCATAGTGAGTTCATGGAAGTTTTTAATTTTTGTCATAAGTTAATGGAATATGAGACTTTGTAAGAAAAAAAATAAAAAATCTTCATTTTCCGCTAAATTGTGACAAAAAAAAAAAGTTCTATGAACTCACTATGCCCATCAGCGAATACCTTAGGGTGTCTACTTTCCGAAATGGGGTCATTTGTGGGGTGTTTGTACTGTCTGGCCATTGTAGAACCTCAGGAAACATGACAGGTGCTCAGAAAGTCAGAGCTGCTTCAAAAAGCGGAAATTCACATTTTTGTACCATAGTTTGTAAACGCTATAACTTTTACCCAAACCATTTTTTTTTTACCCAAACATTTTTTTTTTTTATCAAAGACATGTAGAACAATAAATTTAGAGAAAAATTTATATATGGATGTCGTTTTTTTTGTAAAATTTTACAACTGAAAGTGAAAAATGTCATTTTTTTGCAAAAAAATCGTTAAATTTCGATTAATAAAATAAAAAGTAAAAATGTCAGCAGCAATGAAATACCACCAAATGAAAGCTCTATTAGTGAGAAGAAAAGGAGGAAAAATTCATTTGGGTGGTAAGTTGCATGACCGAGCAATAAATGGTGAAAGTAGTGTAGTGCAGAAGTGTAAAAAGTGGCCTGGTCATTAAGGGTGTTTAAGCTATGGGGGCTGAGGTGGTTAAAAAGACAGCTGCGCTCATACGAACGTTACATCCTCTTCATTGATTACCTGTATGCCGTCCAGGTTGTAGTGGAGGTGCAGTGTAATTACAGCTTCTTCTCCCATTCACATGAATGGGAGAGGAAGTTGTAATTACACAGCACAGGCACTACAAGCTAAATGGTGTGCAGGTAAAATCAAAATAGGACACAGTGCTCACACAAGCTCTGCAGACAGCTGATTAGCAGGGGTGTTGTTACTCGGACTCCACAATCCAATATCGATGATGTATCCTGAGGAGAGATTGATAATGAATAGAGATGAGCGAATTGAAGTTGACAAAGTGGAATTCGATCTGAATTTCAGGAAAAATTTGATTCGCACTGAATCCGAATTTCCTCATGCTTCGTGGTAACGAATCACATTTTTTACTAAAATGGCTGCTGCACGTGTGAGGACATGAAGCAAGGAACTCTGGGAAGGTGAGATCACCCATAATGCCATGCATGCAGCCTATCAGAAGCCAGCCAGCCCTGTGATGTCACAGCCCTATAAATAGCCTCATCCATCTTGGATTCTGCCATTTTCCAGTGTACTTAGTGCAGGGAGAGACATCAGCAGGCGCTAGGAACAGTGCTAGAAAAAACTTAATTGTGCTAAAAAAATGATTTACGAGTGCAGGGAAATATTATTCAAGTTGTAGAGAAAGGATAGGGAGGAATCATTCCACAGCATTTATGTTGATCACGGTTCAGTAGTTGAGGTTATAGCCTGGGTAATAGAAAAATCCTATTACACCTTGCTGCACTGACTAGGAACCCAAATTGCTATTATAATGCTCTGTAATTCCAGCAAACCCTTCTTGTTATTTTGGTGTTACAGCCATTAAAAGGGTTTATTACAAGGAAATATTTTTATGTCTTATTTGCCCTTGGGCGGTGCAGTTATAAGTTCTAAAGGCATTTTTTGGCTTTTATTAGTGGGAAAAAAGGGCTTATTAGCCGTTGTGTGTTGAAGTGCTAAAATGACAGCACTTTTTGTCATATATTAGTGGCAAAAGAAAAATATATTTGCCGTTCAGCGGTGCAGTTATATGTTCTAAAGCCCTTTTTGTCGTGTATTAGGGAAAAAAAGATAAATATATTTGCCGTTCAGCGGTGCAGGTATATGTTCTAAAGCCCTTTTTGTCATGTATTAGTGGTGTGGGGATTTGATATGGTAGTTAGGATAAGCGGGCGCAGTACAGAGGCAAAATACAAGTTAGTAATTCAAACTTCAGTGTTTATTCACACATGGTGCCAAAAACAAAGTCAATTTTGCAGTGTTGGTGTTACTTCACACCCAATGGTAACAAAAAGTCACCTTGGTGGCAGTTCTGCCTCAGAAAGTCCAAATACAAGCTTTAGGCGGCCTGTTCCTCTGACATATGGGTCTCAGCTCTCCAGCCCAGCACAGGCCTCAGATCCCAGCACACAGACATGGCTTCTGAGCCCAGCTGCCTATTAAGGGTGCTGCCAAAACGCGTATTGGCACTTAAAATCCGATCCGGTATTTGACTTCACCTGGCTTTAAATCAGACCAAACCTCTCACTGTGTCACAGTGGAAAAATAAATATATATATATTTGCCGTTCAGCGGTGCAGTTATGTTCTAAAGCCCTTTTTGTTGTGTATTAGTGGAAAAAAGAAAAATATATTTGCCATTCAGCGGTGCAGTTATATGTTCTAAAGAATTTTGTGGCGTGTATTAGTGGCAAAAGAAAAACATATTTGCCGTTCAGCTGTGCAGTTTTATGTTCTAAAGTCTTTTGTGGCGTGTATTAGTGACAAAAGAAAAATATATTTGTCGTTCAGCGGTGCTTTTATATTTTCTAATATCTTTATCTTGTGATAGTGGCAAAATAAAAATATATTTGCCGTTCTGGGGTGCAGTTTTAAAGCCTTTTTTGTTGTGTATTAGTGGAAAAAAGAAAAATATATTTGACATTCAGCGGTGCAGTTATATTTTCTAAAGCTCTTTTTTGTGTGAAAAAAAGGACTTATTAGCAATTGTGTGGTGAAGTAAGAAAATTGCTGACTTTTTTGGGGTGTTTTAATTTCCTTTTTATTTATTTATTTGATCTAACATTATGTCAGACAGTAGTGCCAGGCCCTGCACAGCGGAGTGGCAGAGGCCTAAATGTTTCTAGCGCAGGCTTTACAACTTACAACTAACTTCTTGGCAGTCAGGAGGCCGGGCGGGCGCTCGTAGCATAGCTCACTACGCTCACTGCGCCTACACCGCCTGTGTCATTCATAAAGTGGGCGGCGCAGACGCAGTGAGTGTAGTGAGCTGCGCTACGAGCGCCCGCCCGACCTCCTGACTGCCAAGAAGTTAGTTGTAAGTAGTACAGCACTAGATTTAAGAGGATTGGAATACTTTAAACAATAGCCACAAGTTAGATATGATTACTGTATACTACAGAGAGTGGGGCCCGGTGTAGTAGAATTCAGTGACTGCACCGGACCCTGCTGCCATTACAGAAACAGATGCTGGCCCCCAGTCCCTCCTCCCTCTCAGAATATTCACCTGACGGGCGCAGCATTCGTTCCATAAGACGCACTGCTATTTCCCCCCCATTTTTTTTTGGGGGGGGGGGGGAAGTGCGTCTTATAGGGCGAAAAATACGGTATGTTCTAAAGTCCTTTTTGTTGTGTATTAGTGGAAAAAATATAAATATATTTGCCGTTTAGCAGTGCAGTTATATGTTCTAAAGCCTTTTGTGGTGTGTGTATGTGTAAAAATAAAAATATATTTGCCGTTCAGTGGTGCAGTTATATGTTCTAAAGCCTTTTGTGGCTTGTATTAGTGGCAAAATAAAAATATATTTGCAGTTCAGCGGTGCAGTTATATGTTGTAAATCCTTTTGTGGCGTGTACTAGTGGAAAAATAAAAATATATTTGCCGTTTAGCGGTGCAGTAATATGTTCTAAAACGTTTTGCGGCGTGTATTAGTGGCAAAATTAAAATATATGTGCTGTGCAGCGGTGCAGTTTTATGTTGTAGAGCTTTTTGTGGCGTGTATAAGCTGCAAAAGTGTTGGAGGTACAATCACATACTCGGCGGTGTGGCAGTTTTTTGTTAGGCCGCCGGAGGAGGTGAACATGGCCATATGTAGAATCTGTGGTAAGAAGGTGAAGCATGGCCAGGGTGTCAATGTTGGCACCATAGACCTGCGTCAACATATGCATCGTCACCATAAAATGGCCTTGGAGAACTGTGGCTCCGATGTGGTGGTCCAGCTTGCAGCAGCAACCGCTGCATTACCCAGTGGCATGCAGCCGATTTCAGGCAGTCAAGGCTCCACCACCTCAGCCGAAGGGAGCTGTCTGTCCTTTTCATTGTCTGCTGGTCCTGATGCTCCTGCTCCTCGCTCTCCTACTCCTCATCAGTCATTCCATCAGCAATCGATCAGCAAAGTGATTGCCAAGAGCCATTAAAAGGGTTTATTACAAGGAAATATTTTTATGTCTTATTTGCCCTTGGGCGGTGCAGTTATAAGTTCTAAAGGCATTTTTTGGCTTTTATTAGTGGGAAAAAAGGGCTTATTAGCCGTTGTGTGTTGAAGTGCTAAAATGACAGCACTTTTTGTCATATATTAGTGGCAAAAGAAAAATATATTTGCCGTTCAGCGGTGCAGTTATATGTTCTAAAGCCCTTTTTGTCGTGTATTAGGGAAAAAAAGATAAATATATTTGCCGTTCAGCGGTGCAGGTATATGTTCTAAAGCCCTTTTTGTCATGTATTAGTGGTGTGGGGATTTGATATGGTAGTTAGGATAAGCGGGCGCAGTACAGAGGCAAAATACAAGTTAGTAATTCAAACTTCAGTGTTTATTCACACATGGTGCCAAAAACAAAGTCAATTTTGCAGTGTTGGTGTTACTTCACACCCAATGGTAACAAAAAGTCACCTTGGTGGCAGTTCTGCCTCAGAAAGTCCAAATACAAGCTTTAGGCGGCCTGTTCCTCTGACATATGGGTCTCAGCTCTCCAGCCCAGCACAGGCCTCAGATCCCAGCACACAGACATGGCTTCTGAGCCCAGCTGCCTATTAAGGGTGCTGCCAAAACGCGTATTGGCACTTAAAATCCGATCCGGTATTTGACTTCACCTGGCTTTAAATCAGACCAAACCTCTCACTGTGTCACAGTGGAAAAATAAATATATATATATTTGCCGTTCAGCGGTGCAGTTATGTTCTAAAGCCCTTTTTGTTGTGTATTAGTGGAAAAAAGAAAAATATATTTGCCATTCAGCGGTGCAGTTATATGTTCTAAAGAATTTTGTGGCGTGTATTAGTGGCAAAAGAAAAACATATTTGCCGTTCAGCTGTGCAGTTTTATGTTCTAAAGTCTTTTGTGGCGTGTATTAGTGACAAAAGAAAAATATATTTGTCGTTCAGCGGTGCTTTTATATTTTCTAATATCTTTATCTTGTGATAGTGGCAAAATAAAAATATATTTGCCGTTCTGGGGTGCAGTTTTAAAGCCTTTTTTGTTGTGTATTAGTGGAAAAAAGAAAAATATATTTGACATTCAGCGGTGCAGTTATATTTTCTAAAGCTCTTTTTTGTGTGAAAAAAAGGACTTATTAGCAATTGTGTGGTGAAGTAAGAAAATTGCTGACTTTTTTGGGGTGTTTTAATTTCCTTTTTATTTATTTATTTGATCTAACATTATGTCAGACAGTAGTGCCAGGCCCTGCACAGCGGAGTGGCAGAGGCCTAAATGTTTCTAGCGCAGGCTTTACAACTTACAACTAACTTCTTGGCAGTCAGGAGGCCGGGCGGGCGCTCGTAGCATAGCTCACTACGCTCACTGCGCCTACACCGCCTGTGTCATTCATAAAGTGGGCGGCGCAGACGCAGTGAGTGTAGTGAGCTGCGCTACGAGCGCCCGCCCGACCTCCTGACTGCCAAGAAGTTAGTTGTAAGTAGTACAGCACTAGATTTAAGAGGATTGGAATACTTTAAACAATAGCCACAAGTTAGATATGATTACTGTATACTACAGAGAGTGGGGCCCGGTGTAGTAGAATTCAGTGACTGCACCGGACCCTGCTGCCATTACAGAAACAGATGCTGGCCCCCAGTCCCTCCTCCCTCTCAGAATATTCACCTGACGGGCGCAGCATTCGTTCCATAAGACGCACTGCTATTTCCCCCCCATTTTTTTTTGGGGGGGGGGGAAGTGCGTCTTATAGGGCGAAAAATACGGTATGTTCTAAAGTCCTTTTTGTTGTGTATTAGTGGAAAAAATATAAATATATTTGCCGTTTAGCAGTGCAGTTATATGTTCTAAAGCCTTTTGTGGTGTGTGTATGTGTAAAAATAAAAATATATTTGCCGTTCAGTGGTGCAGTTATATGTTCTAAAGCCTTTTGTGGCTTGTATTAGTGGCAAAATAAAAATATATTTGCAGTTCAGCGGTGCAGTTATATGTTGTAAATCCTTTTGTGGCGTGTACTAGTGGAAAAATAAAAATATATTTGCCGTTTAGCGGTGCAGTAATATGTTCTAAAACGTTTTGCGGCGTGTATTAGTGGCAAAATTAAAATATATGTGCTGTGCAGCGGTGCAGTTTTATGTTGTAGAGCTTTTTGTGGCGTGTATAAGCTGCAAAAGTGTTGGAGGTACAATCACATACTCGGCGGTGTGGCAGTTTTTTGTTAGGCCGCCGGAGGAGGTGAACATGGCCATATGTAGAATCTGTGGTAAGAAGGTGAAGCATGGCCAGGGTGTCAATGTTGGCACCATAGACCTGCGTCAACATATGCATCGTCACCATAAAGTGGCCTTGGAGAACTGTGGCTCCGATGTGGTGGTCCAGCTTGCAGCAGCAACCGCTGCATTACCCAGTGGCATGCAGCCGATTTCAGGCAGTCAAGGCTCCACCACCTCAGCCGAAGGGAGCTGTCTGTCCTTTTCATTGTCTGCTGGTCCTGATGCTCCTGCTCCTCGCTCTCCTACTCCTCATCAGTCATTCCATCAGCAATCGATCAGCAAAGTGATTGCCAAGAGACAACAGTATGCGTGCACTCATCCAACGGCTCAGAAGCTGAACGTGCTGCTGTCAAAGTTGCTGGTGCTGCAGTCCCTCCCTTTCCAAGTGGTAGACTCTGCCCATTTCAGAGAACTGATGGTTTGTGCCGAGCCGAGGTGGAGAGTCCCAAGCCATCATTTCTTTGCCAAAAAGGCAGTACCAGCCCTGCACACACATGTAGAACAGAAGGTGGGCCAGTCTGTGAGCCAGTCGGTGTCTGCCAAAGTGCACGGCAGTGCAGACGTGTGGAGCTGTAACTACAGTCAGGGAAAATACAGATGTAGTAGAGTTAACACTCATGTTTTATGAGACGTGTTATCTAAACTAAATGCGTTAAGCAAACACCTTCAATTGCTTTTCAATGGCTTTTGTTTCAAGAGAACAGGACGAGTTAAGAAATTTGAGTTAAGAGTTTGAGTGTTAACTCTGCTACATCTGTACATGTCCTTTACGGCCCACTTGGTGAATTTGGTTTCTGTACAGCCACACCAGCAACTTGGCCAGGTGATGCCTCTTCCGCCTCCATGTTCTCCCGCCGTTGGTCCTGCGACAATGTCCACCTCTTCCTCCTCCACGTGTCCTCAGCCTCCACTGCAGGGACAATTCACAGTACCCCTCTAGAATACCACATGTGCAGGGCACGGCGCTGTCATGCTGTTCTGCACCTGGTTTGCCTGGGCGAACAGAGTCACACAGGGGAGGAACTGCTCTGTGTCCTTCATCAAGAAATCAAATCCTGGCTTTCTCCCCGACAACTCAAAATTGGAACCATGGTGACCGACAATGGAAAAAACATGGTGTCGGTGCTGAGTCAAGGAGGGCAGAGCCGTGTGCCCAGTATGGCACATGTGTTCAATCTGGTTGTCAAGCAGTTCCTGAAGTCTTCCACCCATCTGCAAGACATCCTAAAAATGGCCAGGAGATTTTGCATGCACTTCAGCCACTCAGTACACTGCAAAGCACACCCTCCTTGGGCTGCAGCGGCAAAACGGTATCCCCCAACATAGGCTGATATGCGACATGTCCACCCGTTGGAATTCAACCCTCCATATGTTGGACCGACTATACGAACAGAGAAAAGCCATAAACGATTTATTGATGATCCAAGCGGACAGGAGTACTCCCCTGTGTAACTTCGATGTCAGCCAGTGGCAGCTCATGCGTGACACCTGCTGTTTGCTCAGGCCCTTTGAGGAGGCCATGTTATTTGTCAGTCGCCAGGACTACAGGATGAACCATGTCATTCCACTGCTTCATGTCCTGGTACAGATGCTGGTAAATCTGGCTGGTCAGGGGAATAGAGACATGGCGCCTAGATCTCTCAGGCCACATGAGCCCTGTGGGGGCTGAACTGGAGGAGGAGGAAATTGAAGCACAAGCAATGTGTAGCGAAATGGGTGGTTTTTATACACAGGTGACAGGAGAGGAGAAGCAGGAGCAGCCAGAGGAGCTACAGAGCAATGAGAAAGAGAAGGCAGAGGACCCAGACACACCGTGGCAGTATGCAGTCTAGATGGAGGCAGGGAGTCCCTCTGAGTCTTGCATAGTGACCGCGAATTGTCACTGTGGCGAAACCAACCTCGCCACTGGGTTTTGGAGAGGACTGGCTGCTGGCCTCTTGCCCCTGGATTATGGGCCATATACTAACTTTTAAACCCCTGAACCTATTCAAGTGAATTTTGGATAGGTTTGTCCCCAAGTTATACTGTTTAAATTGATGTTAGTTATATGTATGGCCAATGTAAACTCACAAAGTTGTAACAATTTATAATAAGTGTAACTTGTCAGCTTGGGAGGGAATGCTGGGTGTGTTTCTATTGTGCCATTGTCCCATTGTGTGTTTAAAGGGTGATGTCTGTCCTATTGTCTGCACATGTGTATTGGTGACTTCTCTTTGTCTTGAGAGATAATTGGATTGCTCCTCAGGTTGTCTCCGGGACAGAGAGGAGGGAACCATGATGCATTGTGGGGATATGTTGTATCTGTCCTATGTCACAGTCTTCATTCTGGTCCTCTGGGGGCGTGAACGATTGGTTGCTGTAGTTACATTGTATGTGTTGTAAATTACTGATTGGTTGTATTTCAAACCCCTGTGGGCAGTACTATGTTTGTGGTTTATGAATAAAAGAGGCTGTACTTGAAGTACAGTCAGACCACTGCTTGACCCTCAACACAGAGCCTTGTCTCGTTATTGGGGGGGATTCACTGTATGCTGCTAGAAGACCGATTGCCAGAAGTGTAAGCTGATTCCTGTTCATCTGCTAGCAGCTATTCGTGAGGTTCCAGTTTGGAGTGCTACTTTGTATCCAGTTCGGGAGTTTGGTGTATCCTGCAGTAGCTGTGCCTGTCTCTCAGAAAGGGGCTTATCGCCTAAACGGATTTTAACCCCTTGTCTGCTGAAACGGTCCGTTACATTGGTGGCAAGCAGCGGGATCGTTCCCACAGCCCAGAAGGACAGCTACAAAGAAACATCATTCCCTGGAATTACAATTTGAGGGCAACGCAAGTCCCAGTACAGCGACCCTGACAGCACCAGAATGGAAACAGCAGTGGAGTACGATGAGGGTGTCATGGATGACCGAGATGCAGTCCGCATAGGCATCTGGTACCAGGTACTGGGTATTGTGGAATATATGCAGGACGAGAGACTCCCCACGGAAGACCAGAGGTTGCAGAAGCGAGTAGCCCTGCGGATGCCCTTCCTGGGAGAGCAGCCCCGGGAGGAATGGGTAAAGGAATTGGAACTCCTAGCATGGCGGGAGCTGTGGCTGTAAGATGCCTACCAGGCGCTCTGGTGGTATGGGGCACAGTACCTACCCAGGACAGCTGAGCATGACAAGCCGGAGGGAGAGGAGTTTGATGGTCCTGGCTTGTTATGGGAGACTTTTTCAGAGCTGGAGTTTGGGAGCCCTACACAAGCCCGGTTCCATGATCTCTTGGAATGGAGGGAGAGCAGGTATGACTGGGACGACACTCATGAGATTGAGCAGGACCTGGTCCACCTGGTGACCCGGGAGATGGAGCTGGAACAGGGCTACCAGCAGCTGTTCCACGCCAGTGAGAAGGCTCAGCAGGACAGTAAGGTGACAAACCCAGTCTCCATTCCCCAGCGGCAGTGTGAAGTGCAGGGAGAGGAGAGCAGCGTCCTCCCTCCCCAGCGGCAGGCTGAGTTACAGGGGGCAGAGGTAGTTGTTCCTGCCCCCCAGCAGCAGAGTGATATGCCAGGAAGGCAGTGTGAAATGCAGGGAGAGGAGAGCAGCGTCCTCCCTCCTCAGCGGCAGGCTGAGTTACAGGGGGCAGAGGTAGTTGCTCCTGCCCCCCAGCAGCAGAGTGATATGCCGGGAAGGCAGTGTGAAATGTAGGGAGAGGAGAACAGCGTCCCCCCTCCTCAGCGGCAGGCTGAGTTACAGGGGGCAGAGGTAGTTGTTCCTGCCCCCCAGCAGCAGCATGATTTTTTGGGAATTGGGAGCCCAGTCTCCATTCCCCAGCGGCAGGCGGAGTTACAGGGGGCAGAGACAGTCGGTCCTGTTCCCCAGCGGCAGAGTGTCCAGCAGGGAATAGAGAGCCCAGTCTCCTTTCCCCAGCAGCAGGACACTGTATTGGGAGCGGAGACGGTCGGTCGCCCTCCCCAGCGGCTGGAAGTATGTATGGGAGAGGAGCTTGTTACCCCCTCTCCCCAGCGGCAGCTTAACGCACCAGGGGGAGACAATAAGCCCCACAACAGTGCAGATGGGACCGTGGTCTCTGCACTTACAGCACAGGGGGTAGAGACAGTCGGTCTCCCCCTCCAACAACCAGGCTCCAACCAGGCTTCTTCCGTGGTAGCGCTGGCACCAGGGCAGAGTACCGCTGATCCCTGCCCACAAAGCAACCTCCACTCCAAGCCAGGGAGCAACACAGAGACCGGGAGTACCAGCTTCCAACATAACCTTGGTGGACTCACTGGACAGAGACAGGCTACTGAATTCAACAGATCCAGTATTGGGTTGTGGGTGGGCTGCCAGACTAACTCAGGTACCGACCGGCGTGAGGTCAGGTACCTGGTTAGTCTTCCCGGGGGGGGGGGGGGATGTGTGGCGAAACCAACCTCGCCACTGGGTTTTGGAGAGGACTGGCTGCTGGCCTCTTGCCCCTGGATTATGGGCCATATATTAACTTTTAAACCCCTGAACCTATTCAAGTAAATTTTGGATAGGTTTGTCCCCAAGTTATACTGTTTAAATTGATGTTTGTTATATGTATGGCCAATGTAAACTCACAAAGTTGTAACAATTTATAATAAGTGTAACTTGTCAGCTTGGGAGGAAATGCTGGGTGTGTTTCTATTGTGCCATTGTCCCATTGTGTGTTTAAAGGGTGATGTCTGTCCTATTGTCTGCACATGTGTATTGGTGACTTCTCTTTGTCTTGAGAGATAATTGGATTGCTCCTCAGGTTGTCTCTGGGACAGAGAGGAGGGAACCATGATGCATTGTGGGAATATGTTGTATCTGTCCTATGTCACAGTCTTCATTCTGGTCCTCTGGGGGCGTGAACGATTGGTTGCTGTAGTTACATTGTATGTGTTGTAAATTACTGATTGGTTGTATTTCAAACCCCTGTGGGCAGTACTATGTTTGTGGTTTATGAATAAAAGAGGCTGTACTTGAAGTACAGTCAGACCACTGCTTGACCCTCAACACGGAGCCTTGTCTCGTTATTGGGGGGATTCACTGTATGCTGCTAGAAGACCGATTGCCAGAAGTGTAAGCTGATTCCTGTTCGTCTGCTAGCAGCTATTCGTGAGGTTCCAGTTTGGAGTGCTACTTTGTATCCAGTTCGGGAGTTTGGTGTATCCTGCAGTAGCTGTGCCTGTCTCTCAGAAAGGGGCTTATCGCCTAAACAGATTTTAACCCCTTGTCTGCTGAAACGGTCCGTTACAGTCACCATTCGGCAGAGGGATGACTTCTGGCTCTCCGCCTTGTTGGACCCTCACTATTGGTCCAAAATGGGGGCCTTTTTTTCTACACCCACTGAGAGGGAGGACAAACTGAACAACTGTAGAGAAATCCTATGTAGTCAGATGGCCGCTGCCTATCTGTACCATCGTCCATCCTCACGCATATCTGACCGGGGGGCCCTGTGTGCTCACATTCCACTGACATAGCTGCAGGGAAGGGGTGGGGTGGCAGGAGCAGTACCAGCTTCATCAGCAGCAGCCTGAGTCTAGAGTCGTTGATGAGCAGCTTTTTTCACCCTCCTAATGAAGAAACTACTCACCAGCAGCAGCATCTAGACCTGGAACAGAACCTGAACCAGCAGCTGGTAGAATACTTTGAGTGCACCCTGCCAGCCGTCATTGAAGATCCGCTGGACTACTGGGCAGCCAAACTGGATTTGTGGCCGCAACAGGCCAAGTTTGCCCTGGAATATCTGTCCTGCGCGGCCAGTAGTGAGGCATAAGAGCAGGTGTTTAGTGCGGCGTGGGGCATAGTTACCCTAAGAAGAACTTGCCTGTCCACTTGCTTGTCAAGATGAATCAGGCGTGGATCAGCCAGGATTTCAACTCACCAATGCCTGATGCATCAGACTAGATGCCATACCAACACTTTGACAAAAGAGACCAGTTTCTTCTGGCTACCTGCCTCAGCTACTATTCTGATGCTGACACCGGCCTGATGCCACACATCTGATGCCAAGTGCTCCTTCTTACACCCACCATCGTCAGCGGCTACTGTTATTGCCAGCCACCTTCCCATTCTGTCACCGGGTCACTCTGTAGTCTCTTCATGCTGCTGCCACATCCACACTATGTCACCTTGCCACTCTGTGGCCTCCTGATGCTGCTGCCACCTCCGCAGTCTGTCACCTTGCCACTATGTGGTGTCCTCATGCTGCTGCCACCTCCACACTATGTCACATTGCCGCTCTGTGGCCTCCTAATGCTGCTGCCACCTCCACAGTTTGTCACCTTGCCACTATGTGGTGTCCTCATGCTGCTGCCACCTCCACACTATGTCACATTGCCGCTCTGTGGCCTCCTAATGCTGCTGCCACCTCCACAGTCTGTCACCTTGCCATTCTGTGGCCTCCTGATGCTGCCGCCACCTCTACACTGTCATTGTGCCACTCTGTGGCCTTCTCCAGATGCTGCCGCCACCTCCAGACTCCATCATTGGGCCGATCTATGGCCTCCTCATGCTGCTTTCATCTCACCACTATGTCATAGGGCCACTCTGTGGACTTCTCTTGCTGTTCCCACCCTCCCCACTTAATTACTGTGCCACTATTTTGCCTTTTGTCCTGGCTGACATCAACATTTATTTGACCCTTCTTCTGATCTGTCAGAAGGAAGGAAAAATAAGACGCACAACAGATCCTCTGTGTAGCAGCTGTAAGGCCTATATGGACCTATCTTAATTGGCTTATGACTTGGTAGCCAAAAGCAGGAGTGGGTACAAAACACAGAAGACATGCAAATATCCCATTCACATATCATCTGTTTTGGATCCACTCCTGTTTTTTCTCGCATTAGCAATACTGATGCATTACTGACAAAATGCTTTCCGAGTGAAGGCGGATGCTCCACAGACAGGATCCTTTTTTTGTGGGTTATTGGATCAGAGGTAGAGCAAAATAATAAGTGACGTCAACACAAACTTACTGCTGACACCCTCTCCACTCTGTCAGGGGGCTCTACTTGTATAAGAGTTTAATAGAACAGGTTCTGTAGACATCTATTTGGAATCCGCTGACGATGGTGTAAGGAGTTTGCTTCTTCTTGGCGCTAACATGAACCTGTAAGGCTGAGTTCAAACCGTACATGAGTTATTTGGTCAGTTTTGGCCCCGTGACTGCCCAAATAAGGGAAGTGTGCAGTGATTCTAACAGTGACGCCTGTCATCTGCATGTCATACCGACTCACAGTATTATTTCACCACCAGAGCAGACTCCCTATGCGTGTTACTGCAAGGAACTGTGTTCTATACCACTATAAAGGCTCTCTGCAGCCAGGAAATAGCTGTTTTTTAACACGATTCGCCGTGAATAAATTCGGATCTAAGAAAAATAAATAAAAAAATTCTGCAAACCAGCCGAATTACATTTTTTAAAGATTCGCTTATCTCTAAATGCTGGCAAAAACGATATGATGAACTGTCTCAAAATTTTCCCAACATCAGGTTTATTGAAGGAATCCTGCATAAATTTGCAGACAATGAACTCTTTCCACCTGACAAGGTAAATTTGACTGTTGTTGATCTCATGGAGAGCGGAAATAGAAATAGAAAAAGCATTTACCAAGTATGTACATCACAGAAATCTAAGCATAATTTACCTAGTACAGAATATATTCTGTCAGGGAAAGAAAAGTAGAATTATAAATTTAAACACCAAGTATATGGTACTTTTTCACCCCCGTGATAAATTACAGATTGTGGCAGTAGCAAGACAGATGCATCCAGGGAAATCACGTTTCTTTTTAGAAGCTTTTGAGGATGCCACACGTGCTCCTTACGGATATTTGTTAGTAGATTTAAGAGCTGCCACTCCAGAAGAACTACGATTAAGAACAGGATTGTTCCTTCCAGATTTACCAGCTGTGTATATTCAGAAGAAAATTGGCTCTAAAAAGTGAATATTGCTAAATCATCAGCATTCTGTGTACTGTACATTGTACGGACAAGATGTCTGAGAGAATATGACACAACTGGTATCTCTTAAAAACTTTTGAAAAAGCACCACCCTCACTCAGAAAGTCTATTTTGAAAAATGGCAGTAACGATTTAATCAAAGCCATTGGGGAGTTCGCTTTAAATATCTTAAAAGGTCGGCTGCCCCTCAAAGAAGGCTAAAAAAATATCCTAAAAAAGTGGAGTAAAGCTATAAGAAAGCTAGGGGATAAAGCTTTAGCCATAAAGAAAAAGAGGCACATAGTGAATCAGACTGGTGGATTTATAGGAACACTCCAGAGTTTTGCAATTCCATTAATAACAAGCCTTATTGCTGGAAAATAATGGAGCATGAGAAAAAATTTACTTGGTTCCCAAGTGAGCTGAATAAGTTAAAACAGATACTTCCACCAACACCAGACAGTCGTCAGAGCTCTTGATGATGAAATCAATAGGATTTTACAGAGCAGAAACATATCAGACGATGTTAAAATAAAAAAGTACACACCAAAATGCTCGGTTGCTCAGGTGCTTGGGCCAAACACCTCAGGATTAGTGATAAACGATCACCAAAGTATTCAGGTGTTTGGCCCGAACACATTGCTATATTTGTGTGCTCGACCGAGCACCCGAGTATAATGGAAGTCAATGGGAGACAACCAGGCACCCCCTGCTCTGAAGAGGGGAGGGTGCCTGGTCCATTGGAAAAGGTCAGAAAGTGACAGAAACATCACCGAAATGGATCGGGAACAGCATGGGGACGATGTCTGGATGCATCTTGGACTCCCAGGTCGCTGCTGGGAACTATGTTGTCCGAGTTGTACGCCATTTTTACAGACTGACAAAAATACGCCCAAAACCCCCCCCCCAAAAAAATCTATTTTACTGGAAATATTGTTAGGAAACATTCTTTCCTGTATATTCAATTTTATATAAAGTGCAAGTGCTGCAAGAAATTACAATCAAGAGGCACTCCAAAACAGCCTGTATATCACATAAAGGAGGGCCTCATTCATATTGTGGTACAATTGTTCAGGTAGTGGGACTCCTACAGAACACCACAGATTATGGACACTATATTAGGCCCCGATTATTGGAATTTGCAATACAGACATGGTTTTCTGATGTAGTACAGTATTGGTTACAAAACACCACAGATTATGGGCATTATATTAGGCCCAGATTATTGGAATTTGCAATACAGACATGGTTTTCTGATGTAGTACAGTATTGGTTACAAAACACCACAGATTATGGACACTATATTAGGCCCAGATTATTGAAATTTGCAATACAGACAGTTTTCTGTAGTGGGACTCCTACAGAACACCACAGATTATGGACACTATATTAAGCCCAGATTATTGGAATTTGCAATACAGACATAGTTTTTGGATGCAAGACAGTATATGTTACAGAAACCCACAGAATATGGACACTATATTAGGCCCAGATTATTGGAATTTGTAATACAGACACTGTGTGCAGATGTAGTTCAATATTTTTTACACAAAGCCACACACTAGATGTGGCCCAGATTATTAAAGACACAGTCTGCGGATGATGTACAGCAGACATCCCAACCTGCAAAAACTCATTTCAGGGAGGTGCACTTCTCATTTCAGGGAGGTTTTCATTTTTTTTCTTTCACAAACTTATTATAAAATTTTCCAAACATATGCAGTATCTGCACACTTTGCTCTATGGTGTGGAGGACTGGGCTCATTACCCTGCCCCAAATTATCATATTTATGTTTATGATTAAAGGGATTCTGTTACCACCTATAAGCCCTGTGAGCTAAACATATGCTCATGTCCAGGGTAGCATTCTGAATTCTAAGGTGGTCTTATAAAAGCTATTTGTGGCTTTATTCTGCGGAAAAACAGGTTTCACTAACCTGTCAATCATTGAATTAAGGTGCCCGGGCAGGGGAGGTCTGTGGATGCATGGTGCCCGGCCGCACGCATCGCCGTTCGTGCCCAGCGCCGCCTTCTACTTCTCAGTGCCGCCTCTCCCTCACTCCCCCTCCTCCCGCTTTGAGATCCCGAGCGTGCGCACAGGCTCAGCCTGATGCGCCGTTGCGGACTGCTGGCATCGGCTTCTTCTTGCACTGTGCGCACGTGCCGAGAAGAGGACACTGCTACAGGTTGCCGGAAAGGTTTACTGCGAGTAAACTAGAGATGGGAAGTTCGGATCTTTCACATGAATCGGTCCATTTGAATCAGTTCATTCAAATGAACCGATTCATGAATCGAATCTTCGGTTCATTCGCTGAGCTGACAAGAAGCAAGTGAACCGAAGCTTAGGTTGCGCAATGCGCATGCGCGGATGCTTCGATTCACTTGCTGACTCGCTGAGTCGGCTCTTGGTCTGAGTGAGGAAGTTTATTCTTTAAAACCCCGTGTGTAATTTTCTACTCCACTGTAGGAAAAAAACAAGCATCTGGGGGGGTGAATTTAACACTGGGGTAAATAATATCATTAAAATGGAGGGTTAAATGTGTAAATGTATTTAAAAAAAAATACATCTCTCTCAATAGTTATATAGCTACTGAATGAGACAGAAGAAGGGATGCCTTTAACATATATATCTCCTTGAGAAGCCAATTTGACCCTAAAGGGTTAATTCAACCTGTAATCTAAACTCTGTCCTGTCACTTCTCTTATCTCTCTGCTCTGATATCAGTAAACCTGGGATATATTGTTTCACATGCGGGTGTCAGGGAGCCGCTATCTAATAGCGGGAGACTCCCTGAACCTCCTGGAGACTTGAGATCCCTGTGTACAGTATATGTCACTAATAGGTATAAAATAAAAAAATATCTTGCTGCTGTCAAACACACACAGTAGTCCTTAAAAGGGCTTTGGGGTCTTTGAAAAGCTTTTGGTAGTAAAAACAGCAAATTTCTCTCCCTTCACTATCAGTCCCTTCCTCAGCACTGTCCCTGAGACTGCAGGTAAATAGATTGGTGCTCTAAAACACACACACACACACACACACACACACACACACTAGTTCTTAAAATGACTTTTGGGTCTTGGAAAAGCTTTCTCAGAATAAAAACTGTGAAATTCGCTCCCTACTCTGTCTTTCAATTCCTATGCTCTGCTCTCCCTGTCTACGTCTGAGCAGAACATGCATCATCGGGTGCTATATAGCACCCAATGACGCATTTCCGGCCAGCTAATCACTGTAATGCCAGCAGCCAACATGGCTACTGGCATTACAGTGAAGGCAGTACTTACCTGCACCTTTATTGGCTGCTTAAAACTCGCAAAATGTGCGGGGAGGAGACTCAAGCATTGCACTCGAGCACATGCGGTACTCGGTCGAGTACCGCCATGTGTCGAGCATAGCGATGCTCGAGCCGAACAGATATTCGGCCGAGCATGCTCAGTCTTCACTACTCATAATGCTCGGTTACACTGGAAGTCAATGGGAGAACCCGAGCATTAAACCAGGCACACCCTGCTCTGAAGAGGGGAGGGTGTTTGGTTCATAGAAAAATATCATAAATTGATGGAAACACCAGCAAAATGGTTCGGGGACAGCATGGGGAGGATATCTGAATGCATCTTGGACTCCCAGGTCGCTGCTGGGAACGATGTTGTCTGAGTATTACGCCACTTTTATAGACTGACAATAATACGCACAAAACCAAAAATCGATTTTAGAGGAAAAATTGTTAGGAAACATTCTTTCCTATATATTTACTTGTATATAAAGTGTAAGTGCTGCCAAAAATTGCAAGGAAGAGGCACTCCAATACAACCTGTATATCACAAAAAGGATTGCCTCATTCACATTGTGGTACCATTGTTCAAGTAGTGGGACTCCTACACCCAAAGCCTATCCAAGTGAAAGGGCTTCCAAAAATTACAAGGAACCGGCGCTCCAATACACCCTTTATTACACATAAAGGAGGGCATCATGCACCCTTGAAAAATTATGATTGATGGCCTGCAGGTGAGCTGACCCTGTAAAAGATTTAAGGTGCGGGCCTTTTTGGTGAGCTGACCCTGTAAAACATTATATGCGAAGGCCTGCAGGTGAGCTGACCTTGTAAAAGATTTTAGGTGCGGGCCTGCTGGTGAGATGACTCTGTATAAGATTTTAGGTGTGGGCCTGCTGGTGAGCTGACCCTATAAAACATTATAGGCGAGGGCCTGCAGGTGAGCTGAACTTGTAAAATATTGTAGGTGAGGGCCTAATGGTGAGCTGATCCTTTAAAAAATGATATGCAAGGGTCTGAAGACGAGCTGACCCTGTAAAACATTATATGCGAAGGGCATATATGCGACAAATGAGCATGTTGATATAATGGAAGAGGAGGAGAATAGGAAGATTTAACCATATACCCTTGTTTGTGGTGGAAGGGGTGCATGGGAATACAGTGTATTTAGTACATTATAAACAACACATTTAAAGTGCCTTTATGTTCAGCCGCTTTCCTCTGGTGGAGTCGAGAAGTCATGGTCAATCCAGGCCTTATAAAAATGAACAAGTGTCAACCTGTCAGTATTTTCAGTTGACAGGCGGATACACTTAACTGTTATAATTCCACCAGGAGCACTAAATACCCGCACAGACAGAACGCTGGTGGTAGGGCAGGTCAGGACCTCCAAAGCGTAGAACGCCATTTTGTGCCACGTGTCCAGCTTGGACACCCAGTACAGTAGTTGTAAGACACTCAGGAATCATTGAGGATGCTGACACAGTCTGCTATGTTCTCTTTCACGATCTTCCAAAATTCTTCCCTCCTTGTGACAGTAGGCCGTGCATCAGGGTGAGGGTGCTGGCAGGGTGTCATGAAACTGTGTCAGGCTTTGGAGAGTGTTGCCCTGCCTCTGTTGGTACCGCTGTGTGTTCTCCTTGTCTCCCCTCCTCGGTTGCTCAAGGAACTACGGACTCTGCCGCCAGCGTTGTCAGCTAGAAATTTTTGGAGCAATTTTTGAACAAAGATTTCTGGTATTGCAACATTTTGCTCGTGCTCTCCACCAGAGTAATGAGAGATGAGAAGTTTTCTTTGTACTAGGGGTCGAGAAGGGTGAACAACCAGTAATCCATTTTGTCTAAAATGCGTATAACGCGCGGGTCGCTGGAAAGGCAACCTAACATTAAGTCAGCCATGTGTGCCAGAGTACCAACAGGCAAGACTTCGCTGTCATCATCAGGAGGATGACTCTCAATCTCCTTATCCTCTTCCTCCTTTTCTGCCCACCCCCGCAGAACAGATGGAATTAAACTTCCATGAGTACTACCCTTTGTAGCAGAGGCAACCATCTCCTGCTCCTTCTTCTACTCCTCCGTCTTCTCAGTGCAAACTGGACCATGAAGAGTAGAACTGAGGGTGGTCTGGCTATCACCCAGTGTAATGTCTTCCACCATTTCCACCTCTTCCACATGCAAAGTGTCGTCATTAATTGTGAGCAGCGAGTGTTTGAGTAGAGACAGAAGTTGGATGGTCAGAGGTCAGACATCCATGGCCACTCCTCGCTTGTTAATAGCGGAAGCTGACTGGAAAGGCGACGACCATGTTGCAGCTGGTATTCCACTACTTCCCTCTGCTGCTCACAAAGCATGACCAACATGTGGAACGTCGAGATCCAGTGCTTGCTCACATCGCACAACAGCGCTGCTGCAGCGTTGACAGACCGGCTTAAGCTGTTGATGACTTGCGGAAATGGGCACACATGCGGCTCACCTTCACCAGTAGCTCAGGAAAAATGGGGTAGGTTTTGAGAAACCGCTGAACCACTAAGTTTAAGACGTGGGCTAGGCATGGTATGTGTGTGAGCTACCGAGCTCCTAAGCCGCCACCAAGTTACGGCCATTATCAGACACAACCATGCCTGGTTCTAGGTCGAGTGGCGAGAGCCACAGCTCAGTCTGGTCTATTATCCCCTGCCACAGCTATGCGGCGGTGTGCTGTTTGTCCCATAAGCATATCAGCTTCAGCACAGCCTGTTGCCGCTTACCCACTGCAGTGCTACACTGCTTCCAGCTACTGACTGATGGCTGAATGGGGCTGCACGCGGAAAATTCGGAGGTGGAAGTGGAGGAGGAGGAGAACTGGGGGTTGGAGCCCCTAACGTAGGTGCTGGCGGAAACACTGATCGACATAGGGCCCGCAATCCTTGGCGTCTGTAGCACCTGTGCCATCCCATGGTACGACTCACTCCTGGCCTCCACAACATTCACACAGTGTGACAAATGTAGCGTCCCTGGCCAAATGCACTTGTCCATGTGTCCGTGCTTAAGTGGACCATCCCAGTAACTGTGTTGGTCAGGGCACGTGTGATGTTACGGGACGCATGTTGGTGTAAGGTGGGCATGGCACACGGCTGGGGACTGCCTCCGACATCAGGCTGCAGAAGGCCTCAGTGTACACAAGCCTAAATGGCAACATTTCCAGGGCCAGTAATTTTGAAAGCTGCACATGTAGTGCTATGTCCGGTGGGTGGGTGGCTAGGTATTTGCTCTTGCATTCAAAGCCCTGGGGTAAGGACATTTGGACACTGCACTGGGACACGGAAGTGGATGTGGTAGCAGATGGTGCTTGCGAAGGTCCAGGTGCAGGGCGGGAGGAATCCGGGCCTGCGCCTTCGACAGAGGATTGGCAGGCACGTAACACAGGGGAAGAGGAGGCAGTGGTGTGACCCGCAGACACAGATTGTGGACCCAGGCGTTCATCCCACTTATTAACCACCTCAGCCCCCATAGCTTAAACACCCTTAATGACCAGGCCACTTTTTACACTTCTGCACTACACTACTTTCACCATTTATTGCTCGGTCATGCAACTTACCACCCAAATGAATTTTTCCTCCTTTTCTTCTCACTAATAGAGCTTTCATTTGGTGGTATTTCATTGCTGCTGACATTTTTACTTTTTATTTTATTAATCGAAATTTAAAGATTTTTTTGCAAAAAAATGACATTTTTCACTTTCAGTTGTAAAATTTTGCAAAAAAAACGACATCCATATATACATTTTTCTCTAAATTTATTGTTCTACATGTCTTTGATAAAAAGAAAATGTTTGCGTAAAAAAAAAATGGTTTGGGTAAAAGTTATAGCGTTTACAATCTATTGTACAAAAATGTGAATTTCCGCTTTTTGAAGCAGCTCTGACTTTCTGAGCACCTGTCATGTTTCCTGAGGTTCTACAATGGCCAGACAGTACAAACACCCCACAAAGTTCATAGAACTTTTTATTTTTGTCACAAGTTAGCGGAAAATGATGATTTTTATATTTTTTTGTTTTTTCTCACAAAGTCTCCCTTTCCGCTAACTTGGGACAAAAATTTCAATCTTTCATGGACTCAATATGCCCCTCACGGAATACCTTGGGTTGTCTTCTTTCCGAAATGGGGTCACATGTGGGGTATTTATACTGCCCTGGCATTCTAGGGGCCCTAAAGCGTGAGAAGAAGTCTGGAATATAAATGTCTAAAAAATTTTACGCATTTGGATTCCGTGAGGGGTATGGTGAGTTCATGTGAGATTTTATTTTTTGACACAAGTTAGTGGAATATGAGACTTTGTAAGAAAAAAATAAAAAAAATAAATATATTTCCGCTAACTTGGGCCAAAAAAATGTCTGAATGGAGCCTTACAGGAGGGTGATCAGGGAGTCTATATGGGGTGATCACCCCCCTATCATTGATCACCCCCCTATAAGGCTCCATTCAGATGTCCGTATGTGTTTTGCGGATCCGATCCATGTATCCGTGGATCCGTAAAAAACATACGGACGTCTGAATGGAGCCTTACAGGGGGGTGATCAATGACAGGGGGGTGATCAGGGAGTCTATATGGGGTGATCACCCCCCTGTAAGGCTCCATTCAGACAGCTGTATGTGTTTTGCGGATCCGATCCATGTATCCGTGGATCCGTAAAAAACATACGGACGTCTGAATGGAGCCTTACAGGGGGGTGATCAATGACAGGGGGGTGATCAATGACAGGGGGCTGATCAGGGAGTCTATATGGGGTGATCACCCCCCTGTCATTGATCACCCCCTATAAGGCTCGATTCAGATGTCTGTATGTGTTTTGCGGATCCGATCCATGTATCCGTGGATCCGTAAAAAACACACGGAAGTCTGAATAGAGCCTTACAGGGGGGTGATCAATGACAGGGGGGTGATCAGGGAGTCTATATGGGGTGATCACGCCCCTGTAAAGCTCCATTCAGACGTCTGTATTTGTTTTGCGGATCCGATCCATGTATCCGTGGATCCGTAAAAAACATACGGACGTCTGAATGGAGCCTTACAGGGGGGTGATCAATGACAGGGGGGTGATCAGGGAGTCTATATGGGGTGATCACCCCCTGTCATTGATCACCCCCCTGTAAAGCTCCATTCAGACGTCCGTATGTGTTTTGCGGATCCGATCCATGTATCCGTGGATCCGTAAAAAAACATACGGACGTCTGAATAGAGCCTTACAAGGGGGTGATCAATGACAGGGGGGTGATCAGGGAGTCTATATGGGGTGATCATGGGTTAATAAGTGGTTAATAAGTGACAGGGGGGGTGTAGTGTAGTGGTGTTTGGTGCTACTTATTACTGAGCTGCCTGTGTCCTCTGGTGGTCTAATATACCTGTTAGGGGTTAAAAAAATCGCATCTCCAGCCTGCCAGCGAACGATCGCCGCTGGCAGGCTGGAGATCCACTCGCTTACCTTCCGATCCTGTACCCCTTGGCAAGGGAGATTTCCACAAGGGGGTGCTCCATTGAACAGTTGTGGGCCTGTTTGTTGTGGCCTGCCTTCTCCTTTTTGGCACCCCACTGCCTCTTCCAGCCTGTTGTGGTGCAGCAGATCCCTCCCCCTTTGTGTTGCTGTACTCGCTCGGCTTTCCACCTTCCCAGGTTGCATCAGTGACTTCATCGTCCACCACCTCCTCTTCCACTTCCTCACTCTGCACATCCTCCTGACTTGTTGACCTGACCACAACCTCAGTGATTGACAACTGTGTCTCATCCTCTTCATCAACCTCTTCAGACAGTATATCTGTAAAGAATAAATCAAGGCAACTGGACTTACTGTAGATTTCTTTAAAACGTTTCACTCATTCTTCTAACAAGCTTTCTCAATTAACTCAGAATTGAGAAAGCTTGTTGGAAGAACGAGTGAAACGTTTTCAAGAAATCTACAGTAAGTCCAGTTGCCTTGATTTATTCTTTACAGATATACCATGACCTGGATAAATGAGAACCTTCACAGACACACTCTTTAGACAGTAATTGCGATTAACTCATTGGCAACTGTGTCTCATCATCATCCACCTCATTAAACACTAATTGCCATTCCCCACCGTCATGTTCTTGTGACTGTGGATGTTCAAGAGGTTGGGAATCAGGGCACAACATCTCATGTCACTCTTCAAGCGTGCTTGGTGAGAGGGCCAAATCAAGGAATGGCACTGAAAAGAGCTCCTCGGTATATCCAAGTGTGGGATCACTTGTTTGCCCAGACTCTCCATGGTGGGAGAAAGGAGGATCAGCATGAAGATTGGGTTGAGCAGACTCTTGGGTACTGAGACTGTAATTGGTGGAAGCATTATATCTGCTGCAATCCAACCAACCACCTGGTTGCACTGATATGACTTCAAGAGTGGTGTCCTGCACCGCCCTGCAAACTGGGACATTAAGCTAGGTATCGTGGATAATTGTTTTTCTTGTGCTCTGGCAGCAGGCACAGTTTCACCGCGCCCAGGGCCGTGGCCTCTGTGTGCACCATCAGCATCATGGCTACTGCCCCATCCCTTACTGCTCACCTTCTTCATATTAAATGTTATATATGATTGAAAGTCTGTCACACATACAGTAAGTAGCGTAGGATTTAGAAGTGTATGCGCAAACAAATTTAAAAAGTTATTTGGGATGTGGAAACATCACACAGAAGATATACCGCAGATAATGTCAATGCTGACACCAGCGGCTAATAAAAAATTGCAGGGAATGTCACAGGTATTTAGGATGAGGAAACGTTATATAGGAGAGGTACCACCACTAATGTCACTTTCATCAGCGTCTAAACAAAAAAGTACACTGTATGTCATAGATACATTTTTTCAGCGCACACGTTACACTGCAGATGTGCCGCTGGTAAATTCACTATCCGCAGCAGACACCATCTACGAAAAAAATACAATGCATGTCAGATATTTTTTGGATGCGCACACTTTACACTGGAGATGTGGCCCAGCTAATGTCACTGTCCGCAGCGGACATCGTTTATGGAAAAAGTATACTGTATTTCAGATATTTTTGGGATGCTCACACTTTACACTGAAGATGTGGCGCAGCTAAAGTCACTGTCCGCAGCATACACCATCCAGGGAAAAAGTACACTAGATGTCAGATATTTTTTGAATGCGCTCACTTTACACTGGAGCTGTGGCGCAGCTAATGTCACTGTCCGCAGCGGACACTGTCTACGAAAGAAGTACACTGGATTTCAGATATTTTTTGGATGTGCACACTTTACACTGGAGATGTGGCACAGCTAATCTCACTATCCGCAGCGGACACCGTCTATGGAAAAAGTACACTGGATGTTAGATATTTTAGGGATGCGCACACTTTACACTGGAGATGTGGCGCAGCTAATGTCACTGTCCGCAGCAGACTCAGTCTACGGAAAAAGTACACTGGATGTCAGATATTTTTTGTATGCGCATACTTTACACTGGAGATGTGGTGCAGCTAATGCCACTGTCCGCCGTGGACACCGTCCATGGAAAATGTACACTAGATGTCAGATATTTTTTGGATATCTGGAGATGACGTGCAGCTAATGTCGCTGTCTGCAGCAGCCTAGCTATTGCACGCTATTTAGCGCAGGATGCGCTAAAAATAGATATTGCTGCCACACACAACAGTCCTTTAAAAGGACTTTTAGGTCTGTAGAGTTTTTGCTATTTAGCACAGTTTGCACTAAAAATAGATAGTGCTGCTGCCACACACAACAATAGTCCTTAAAAGGACTTTTGGGTCTGTTAAGTTTTAGCAATTTAGCGCACATGCGGTATTCGGCCGAATACTGCCATGTGTTGAGCATCGAGATGCTGGAGCCAAAGTGGTGTTCGGCCGAGCATGCTCGATCAACACTAGTACACAGATGTTCTGCAACGATACTGGGTTCATGCTAAACAGGACGCAAAAGAACTAGCGACCTTAAATCTTGTTGCATCTGCAACCCCTGATCATCACCACCAGCCACATTTAAAACCTGATAAGACCAACACCACCCGTGAAATTGTAAATCAGGTTAATCCGCGTTTTAAAAAAATGCAGAATTTTTATTAAACAGCCTGATATCGTATCGTGGAATGATAATGCTGAATTTATTTACAAGGGCAATGTAATTCCTGGGTCTAATATGCTGGACTTGGTGCGTAATACAACACAAAACCACGGCATGACCAAAAAGAATATACTTCCTGGATGGGACACATTTATGCATGCAATTCCAAAAATGAATCTAAATCAGCCTTCTGATACACCACCACCACAAAACAAACCCGGCTCTTTTCCTTCTACACCCATAGGCCTAACACGAGCAACCTTACTACCTAAAAAAAGGACTTTACCTCTGTTACATTCTGCATGGTTAAGTTTGTAAACACATTTGATTATGGTGTAAAAGAAACTTGTAAATTGTGCTCTGTTTATAAGCGAAAATGCAGAGCTATTTTGACACATTAATATATAAGTTTATACGTTTTGAATGTGTACATCATATACAGTTGCAAGAAAAAAGTATGTGAACCCTTTGGAATGATATGGATTTCTGCACAAATTGGTCATAAAATGTGATCTGATCTTCATCTAAGTCACAACAATAGACAATCACAGTCTGCTTAAACTAATAACTAGGGATGAGCGAACCCGAACTGTATAGTTCGGGTTCGTACCGAATTTTGGGGGTTCGTGACACGGACCCGAACCCGAACATTTTCGTAAAAGTCCGGGTTCAGTGTTCGGTGCTTTCTTGGCGCTTTTTGAAAGGCTGCAAAGCAGCCAATCAACAAGCGTCATACTACTTGCCCCAAGAGGCCATCACAGCCATGCCTACTATTGGCATGGCTGTGATTGGCCAGTGCAGCATGTGACCCAGTCTCTATTTAAGCTGGAGTCACGTAGCGCCGCCCGTCACTCTGCTCTGATCAGTGTAGGGATAGGATGCAGCTGCTGCTGTTAGGGCCAGATTAGGCAGGGATTTACTCTTCAAAAACAATTATTGAAGTGATCGATGTACAGCTGTGTATCATTCAAACTCTGCTATTTAATTGCTCACTGTTTTAAGGCTGCCCAGAGCGTTTTTCTGTCACTTTTTTCTGGGGTGATCGGCGGCCATTTTAGTGTTTTGTGGTGCGCCAGCACAAGCTGCCACCAAGTACATTTAACCATCAATAGTGTGTTATTTTTTTTGCTATATACTACATCAGGGGTTTGGCTGTGCTTGCTATTTTATTGAGTGGTGAAATACAATTCCCAACTTAGCAATTCCCTAAATCAGTGGTTTCTGCTGTATCAGGCCAAGTTTAAATCTATCCATAAAAGGGTATATTAGATTGAAGGTGCAGATAGGGTCATTCTCAATAACTTCAAACGTTACCGTGCATCTCCAAGTCTAATTCTGTCCGTAAACGTATACCTGTCATCCAGCGCCTAAATAATAGGCCTACAATTTATATTCAGCTAAATCTGTGTTTACTGCTGTGGCTGGTAAAAGTTATTTAGTGTCCGCCAAAGCACAGTTTTTGTTCTGGGTTGAAATACAATTCCCAACTTAGCAATTCCCTAAATCAGTGGTTTCTGCTGTATCAGGCCAAGTTTAAATCTATCCATAAAAGGGTATATTAGATTGAAGGTGCGGATAGGGTCATTCTCAATAACTTCAAACGCTACCGTGCAGCTCCAAGTCTAATTCTGTCCGTAAACGTATACCTGTCATCCAGCGCCTAAATAATAGGCCTACAATTTATATTCAGCTAAATCTGTGGTTACTGCTGTGCCTGTATTAGTGTAATACGGTACCTAAGTAGATAGCAAGATAGTGTTAGGTGCCTGTAAAAAAAGGCCTGAATTTGAATTCAATACATTGGGCAAAATAATTTTTTTCTTATTGTGGTGAACGGTAACAATGAGGACGCAGACGGTAACAGTAAGGGACGCAGACGCGGACATGGTCGTGGTGGTGTTAGTGGACCCTCTGGTGCTGGGAGAGGACGTGGCCGTTCTGCCACAGCCACATGTCCTAGTGTACCAACTACCTCAGGTCCCAGTAGACGCCAGAATTTACAGCTATATTTGGTGGGGCCTAATGCCGTTCTAAGGATGGTAAGGCCTAAGCAGGTACAGGCATTAGTCAATTGGGTGGCCGACAGTGGATCCAACACGTTCACATTATCTCCCACCCAGTCTTCTGCAGAAAGCGCACAGATGGCGCCTGAAAACCAAGCCCATCAGTTTGTCACATCACCCCATGCATATCAGGGAAACTGTCTGAGCCTCAAGTTATGCAGCATTCTCTTATGCTGTTTGAAGACTCTGTTGGCAGGGTTTCCCAAGGGCATCCACCTAGCCCTTCCCCAGGGGTGGAAGAGAGAGAATGCACTAACGCACAACCACTTATGTTTCCTGATGATGAGGACATGGGAATACCACCTCAGCACGTCTCTGATGATGACGAAACACAGGTGCCAACTGCTGCGTCTTTCTGCAGTGTGCAGACTGAACAGGAGGTCAGGAATCAAGACTGGGTGGAAGATGATGCAGGGGACGATGAGGTCCTAGACCCCACATGGAATGAAAGTCGTGCCACTGACTTTCACAGTTCAGAGGAAGAGGCAGTGGTGAGACCGAGCCAACAGCGTAGCAAAAGAGGGAGCAGTGGGCAAAAGCAGAACACCCGCCGCCAAGAGACTCCGCCTGCTATTGACCGCCGCCATCTGGGACCGAGCACCCCAAAGGCAGCTTCAAGGAGTTCCCTGGCATGGCAGTTCTTCAAACAATGTGCTGACGACAAGACCCGAGTGGTTTGCACGCTGTGCCATCAGAGCCTGAAGCGAGGCATTAACGTTCTGAACCTTAGCACAACCTGCATGACCAGGCACCTGCATGCAAAGCATGAACTGCAGTGGAGTAAACACCTTAAAAACAAGGAACTCACTCAGGCTCCCCCTGCTACCTCTTCTGCTGCTGCCGCCTCGGCCTCTTCCTCCACCTCTGGAGGAACGTTGGCACCTGCCGCCCAGCAAACAGAGGATGTACCACCAACACCACCACCTCCGTCACCAAGCATCTCAACCAAGTCACACCGCAGCGTTCAGCTCTCCATCTCACAAACATTTGAGAGAAAGTGTAAATTCCCACCTAGCCACCCTCGATCCCTGGCCCTGAATGCCATCATTTCTAAACTAATGGCCTATAAAATGCTGTCATTCAGGCTGGTGGACACAGACAGCTTCAAACAGCTTATGTCGCTTGCTGTCCCACAGTATGTTGTTCTCAGCCGCCACTACTTCTCCAAGAGAGCCGTGCCTTCCCTGCACAACCAAGTATCCGATAAAATCAAGTGTGCACTGCGGAACGCCATCTGTGACAAGGTCCACCTAACCACAGATACGTTGACCAGTAAGCACGGCCAGGGACGCTATATCTCCCTAACTGCACACTGGGTAAATGTAGTGGCGGCTGGGCCCCAGGCAGAGAGTAGTTTGGCGCACGTCCTTCCGCCGCCAAGGATCCCAGGGCAACATTCTTTGCCTCCTGTAGCCTCCTCCTCCTACTCAGCTTCCTCCTCCTCTTCTTCCACCTGCTCATCCAGTCAGCCACACACCTTCACCACCAACTTCAGCACAGCCCGGGGTAAACGTCAGCAGGCCATTCTGAAACTCATATGTTTGGGGGACAGGCCCCACACCGCACAGGAGTTGTGGCGGTGTATTGAACAACAGACCGACTAGTGGTTGCTGCCGGTGAGCCTCAAGCCCGGCCTGGTGGTGTGCGATAATGGGCAAAATCTCGTCGCAACTCTGGGACTAGCCGGTTTGACGCACATCCTTTGCCTGGCGCATGTGCTGAATTTGGTGGTGCAGAAGTTCATTCACAACTACCCCGACATGTCAGAGCTGCTGCATAAAGTGCGGTCCGTCTGTGCGCGCTTCCGGCGTTCACATCCTGCCGCTACTCGCCTGTCTGCGCTACAGCGTAACTTCGGCCTTCCCGCTCACCGCCTCATATGCGACGTGCCCACCAGGTGGAACTCCACCTTGCACATGCTGGACAGACTGTGCGAGCAGCAGCATGCCATAGTGGAGTTTCAGCTGCAGCACGCACGGGTCAGTCGCACTGCGGAACAGAACCACTTCACCACCAATGACTGGGCCTCCATGCGAGAACTGTGTGCCCTGTTGCGCTGTTTCGAGTACTCCACCAACATGGCCAGTGGCGAAGACGCTGTTATCAGCGTTACAATGCCACTTCTATGTCTCCTTGAGAAAACACTTAGGGCGATGATGGAAGAGGAGGTGGCCCAGGAGGAGGAGGAGGAAGAGGGGTCATTTTTAGCACTTTCAGGCCAGTCTCTTCGAAGTGACTCAGAGGGAGGTTTTTTGCAACAGCAGAGGCCAGGTACAAATGTGGCCAGACAGGGCCCACTACTGGAGGACGAAGAGGATGAGGAGGAGGTGGAGGAGGATGAGGATGAAGCATGTTCACAGCGGGGTGGCACCCAACGCAGCTCGGGCCCATTACTGGTGCGTGGCTGGGGGGAAACGCAGGACGATGACGATACACCTCCCACAGAGGACAGCTTGTCCTTACCTCTGGGCAGCCTGGCACACATGAGCGACTACATGCTGCATTGCCTGCGCAACGACAGCAGAGTTGCCCACATTTTAACGTGTGCAGACTACTGGGTTGCCACCCTGCTGGATCCCCGGCTTCCTGCACTGGAGCGTGATAGGAAGATGCGCGAGTACAAGCGCACGTTGGTAGACGCGCTACTGAGAGCATTCCCAAATGTCACAGGGGAACAAGTGGAAGCCCAAGGCGAAGGCAGAGGAGGAGCAAGAGGTCGCCAACGCAGCTGTGTCACGGCCAGCTCCTGAGGGCAGGTTTAGCACGGCAGAGATGTGGAAAAGTTTTGTCACCACGCCACAGCTAACTGCACCACCACCTGATACGGAACGTGTTAGCAGGAGGCAACATTTCACTAACATGGTGGAACAGTACGTGTGCACACCCCTCCACGTACTGACTGATAGTTCGGCCCCATTCAACTTCTGGGTCTCCAAATTGTCCAAGTGGCCAGAGCTAGCCTTTTATGCCTTGGAGGTGCTGGCCTGCCTGGTGGCCAGCGTTTTGTCTGAACGTGTATTCAGCACGGCAGGGGGCAGACAAACGCAGCCGTCTGTCTACAGCCAATGTGGACAAGCTGACGTTCATAAAAATGAACCAGGCATTGATCCCACAGGACCTGTCCATCCCTTGTGCAGATTAGACATTTAGAACTACCTCCCCTTAACCATATATTATTGTACTCCAGGGCACTTCCTCATTCAATCCTCTTTTTATTTTCATTTTACCATTATATTGCGGGGCAACCCAAAGTTGAATGAACCTCTCCTCTGTCTGGGTGCCGGGGCCTAAAAATATCTGACACTGGCCTGTTCCAGTGCTGGGTGACATGAAGCATGATTCTCTGCTATGACATGAAGCCGTTAAGCACCACCCTCCCTTCCACCAAGTCCAGTCTCTGTAGCCAAGAGTCTGGTCAACCGAATCCTCTCTCTGATCACCCTTCCTCCCACCATGGAGAGGCTTGCCAAATGAGTGATCCCACACTCAGATTTTCCGAGGAGATCTTTCCAGCGCCAATATTACATTAAGCCCTCGTGCCCAGCACGCTTGAAGAAGGACCTGGGATATTGTGCCCTGATTCCCAACCTCTTGAGCCTTCACAGTCTCAAGAAGATGACTGTGGTGAAAGGCAATCATTCGTTCACTAGGTGGATGATGATGAGACACAGTTACCAATTACTGAGGTTGTGGTTAGGTCAAGTCAGGGGGATGAGCAGAGTGAGGAAGTGGAAAATTAGGTGGTTGATGATGAGGTCACTGACCCAACATGGGAAGGTGAAAAGCCGAGCGAGGACAGCAGTACAGAGGGGGAGGGATCCGCAGCACCGCAACAGGCTGGAAGAGGCAGTGGGGTTGCAAATGGGAGAAGTCGGCCCACACCAAACAGGCCCCCAACCGTTACACCGAGCACCCCCATACGTAAATCTACCTTGCCAAGGTATAGGTGTTCCGCAGTATAGCGCTTTTTTTGAGTAAAGTGCAGACGACAAAAGAGTGGTAGTTTGCAACCTGTGCCGTACCAAAATGAGCCGGGGTGTGAACACTAGCAAGTTGGCCACCACCAGCATGATCCGCCACATGGCATCCAAGCACCATAACAAGTGGGCCGAACGCCTGGGTCCACAATCTCAGTCTGCGGGGCACACTACTGCCTCCTTTTCCCCTGTGTTACGCACTGCTGGCCAATCCCCTGTCGAAGGCGCAGGCCTGGATGCCCCTCGCCCTTCACCTGGACTTTCGCATGAGCCAACAGCAACAACATCCACTTCCCTGTCCCAGCGCAGTATCCAAATGTCCATAACACAGTCATTTGAACGCAAGCCCAAATACCCACAGACCATAGCACTAAATGCGCAACGTTCAAAATTACTGGCCCTTGTAATGTTGCCATTTAGGCTTGTGGACACTGAGGCCGTCCGTAGCCTGATGTTGGCAGCCATCCCTCGGTACGCAGTCCCCAGCCACCACTATTTTTCACTGTGTGCCGTGCCCGCCTTACACCAGCATGTGTCCCAGAACATCACCCGTGCCCTGACCAATGCAGTTACTGGGAAGGTCCACTTAACCACGGACACTTGGACAAGTGCTGGTGGCCAGGGACACTACATTTCCCTGACCGCACACTGGGTGAATGTTGTGGAGGCCGGGAGTGAGTTGTACACTGGGATGGCACAGGTGCTATCCACGGCCAGGATTGCGGGCCCTACATCCATCAGGGTATCCGCCAGCAGCTATATTACTGGCTCCAACCCCCATTTCTCATCCTCCACCGTCTCCGCCTCCTTTTCCACCTACAGCAGCAGTCAGCCATCAGTCGCTAGCTTGAAGCAGCAGTTTAGTACTGCTGTGGTTAAGCGTCAACAGGCTGTCACGGCGGGCGTGCACTCAGTATAACAGATAACGCACCAACCAGGCTCTGGGCGAGAGACAGGGGAAGGGTCACCTCCTAGTTAATCCCTGACCTCTTTCTCTGCACTGCTCAGCCCACCTACAGACCTTTAAGGTAGGTATGAGGTGTCCCCGTGCCTGGGTGGACAAAACCCTGAATTCCCTGAGATGGTGAAGTGGGAAATAGGAGCAGCCAGCTCGCACAGAACCTGGATGGGATAGATGACACAAAACAACCAACTAGAAACAACACTTATCTTCCTGAGCTGGAACAGACAGCCAACCTTCCTTCCTAGCTTCCAAGACCACAATGATGAGTATAATCCGCTCAGGGCACTGGGCTGAGGAGCTATTTAAACTAATGACTCCACCCAGTGCACCTGATGAGGGGCGGATCCAGCACGACTCCAAAACAAACACTAAACTCGTGCTGCAATCCTGGCCGACCTCCGCACATCGTCAGAGTGGGGCATGACAGTACCCCCCCTTCTACGGGTGACCTCTGGACACCCCGGACCAACCTTATCCGGATGGGACCTATGAAAAGCCCTCACCAGTCAGCTGGCGTTGACATCCGACACCGGAACCCACATCCTCTCCTCAGGCCCGTATCCCCTCCAGTGCACCAGGTACTGAAGGGAACCCCGAAGAACTCTCGAGTCGAGAATCCTGGAGATCTCAAACTCCAAGTTTCCCTCGACTAGAACAGGAGGAGGAGGCAATGGCGATGGTTCCACCGGTCTCACATATTTCTTTAGTAAAGTCCTGTGGAACACATCATGGATCCTCCAAGTCTGCGGAAGATCCAGCGGAAACGCCACAGGATTGATCACCGCAGAAATTTTATACGGACCAATAAATCTTGGACCCAGTTTCCAAGATGGCACTCTCAATTTGATATTTTTAGTGGACAACCACACCAGATCACCCACACACAGGTCCGGACCAGTCATACGTCTCTTGTCAGCCATTCGTTTATACCTCTCACCCATCCTCTCCAAATTCCCTTGAATCCTCCGCCAGATAGAGGATAAGGCAGAAGAGAATCTCTTCTCCTCTGGCATCCCAGACGAACCAGACCCAGAGAAGGTACCAAACTGGGGATGGAAACCGTATGTGCCAAAAAATGGCGACTTACCCGTGGACTCCTGTCTACGGTTATTCAACGCAAATTCTGCTAAAGACAAGAATGAGGATCAGTCCTCCTGATTCTCAGCCACAAAGCACCTCAAGTAGGTCTCCAGGTTTTGATTAGTACGCTCCGTCTGACCATTCAACTGCGGATGAAAAGCCAAAGAGAATGAAAGTTGAATGCCAAGCCGAGAGCAGAACGCCCTGCAAAACCTGGAGACAAACTGCGTGCCCCTATCAGAGACCACATCCGAAGGAATACCATGCAATTTCACAATTTTATCCACAAAAATCTGCGCAAGAGTCTTAGCGTTAGGCAGACTAGTTAGTGGTATAAAGTGAGACATCTTACTGAAACGGTCAACCACCACCAAAATCACTGTACTCCCGGAGGAACTCGGCAGATCCGTAATAAAGTCCATAGACAAATGCGTCCAAGGATGAGATGGAATAGACAATGGAAGAAGTGAACCAGGCGGTCGAGTATGAGCAACCTTTGACCGAGCGCAGGTTTCACAAGCTGTCACATAATTCTCAATGCTCTTACGTAACCCTGGTCAGCAGAACCTCCGGGATACTAGATCACAGGTGGACTTACCACCAGGATGTCCAGCGAGAACAGTATCGTGATGTTCCTTGAACACCTTGTATCGTAGGCCCTCAGGAACAAACAACCTCCCTGTGGGACAAGAACCAGGAGCCCCCTCCTGGGCTCCCAACACCTCCATCTCCAATTCAGGGTACAGAGTGGAGACCACCACCCCATCCGCCAAAATCGGCGCCGGATCTTCTGAATCACCTCCCCCAGGAAAGCTGCGAGACAAGGCATCTGCCTTGACCTTCTTGACCCCTGGGCGAAAGGTAACCACGAAATTGAACCTGGTAAAAAACAGTGACCATCTGGCCTGCCTAGGGTTCAGACACTTGGCAGATTGCAGGTAAGCCAAATTCTTATGGTCAGTATACACCGTAACGGGGTGAGACGCCCCCTCCAACCAGTGGCGCCATTCCTCAAAGGCCAACTTGATAGCCAACAACTCTATATCTCCAACATCATAATTCCTCTCGGCGACCGAGAGCTTCTTGGAGAAGAAGGCACACGGGACCCACTTGCCAGGGGATGAACCCTGTGACAGCACCGCCCCAACCCCCACCTCTGATGCATCAACCTCCACTACGAATGGTTGAGACACATCCGGCTTCACCAGAATGGGAGCGGACGCAAAACGCTCCTTAACAGCCGAAAATGCCTGCAATGCCTCATCCGACCAGACAGAGACATCGGCGCCCTTCTTGGTCATATCAGTAAGAGGTTTTACTAGGGTAGAATAATTCGAAATAAATTTCCTATAATAATTCGTAAACCCCAAGAACCGCATCAAAGCTTTCTGATTCTCTGGTCGGTCCCACTCCAGAACCTCCCGGACCTTTTCGGGGTCCATACGAAAACCAGAATCAGAAAGCATGTATCCCAAGAACGGAAGCTCTTGCACCGCAAACAAACATTTCTCTAACTTGGCATATAACTTATTCTCCCGAAGGATTGTCAAAACCTGTCTCACATGATCCTGATGGGTCTCCAGATCAGGAAAATAAATTAAAATGTCATCCAGGTAAACTACTACGAACCTCCCCACCAAGTGATGAAAAATGTCATTGACGAATCGCTGAAATACTGCTGGCGCGTTCGTCAACCCAAAAGGCATCACCAGGTTCTCAAAATGACCCTCGTGCGTATTGAAGGCCGTTTTCCACTCATCCCCCTCCTTGATCCTGATCAGATTGTAGGCTCCTCTCAAATCCAACTTGGAGAACACCTTGGCTCCAACAATCTGATCAAAAAGATCAGAGATCAAGGGCAGGGGATATGGATCCCGGACTGTAATACAGTTCAATTCCCGGAAATCCAAACACGGTCTCAGTGATCCAACTTTTTTCTTCACAAAGAACAAACCTACTGCCACTGGAGACTTAGATGGTCTAATATGACCCTTTGCCAAACTCTCGGCGACATACTTTCGCATGACCTCTCTTTCGGGTTGAGAGAGGTTGTAAAGCCGAGACTTTGGCAACTTAGCGTCAGGAATGAGATTAACTGGACAATCATAGTCTCGATGAGGGGGCAATTCCTGAGCCCCACCCTCCGAAAAGACATCCGCAAAATCAGAGAGATACTGAGGTAAAGCCGTAATGGACACACCAGAGATACATGTGCCAAGACAATTATCCGAACAAAACTCGCTCCAACTAATGATTTGTTTCGCTTGCCAGTCTATAATTGGGTTATGTCTAGTCAACCATGGCAACCCCAAAACTATAGGAGCTGGCAAATCCTTCATGACAAAACAAGAAATAATTTCAGCATGTGAATCACCCACCCTTAAGTGAATACCATGAACAATGTGAGTAAGGCTCCTTTGAGAAAGAGGGGAAGAATCAATTGCAAAAACACGAATCTCGTTCTCTAACGTGCAAGTACTTAGTCCCAGGCCTTGAAGAAAAAGAAAGTCAATTAGGTTTACCCCAGCACCACAATCAAGGAATACATCAACAAACACATTTTTTGACTCTAGCGCCACCATAGCTGAAAGGAGAAAACGAGAACTGCAGGGAGCTTGCATACCTGTCTGCTCCACCACACCATTCATACAACCAAGTGTGAGGGCAGTTTTTTTTTTCTTTTTTCTTTTTCTCTTCCACCTGTGATTTAACATGAGGACAAGAAAAAATAAAATGACCCCTCTTTCCACAAAAGTAACATAGATTGTGCACTTTTCTAAAGTCTCTACTATCAGAATGGCATGATATATGACCTAACTGCATGGGTTCCTCCCCTACCCCAGAGTTATAAGTAATATCACCCTGGGCAGTAGGAGAAACAAAACCACACGCAGGAGGGATCCCCTGCACGGAGGGACCCTTACACCTCTCTCTGATACGTCTATCCAACCGTATAGCCAAAGACATTGCATTCTCTAAAGTATCCGGATACTCATGAAAAGCCAGGGCATCCTTCAACCTTTCAGATAACCCCTGACAAAACTGACTACGTAACGCGGGGTTGTTCCACCCCGACTCAGTAGCCCACCTCCTAAACTCTGTGCAGTAACCCTCTACACTGTAGTAAGTTACGCAATTTTGATTCTGCCCTCGAGACCCGATCTGGGTCATCGTAAATCAATCCCAGGGCTTGGAAAAATTCCTCCACTGACCGGAGAGCCAGAGAACCGGGCGGCAGAGAAAAAGCCCAGGATTGCGCGTCCCCTTTAAGCAGAGACATGATGATACCAACCCTCTGATCTTCATTACCTGACGAAAATGGACGCAGTCGAAAGTACAATTTGCATGACTCTTTAAAGCAGAAAAAATCATCCGTACCCCCTGTAAATCTCTCGGGAAGAGCGACTTTAGGCTCCCCACCAATTTGACCTGTACCTGATGCCAGAAACCTCTGACACTGTGTAACCGAACTACGCAGATCAGCAACCTCTAGGGATAAACCCTGCATGCGGTCACTCAGTGCATCAATTGACGCCATCACAAAAGCTCTGAGTGATGGCAGTCACAGTATGGCGGATTATAATGTCACGGCGGGCGTGCACTCAGTATAACAGATAACGCACCAACCAGGCACTGGGTGAGAGACAGGGGATGGGTCACCTCCTAGTTAATCCCTGACCTCTTTCTCTGCACTTCTCAGCCCACCTACAGACCTTTAAGGTAGGTATGAGGTGTCTCCGTGCCTGGGCGGACAAAACCCTGAATTCCCTGAGATGGTAAAGTGGGAAATAGGAGCAGCCAGCTCGCACAGAACCTGGATGGGATAGATGACACAAAACAACCAACTAGAAACAACACTTCCTGAGCTGGAACAGACAGCCAACCTTCCTTCCTAGCTTCCAAGACCACAATGATGAGTATAATCTGCTCAGGGCACTGGGCTGAGGAGCTATTTAAACTAATGACTCCACCCAGTGCACCTGATGAGGGGCGGATCCAGCACGACTCCAAAACAAACACTAAATTTGTGCTGCAATCCTGGCCGACCTCCACACATCGTCAGAGTGGGGCATGACACAGGCCGTGCTGAAGTTGATCTGTTTGTGGGACAAACATCACACCTCCACAGAGCTGTAGCAGGGTATAAAGGACCAAACCGAGCTATGGCTCTCGCCACTCAACCTACAACCAGGCATGGCTGTGTCTGAAAATGACCGTAACTTGGTGGCGGCTTTGGAGCTCGGAAACCTGACACACATGCCATGCCTAGCCCACGTCTTAAACTTAGTGGTTCAGCGGTTTATCAAAACCTAACGCAATTTGCCAGAGCTACTAGTGAAGGCACGTCACGTGTGTGCCCATTTCCGCAAGTCATCCACAGCTTCAGCCGGTCTGTCAACGCTGCAGCAGCGCTTGCGGCTTCCAGCTCACCGACTGTTGTGTGACGTGAGCATGCGCTGGAACTCTACGTTCCACATGTTGGGCAGGCATTGTGAGCAGCAGAGGGCAGTTGTGGAATACCAGCTGCAACATGGTCGTCGCCTTTCGAGTCAACTGCCACTATTCACAAGCGAGGAGTGGGCATTGATGTCAGACCTCTGTGAAGTTTAAAAAACTTTGATGAATCCACACAGATGGTTAGTGGCAATAACGCTATTATTAGCGTAACCATCCCACTGCTGTGTCTACTCAAACGATCGCTGCTCACAATTAAGGACGACACTCTGAATGTGGCAGATGAGGAAATTGGGGAGGACATTACACAGGGTGATAGCTAGCCCACCCTCAGTTCGTCTTCACAGCACGAATTGGACCATGAAGAGGAGAAGGAGCTGGAGAACTTTAATTCCATCTATTCAGCATGGAAGGGCAGAAGAGGAGGATGAGGAGATAGAGAATCATCCTGATGTCGACATCGACATCTTGCCTGTGTGTACTCGACTGGCACACATGGCTGACTTCATGTTAGGCTGCCTTTCCAGCGACCCTCGCGTTATACGCATTTTAGATAACACGGAATACTGGGTGTTCACCCTTCTCGACCCCCGCTACAAAGAGAACTTCTCACCTCTTATTCCTGTGGTGGAGAGGACGAGTAAAACGGTGCAATACCAGAAGGTACTTGTTGAGAGATTGATCTAAACTTTTACATCTGACAATGCTGGTGCTAGAATCTGTACTTCCTTAGGCAACCGAGGAAGGGAGACAAGGGGATCAGACAGCAGTTCCAACAAAGGCAGGGCAACACTCTCCAAGGAATGGGACACTTTCATTACACCCCCCCAGCAACCTCACCCTGAAGCGCGGCCAAGGACGGAAACGTTTTGGAAGATGGTGAAGGAATACATAGCAGACCATGTCAGTGTCCTAAATGATCCCTTAGTGGATTACAACTACTGGCACAACACATGGCACAAACTCGCGCTCTATGCATTGGAGGTGCTGGCCTGCGCTGCCACCAGCGTTTTGTCAAAGCGTGTCTCTAGTGCTGCTGGTGGCATCATAACAGATAAGCGTATCGGCTTGTCCACTGGCAATGCTGACAGGATGACTCAGATAAAAATGAACAAGGCCTGGATTGCCCCTGACTTCTCAAATCCACCAGAGGAGAGCTGAGCTGATGATGAACATAAGGGCAATTTCAATCTATCATTTATAGTGTTCAGTGGATACCTGGATATTCGGGTTCGACGGGTTTGGCTGAACTTCACAAAAAAGTTCGAGTTCGGGATCCGAACTTGACCCCGATCCCGAACCCCATTGAAGTCAATGGGGACCCGAACTTTTGAGCAGTAAAATGGCTGTAAAAATGTCATGGAAAGGGCTAGAGGGCTGCAAATGGCATCAAAATGTGGTTAAGAGCATGGCAAGTGCTCTGCAAACAAATGTGGATAGGGAAATGGCTTTAAATAACATAAAATACATACATGTGTTAAGGATGGCTGCAGGCTAGCCTGGATTTGTGGGAGGGGCCGGTACCTGTCATAAGCGGTCCGGCTCTCCCAGGCAGCACGTCGGCATTCGGACCTGCTACTTCCGGGTGTGACGTCATCAGCAAGCGTCCCGCACGAGTCGGAGCTCAGAGAAGCCGGGTGTACCTTTCCCTTCAGCCTGCAAGCTGCACAATTCGTTTTTCAGGATAGCTGGTTTGTTTGGGGGGTGTGGCAACGTGAGGGAGGGTAGGAGGGTGTGAAGAGAGGGGGAAGTGTGCCGGAGGATCGCTTCTCCTCATTGCGATCAGGCACATGCGATTTGAGTTTTGGCACCAGGGGGCAGCATTGTTACATTGTTGGAGCTCATTGCCTGTTCAGCACTTGCAGCACAACCTGTATTTTAAGTTCATACAAGGGGCTGCGAGTCATCTGGGCACAGCATGTTAAACTCTGGTAGCTGGGTCCTGGTGCCATTGCTGGGTTAATTACTTATAAGTAGAGATGGGACGGGGGATTTGTCGAATCCACGAATCCCTCGAATCTTGCTGGATTCGTGGGATTCGTGGACTCGAATCCCGACGTAATTTGCCTGAAACGAATCCGACGAATCCGGTGGGAGGGACTGGGAGGCGGAGCTGGGGGCCGATGCGTTCACTGTGCTCCGGCCCCTCCGCTCCAGTAGTTATAAAAGTGTAATTGTGATTAATAATCATGCGTCCCCCTCTGTCTGTAGTATTACATGATCCAATAAATCTTACTTACAGGGCTAGTACTGCTATCGTAACAGGCCGGCCGGGCAGACGAGCGGCAGCGTCACTGACTGACGTCACCTGCCTGAGCCGCCTGCTTTATGAATGAAGCAGGCGGCTCAGTCAGGTGACGTCAGTCAGTGACGCTGCCGCTCGTCTGCCCGGCCGGCCTGTTACGATAGCAGTACTAGCCCTGTAAGTAAGATTTATTGGATCATGTAATACTACAGACAGAGGGGGACGCATGATTATTAATCACAATTACACTTTTATAACTACTGGAGCGGCAATGGGGGTGGGGGGGTCTGTGGATGACACTGTTATAGGGTGGGGGGTCTGTGGATGGCACTGTTATAGGGTGGAGGGGTCTGTGGATGGCACTGTTATGGGGTGGGGGGGGTGTCTGTGGATGGCACTGTTATGGGGTGGGGGGGTCTGTGGATGGCACTGTTATGGGGTGGGGGGGTCTGTGGATGGCACTGTTATAAGGGTGGGGGTCTGTGGATGGCACTGTTATAGGGTGGGGGGGGGGTCTGTGGATGGCACTGTTATAGGGTGGGGGGGTCTGTTGATGGCACTGTTATGTGGTGGGGGGGTGTCTGTGGATGGCACTGTTATAGGGTGGGGGGGTCTGTGGATGGCACTGTTATGGGGTGGGGGGGTGTCTGTGGATGGCACTGTTATGGGGTGGGGGGGTCTGTGGATGGCACGGTTATGGGGTGGGGGGGTCTGTGGATGGCACTGTTATAAGGTGTGGGGGTCTGTGGATGGCACTGTTATAGGGTGGGGGGGTCTGTGGATGGCACTGTTATAGGGTGGGGGGGTCTGTGGATGGCACTGTTATGTGGTGGGGGGGTGTCTGTGGATGGCACTGTTATGGGGTGGGGGGGTGTCTGTGGATGGCACTGTTATGGGGTGGGGGGGTCTGTGGATGGCACTGTTATGGGGTGGGGGGGTCTGTGGATGGCACTGTTATAGGGTGGGGGGGTGTCTGTGGATGGCACTGTTATGGGGTGGGGGGGTCTGTGGATGGCACTGTTATAGGGTGGGGGGGTCTGTGGATGGCACTGTTATGGGGTGAGGGGGTCTGTGGATGGCACTGTTATAGGATGGGGGGGGTCTGTGGATGGCACTGTTATAGGATGGGACGGGGTCTGTGGATGGCACTGTTATAGGGTGGGGGGGTCTGTGGATGGCACTGTTATAGGGTGGGGGGGTGTCTGTGGATCTCACTGTTATGGGGTGGGGGGGTCTGTGGATGGCACTGTTATGGGGTGGGGGGATCTGTGAATGCCAGGGGGAGAGGTGAGAGGCACTATGATACTACTGGCACATTGGGGGGAGGCACTATGGGGGGAGATGGCACTATGATACGGGCACATTATGGGGGGAGATGGCACTATGATACGGGCACATTATGGGGGGAGATGGCACTATGATACGGGCACATTATGGGGGGAGATGGCACTATGATATGGGCACATTATGGGGGAGATGGCACTATGATACGGGCACATTATGGGGGGAGGTGGCACTATGATACGGGCACATTATGGGGGAGATGGCACTATGATACGGGCACATTATGGGGGGAGGTGGCACTATGATACGGGCACATTATGGGGGGAGGTGGCACTATGATACGGGCACATTGGGGGGAGATGGCACTATGATACGGGCACATTGTGGGGGGAGGTGGCACTATGATACGGGCACATTATGGGCGGAGGTGGCACTATGATACTGGCACATTGGGGGGGAGATGGCACTATGATACGGGCACATTATGGGGGGAGATGGCACTATGATACGGGCACATTATGGGGGAGATGGCACTATGATATGGGCACATTATGGGGGAGGTGGCACTATGATACGGGCACATTATGGGGGGAGGTGGCACTATGATACGGGCACATTGGGGGGGAGATGGCACTATGATATGGGCACATTATGGGGGGAGGTGGCACTATGATACGGGCACATTATGGGCGGAGGTGGCACTATGATACTGGCACATTGGGGGGGGAGATGGCACTATGATACCGGCACATGGGGGGGGAGGAGAGAGGCACTCCGCACTTGATACTGGCACATGATTAGGGGGGCATCTATGGGGACACTTACTGGCACATTATTGGGTGGCACTGTGGGGCCACTTCTTATTGGCACATTATTGGGGGCACTATGGGGGCATCTACTGAGGCCACAAAGAAGGGGTATTTTATATGGGGGGCTCTGTGTGGTACTAGTATTATCAGGGGTATTATCTGTTTCTGCAGTATAGTATTGGGGAGCACAGCGGAACAGTATTGGGGGTGTTAGGATGATTTGTCCAGAAGATGGGAGGATGATTGAAAAGTAGTAAACTAAGATATTTTTTTTTTGTGGAGGCCAGGTCAGGCTGCAGAGACGAAAAATGGCTGAAAAATGGTGTCTGGTCTGAAAGGAGAAGATGAGGAAAGAGAACATCTACAAGAGACGTCACTGGATGTAAGAGGTATGTGGCGCTGTATTACCCTGTATGTTCTGTAGTGATAGGAGCAGGGGTCATCGCGGTCATATAGGGTGCGATCGTGACTGGGAGGTGGAGGTTCAGACAAACTGACGTGGTCTGACTTTGTTTCTTACACCGTGCGTTCACACAATTATGTACAGGATTTGTAGGATTCGAGAATCGAAAGATTCGATATATTCAAAAACCTTTTCGGATTCGGAAAAAATTGGATTCGTCCCACCTCTACTTATAAGGTTGCTGGTTGTGCACATGTTTGACACTCTTCACATACACTACATACATACCTTAGACACATAGGCCCAGATTCAGGTAGATTTGCCCATTACTTACACCTGAGCCGCTCAGCTGAATTTCTCTGCGCTGGAGCAATTTTGCCAAATTGCCACCTGATTCAGGAATCGTTTGTTCATTTAATTTGCTCCTGTTTAAGGCAAAGCTGAGGGCGCAAGGCCGTGCAAGTCAAAGTGGGTGTGCCCCTATGTAAATGAGGAATTTTCGGCTCAGCAGAGGTTTGCTAGCATAATTTCAGGGCAAATCCTGCTCAGCTGCTTGCACTGAGCAAATAAATAGGAGCAGACTTGCGCAGGTTCTTTGCTGAATTTCATCCTGCTTTTTCCTACCCCCCCCTGAGCAAGGAAATTCAGCCCTTTTGCAAGACATGGCACCTCCCAAAGGGACCAAAAAAAGGAAGCCCAACTTTGTGGCTGCAGAGATGGACATCCTGATTGCTGCACTCCAGCAGCATAAGGAAGTCCTATATGGTGCCCAGCGGGCAAACACCACCATTGCCCAAAGGAGGGCTATATATGAAGCCATTGCCCTGGACATCAATGCCCTGGGTAATGAAGTGCGTACCTGGGATGACATCCAGAAGAAATTAAATGATATGAGGCGCAGGGTCCGTGAAAAACTGGCTCTTATCAGGAAGCATACCGGTGGCACGGGAGGTGGTCCGCGATGTATGATCCGGCTCAATCAGGAGGAGCAGCTTATTGCACAAACGTTCGTGCAGGAGCACGTGGAGGGACTTGAAGGGTACGACTCCACTGTTGGGAACTTGGGGACTGGTAAGTTATTTTTCTTTCATATCTGCTGTGCATCATGGGAGGGGGTACAAGTGAACATATGAGAAGTGTGTTGCACCAGCAAAATATGTCGTTTTGGTGTCATCCACAGGTGGTGATGAGGATGAAGAAGCTGGGCCGTCTTCGGCTGCGGCTCGACCCAGCCCATCCAGACCAGAGCCAGGGGTCCAGTCAGGCCCGGGGAGATCATACCGGGGCCAAGTATGGAGGAGCAAGTGGTATTGGAGGAGGATTCTTTTTTCCTCATCCAGGAGGACTCTGGCTCCCTCCAGGAGGATACCACCATCCCTGTGCAACCCACCACCCCCCCGCCCAGCACGGCAAGCCCCTCCAGGGCAAGCCCCTCCCTTGTGGACCCCTCCCCTTCTCCCTCTGTCCGTGGCCGAGCCTCTCCTCCCAGGAAGGCTCTGTCCAAAACGAGGCATATATCCTCCAGCCTCCGTGACGGTCTACTGGAGGAGCAGGCCCTGCAGACCCGCCATATAGGGGCCATGGTGGGAGAGGTGCATCGTCTGGCGGACAGCATGGCATCCACCTCCACCTCTATGCAGCATGCCCTCACCCTGCATGAGGACCGGGACAAACATGTGGCACAGAGCCTGGGGGAAATTAGTGGCAACTCTAAGGCCATAGTCACCTGCTTGGTGGCTCTGGAGACCACACCAGCTTTGTTAAGCAGGATGACAGCTGCGGTGCAGGCCAACACCGCTGCAGTGCAGGAGGAGGCGAGAGTTACCCGCCGGCATCAGCGGGATACCACCACCCGCCAAATGCGGATGTTGGCCCAGACCAACACCATCCTTGCCCGCCTGGCCAACGCCATGGAGGGCATGCAGCCACCACAGTGCGTGGAAATCTGGCTAATAAATAAAAATCACTGATTGCCTTCTGCCGCACGTCAGCCGTGGTTGGTTTGATAAATTGTGTGCCCATTCGTCTGAGTATTGCAGGGATCACTTGGTGCACACACCTGCTCATGCTGGATTGGGACATCCCCGCCACCACTCCACCTGTGCGCTGAAATGAGCCAGTTGCCAAAAAATGAAGGGTTGCCACTACCTTCACCAGTGGCTGCACTGCCTGTCCCCGATGGGTCGGGCTGCTGATGTCATCCTGCAGGATTGTTACCAACTCAAGGATGACTTCAGGGCTAAAGCGAAACATGCGATACACCTCAGTATCAGTCATCTGAAAAAGGTTGTAGCGCCCTCTGTAAATCCTCTCCCGTGCCCTCCTACGAGTCGGCTCAGTCAATAGAATATCAAGAACCATAGCTGCCCCTGGCATGTTGGTGCACAGATGTGAGGTCCCGAAAATGTGGGTGCTCTGCTTGTTCAGATCGTCTGTCTAGGTGCTGCTGAAGTTGCGCGCTCCTTCAGATGACATTTGGCCATCTTTTGCTAACTTGCCCCTGCTTTTAACAGGAGCAAGTTTGCCCAGGGAAAAAAGCTTGCACGCTTCCAGCGCAAGATGCGCATCACACGCGCATGTTTCTGAATCATCGGCAGTACCTAATTTGCATATTCGCTGAGGGAATTCCATGAAGGCGCAACTTACACCCCGCGCAAAATTGCACGAAAATTGCGCAGGAACAGCTAGGCTGCGTGCGCGGGAAAATGGCCGCATTTCAGGCTTAACTGGTTTACAGAATCAGCCGCAAATTTGCATAGGAGCAAATCAGTACTTGCGCGGCGCAAATCACACTTGTTCCCGCGCAAGTGCTTCTTGAATCTGGGCCATAGTTCGCACATCAGGCAGTTTGACGAAAAAAAAAAAAAGTTGACTGTTAAATAAAGAAAGAAAAAAAAAAGTGGGTTGTTAAATAAAAAAAATAAAAAAGTGGGTTAATAAAAAAATAAAATAAAAATTGGGAACCTTTATCCACCAAGCTTCATCCATACACCACTAGCATAGGTATATCCGCTAATACAGCCACACTCTCGCACGACATACAGATACACCCCGTTTCATCTCGTAGACTAGTGTCATACGTCATACGGTCTGTTTTCCACAAATCCTATACTTACATACATCACCTACCATGTCTGTAGGTTCGTTAGCCCGCAGTGTTCGTTTTTAATTAATCTGCCACGTCACAGATTCAGACAAACTCGGGCTCGCTTCATACGTCAGTGGAAACGACTATCATACTCCCTGTCAGCCTCGCCGGCTTTTCGTTCAATAGTTTCACGCTGCTGGGGGGGAAAAGGGGAGGGGGTTAGATTCTGTCATCTTGTCTGTCGGCTTACGGGCAGCAGGTCGTAGGGTTAACAGGTTGTTTTTGTTTTTTTTTTCTCTTTTTCTTTCTTCGTTTTTTTTTTGTTTGTTGTGTTGTTTTCAGTGGTCATGTCTCAGCCTTCAGACATTGAGGAGTTTGTGTCCTTGCCTCCATCTCCAAGAGGGTCCGAACATGGCAGTACTCCATCCCTCAGGTCTTGGACAGTGCCTAAACTGACGGCCAAACTGCTCAGGAGAGGCATTCCGTTTGCGGCTACAGCCAGAAAGTCGGAACTGTTCAGACTTATTTTTCCCGCTACACCACAGGCCAGGCCTGCTGCTACCAGCGACAATACCACCATCACTAATTTGTTGGTGCAGATTCACACAGGGTTGAACACACTCACGAGTTCCATCCAGGATTTACAAGCCCGGATGGAGGTGATGGAGCAGCGTCGCAACCCCCCCCTAGTAGTTGGGCCAGCCAGTGGCGCGGCACCTCCGGCTGTTGTGGCAGGTACTGGGCCTCCTCTACTGTCTACAGCTAACCTGTCACAGGGCGGGGGAGTACCTTCAGTGGCGCCAGTATATTTTGTTAGGCCTAGCATAATGAAGGACATCCTGGAGGGCAAGAATGTCAACCTGGCATCCTTGTTAATAACGTCCCACGACGTAACAGAAAACAAGTCCTTTGGCTGTAGCGAGTTGTCAGTGGTACTTAAGTCCAAAGACCCCAGGCTCAGTCGCGACCTGTCTCTGGCCGAGTTCGTCCTGGCCTTCAGCCTGTTCAGAGACATTTTGTGTTCTGCCAGCCCTAACAGGAGAGAAGAGTTGGACGTTTACCTCTACAGGGTGGTAGATTTGGTGCACAAGTACGGGGGTTCGGCGTTCTATTATTATCATAGGTCCTTCTCGGCCAAAGCGGCAGCCATTTGGGCCCAGTTCCAGGTAGTCACAGACTGGAGCAATATTGACATGGAACTATTTTGTAGGCACTTTGCCAGTTTGAAGTCCCCGGTGTGCGCTACATGTCACTATTTAGGAAAAGCCCAGCTCTGCAATAACTTTAACTACGCCATCTGCAATTTCAGCCAGTGCAGGCTTCTGCATGTCTGTGCCACATGTTTTAGGGCACATCCGGTCACGGTCTGCACATTGAACCCGGCATGACTGAGCCGGGTGAATGTGGAGGTACTAGACCAGCTGCTGCGGCTTCATCCGGTTCAGCCGTTCCGTACATTCCTGGTGGAAGGGTTTATACGGGGGTTCCACACTGGGCTCATCACCTTGCCTCAGCAGACTCATGAATGCCCCAACCTGCAGTCGGCTTCTAAACATGCTGGTCTGGTGGATCTACTCTTGGCAGTTGAGCTGGACAAGGGTTTCATCATTGGTCCTTTCCAGTCCCCTTCTTTCTGCACTTGGGAGGGTGGTGCAGGGAAAATATTCTAATAAATTTCGTTTGATTTATGATTTGTCTGCTCCACATTCTTCCCACGTTCCAAGTCTTAACTCGTTGATTCCGTCCGAGGAATTTTCTTTGAAGTATACTTCCGTGGACCAGGCTATCCAGGTCATTCTTCAGACAGGCAAAGGGGCTTGGCTGTCCAAAGCAGATGTCTCTGATGCGTTCAAACTGCTGCCTATTAGCCCATCTCTCTGGCAGTGGCATGGCATCAAATGGAGAGATGCATACTATTTCGCCACCAAGTTGATGTTTGGTTCCAAGAGCAGCCCCAGTCTGTTTGACAAGTTAGCGCAGGCACAGGAATGGATTTTGTTGGAACGGGGTTGCCAGAATGTCATTCACTGCCTGGATGATTTTCTGTTGATCGAAGAACTCTCACAGGCGCCTGTTGACTTGCAAGTTCTCTTGCAAGTTTTCAAGGAGTTAAACATTCCGGGGGCTGAACACAAAACAGAAGGGCCTGCGCAGGTTGTCACGTTCTTGGGGATCTCTCTGGATTCACGCGCCATGTCAGCCAGTCTGCCACAAGACAAACTCGACAGAATCAAGTCAGGTGTCCGTTCCTTGCTCATGTCTCAGGGTTTGCACCAAGAGAGAATTGCAGTCTCTGTTGGGCATTTTAAACTTTGGCATGAGGATCATGCCTCAGGGTAGATCATTCATTTCAAGATTGCTAGTCTTATTACAACAGACCAGTGATTTGGACGCATCAGTGCATCTTAATGCGAACGCCCGAGCAGATCTGTTCATGTGGGACAGATTTCTCAGCGGGTGGAATGGCATTTCCATGTTTATTCCGAGGGCCACTTCTGATTCTCCACACGTATTTTCAGACGCGGCTGCCTCCGTAGGTTTCGCGGCCATATTTGGCTCACATTGGTTCGCCGGCTCATGGCCCACGCACATGCTACAGATGCCGGGGTTTTCTCAGACGTCGGCATTGTTCGAGATCTATCCTATCGTAGCAGCTGCTATAGTTTGGGGGCATAGGTGGTCGGGTCACACAGTGGTTTTCCACACTGACAACATGGCGACTGCAGAGATCATTAACAAGGGCAGATCTAAATCGTTACTTATCATGTCTTTCATGCGTAGATTGACCTGGATAGCTCTGGAACAGGGGTTTCATTTTCATGCCCTGTTTTTGGACGGGGTCAGCAATGTTGCAGCTGATGTTTTATCTCGTTTTGATTTTTCATGCTTTTTCTTACAGAACCCAGAAGCAGACTCAGTGGGCACCCCGGTACCGGACTGGCGGCTGCTGGTCTTGGATTAGACTCTCTGATGGTGGTCGCCAGTTCACTCATTACGAAGTCTTTGTCAGCCAGTACGTTGAGGTCGTACCACCGAGCGTGGGTGGTTTTCTCAAACTTTCAGTTGGCATATCCTAGGGGTGACACTGGTCAGGTCAAGTATATGGTGGCTTTCGTGTCATATTGTCATTCGGTATTGGCTCTATCCTACAATACTATCAGGCTATATTTGGCAGGGGTGCAGCATTTTTTGGCACTTCAAGAGCCAGACAGACCCTCTATATTTTCGGCTTACCCGATCAAGGCCATCCTCAGAGGCATTCAGAAAAGCCAGGTCACGGTTAAGTCGGTCTGTCGACCTATTACGGGGGACACGTTTCGTAGTCTGTCGGAAGTTCTCACATTGTCACCATTCGGAGTCCTTCCCAGCCTGGTGATCAAGGCAGCAATGTACTTGGCATTTTACGGGTTTTTAAGACCAGGTGAAATGACACAGGCCAAACAAGGGGCGGTGGCTCTCCGCAAGGGAGATTTAGTCAGGATGGGCAGTAACTTTCATTTGCAGTTACCTCACAACAAAACCAGACAGGTAGGTCCCGGCCATGTAGTTAAGTTCTTCCAGACCACAAACGCATGGTGTCCAGTGACAGTCTTGGACAACCTCTTGCTGGCCATTAGTCTTCACAGCCCCACCGACCCGTTACTTCCATTCCCTGTTGGTCCACTGATGTCTAGCCAGTTCATCAAGCATATTCGCATCCTGTTGACCAATGTAGGATTGAATCTGGCTCAATTCTTGGGGCATTCTTTCCGCATCGGTGCAGCATCCGCCGCGTCCAAGCATGGAGTCCCTGTGCATATCATCAAACACTTGGGGCGCTGGCGCTCGGGGTGCTTTGCACGCTATATCCCGGAGCCACAGGCGGAGCTGGTCCAAGCATTCAGTACGTTGGCAGAGTAGCACGTCAGGCCAATCCTTCCCTCACTGGTGAGTTTTGCCCCCTTTTTCAGGCATACCGACCTGGTGAGGCCAAGGCACACCTCAGGCCAATTAGGTAGGGGGGTAGTGGTTGGGCATCTTCCACTCGTATAGGTTCTGACCACAAGTGTTAAGGCTGGCTGCAGTCTAGCCTGGATTTGTGGGAGGGGCCGGTACCTGTCATAAGCGGTCCGGCTCTCCCAGGCAGCATGTCGGCATTCGGACGTCCCCTGCCCACGCATTCCCTTTCTTCATTCAGTCATTCAATCATCACATTCAGAGTATGGCCCCTTTTTCAGGCATACCGACCTAGGGAGGCCAAGGCACTAGTGATGAGCGGCAGGGGCAATATTCGAATTCGCGATATTTCGCGAATATTTGGGCGAATATTCGCCATATATTCGAAAATTCGCGAATTCATGATCTCCAGGCATTATTTTCTCGATTGCGAAAATTCGCATAAAATTCGCATAAAATTTTCGCATAAAAATTCGCATGAACTGGTTTTTAAAAAAAAATCGAATATTCGTGATTACGAATATATTTAGCGATATTCTAAATATTCGCGAATTCTCGAAGTGCCGATATTCGCGATTAAAATTCGCAACTCGAATATTCGTGATCAACACTACAAGGCACACCTCAGGCCAATTAGGTAGGGGGGGTGGTTGGGCATCTTCCACTCGTATAGGTTCTGACCACAAATATAAAATAATATTCTTGATCTAGGAGAACGAGGTCCATATGGAGTAGGAGGTTGAGGAGATGGTGTATGTGGCAGTGTAGGTGGAAGCGGCGGTGGAGGAGGAGGAGGTAGCCTACACTGCTTTTTGGTTTTAAATTTATTTTTCTTTTTTTAAATTAGGATACACCCCCAAAACATTGGGAAATATAACCTGTGATAACCCCTTCCAGTCATGCTAAACAAACGTTCAGACAATGCACTGGCTGCAGGGCAGGCCAGCACCTCCAAGCCGTAAAGGGCAAGCTCAGGCCATGTGCTAAATTTGGAGACCAGGAAGTTGCAGGGGCTGACCCCTGTCAGTCAGTTCATGTAGGCGTGTGCTCACATACTGTCCCACCATGTTGCACGTCCCCGTGATGTTCACGATCCAATTGGATATCTGCTCTATCAACTTTCGATGTTCTTTTCTGCGCCTACCATGTTGCTGACGGTTATCGGCGAATCAGGGTTCCACCCTGGAGAGGGAGCGTGAGAAAGAGAGACCACATCCAAGTGAGATCAATAGATGAAATTTAATTGTGATCGAGCGGAAATGTGGGAGAAGCTATTAAAACAGAAGAATTTTTAGGAAAGTAGGGGGCGCGCGGCAATTACCCACTCCTGACCTGGGGAGGTAGTGACGATAAATAACAATACAGAACTCTTAAGATGCCCTGTTATTGGAATGATTAATAAAAAATTATAGGGAAGGTCACTGGAGTATTTTGGATTTGGAAACGTTAGCCAAGAGAGGCCCTGTGCCGCTTTGTTGACTCTAGATAACTTCTGCCTGATCGCACGTCCCTGTAACGTCCACCATCCAAGTGGATATCTTCTCTATCAACTTTCGATGTTCTTTTCTGAGCCTTCCATGTTGATCACGGTTATCGGCGAATCAGGATTCCACGCCGGAGAGGGAGCGTGAGAAAGAGAGACCACTTCCAAGGGAGGATTAATTGTTCAAATTAAATGTGATAGAGTAGAAATGTGGGACAAATTATTGAAGGGCAATTGTAGGACAAATTATTGAAGCGCAAATGTGGGACAACTTGTTAAAGTTTAAGCATTGAATGAAAGGAGGTGGTGCGCATAAATTAAAGAAGAATTTCTGAAATGTTATTCACTGTCACCTATGCAGAGCAGGGGCTTCTATCCGGCAAAATTTTTAAAATGTCACCTGACAATGTAACAGACAAATTTTTGAAATTTATGTTCCTGTCACCTATGTAGAGTAGGCGTTTTTCATCGCCAGAAATGGGTCAATTTTACCCACCAATGTAACAGATTATTTTTTAAAATTTCTGTCCCTGTCACCTATACAGTGCAGGGGTTTATTTACGTCCAAAATTGTAAAATGTCAACCTAAGAATGTAACAGAAAAATTTGTGAAATTAGTGAAATGTATTAACTTGCTCTACTAGGTAGAGCAAGGGTCTATGACAGAATTTTTTTTTTAATATCACCCGAAAATGTAAAATAAAACTTAGTGAAATTTATTAAGCTGTCAACTAGGTAGAGGAGGGGTATATTACAGCCAAAACTTGGTGAATTTCACCTGAAAATGTAACAGACAAATTTGTGAATTTTTTTAACCTGTCTACTAGGCATAGCAGTGGTATATCACACCCAAAAATTTGTGAATTTCACCCAAAAATGTAACAGACAAATTTGTGAAATGACATAAAATAAAATACGTACAAATCAATAATAAAAACTTGATTTATGAGGTGGAGGTCCATATGAAGTAGGAGTTTGAGGAGGCGGTGGATGTAGTGGTGTAGGTGGAAACAGCGGTGGAGGAGGACGAGTTAGCCAACACTGGTTTTTGGTTCTTATTTTAATTTTTTGAAATTAGGGTACACTCCAAAAGAGTGTGAAATATCCAAAATACAAGAATGAGCAATTGCGCTGTAGTATAACAATGGCTGGTAAAGGCCGGTATACATGTCTATTCTGCACAAGGTATGGACAATTCTTGTGTGATCCATGCCTGGTTCATTTTAATGAACGTGAGCTTTTCCACATTTGCTGTGGACAGGCGGCTGCGCTTGTCTGTGATAACACCCCCTGCCGTGCTAAACACAAGTTCAGATAATACACTGGCTGCAGGGCAGGCCAGCACCTCCAAGGCGTAAAGGGCAAGATCAGGCCATGTGCCCAATTTGGAGACCCAAAAGTTGAAGGGGGCAGACCAGTCATTCAGTATGTGTAGGCGTGTTCACACATTCTGCTCCACCATGCTGGTGAAATGCTGCCTCCTGCTAAGACGTTCCATATCAGTTGGTGGTGCTGGTTGTTGTGGCGTATTGACATTTCTGCCATGCTAACCCTGCCTTCTGAGGTGCTGGCGGTGCCCTAGCTGCGTTGGCGACCTCTTCCTCCTCCTCTGCCTTCGCCTTGTGCTTCCACTGTGCCCCCGCTGTCAGGTGGGAATGCTACCAGCAGCGCGTCTACCAGCGTGTGCTTGTACTCACGCATCTTACGATCACACTCCAGTGAGGGAATTAAGGACAGTACGTTGTCCTTGTAACAGGGATCCAGCAGCATGGCCACCCAATAATCAGCACAAGTTAGAATGTGGGCAACTTGGCGTTCGTTGCGGAGACACTGCAGCATGTAATCGCTCATGTGTACCAGGCTGCCCAGAGGCAACGAAAAGCTGTCCTCTGTGGGAGGTGTATCGTCTGTGTCCTCTGTATCCCCCAACCACGCACCAGTGATGGCCATGAGCTGGTCTGGGTGCCACCCTGTTGTGAACAAGGTTCCCCCTCCTCCATCTTCTCCTCCTCATCCTCCACCTCATCATCCTCCAGAACTGTGCCCTGGCTAGACAATTGTGTACCTGTCATTTGTGGGTGCAGGAACCCACCCTCGGAGTCACTTATAAATCACTGGCCGGAAACCCTACGAAATGATTGTGTACCTGTCGTTTGTGGGTGCAGGAACCCACCCTCGGAGTCACTTATAAATCCCTGGCCGGAAACCCTACGAAATGATCCCTCTTCCTCATCCTCCTCCTCTGCCACATCCTCTTCCATCATCGCCAGAAGCGGTTTTTCAAGGAGGCATAGAAGTGGGATAGTAACGTTGAGAACAGCGTTATCAGCACTTGTCATGTTGGTGGAGTACTCGAAACAGCGTTGGTGGTGAAGTGGTGCTGTTTCGCAGAGCGACTCACCAGTGCATGCTGCAGCTGAAACTCTACTATAGCCTGCTGCTGCTCGCACAGTCTGGCCAGCATGTGCAAGGTGGAGTTCCACCTTGGGGGCATGTCACATATGTGGCGGTGAGCGGGAAGGCCGAAGTTACGCTGCAGCGCTGACAGGCGAGCAGCAGCATGGTGAGAACGACGAAAGCGCGCTCAGACGGCCCGCACTTTATGCAGCAGTTCTAAAATATCGGAGTAATTTTTAAGGAATCTCTGCACCACCAAATTCAGCACATGCACCAGGCAAGGGATGTGCGTCAAACCGGCTAGTCCCAGAGCTGCTAGGAGATTTCGCTCATTATCGCACACTACCAGGCGGGCTTGAGCGCTGAACGCTTCCGTGGAACATTGTGGAGATGCTTGGTGACCCAGATGGTGGTGTTGCTGGCAGATCCTCTGTTTGCGGGGTGGCAGGTGGCACTGTCACTCCAGAGGTGGATGAAGAGGCCAAAACTGCAGCAGAAGAGGGAGCAGAAGAGGGAGCAGAAGAGGGGTTTTTGAGGTGTCTACTCCACTGCAGCTCGTGCTTTGCACTTAAATGCCTGGTCATGAAGGTTGTGCTCAGGTTGAGAACGTTTATGCCTCACTTTAAGCTCTGATTGCACAGCGTGCAAACCACTCGTGTCTTGTCGTCAGCACATTGTCTGAAGAAGTGCGACGCCAGGGAACTCCTTGGAGCTGGCTTTGCTGTGCTCGGTCCCTTGCTGCGGTGGGCAATAGCAGGCGTACTGTCTAGGGGACGGCCTTTTGCACCCTGCTGCCTCTTCTGCTGTGCTGGTGGCTCTATGCAACCACCGCCTCTTCCTCCGAACTACACAGGTCATTCAAATGACCTTGATTCCATGTGGGGTCGAGGAGCTCATCGTCCTCCACATCATCTTTCACCCAGTCTTCACCCCTGCCCTCCTTGTCAGTCTGCACACTTTCGAAAGCCCCAGACGTTGGCACCTTTGTTTCGTCATCATCCGAGACGTGCTGCGATGATCCTCCCATGTACTCATCTTGAAACATAAGTGGTTGGGCATCGGTGCACTCAATCTCCTCCAGTTCTGGGGCAGGGATAGGTGGATGGCCCTGGGAAACCTGCTAACAGAGTCATCAAAAAGCAGACGAGACTGCTGCATGACTTGGGGCTCAGACTGCTTGGCTGATTTGCAAGGGGGTGAGGTGAAAGACTGATGGACATGGGCTGCAGGTGCCAACTCTGATCTTTCAGCAGGAGACTGGGTGGGAGACAATGATGGAACTGGAGGCACTGTCAGCAACCCAATCTACTTTCGCCTGTACTTGTTCTGGTGTCACCATTCGTAGAGCCGCATTTGGCCCCACCAAATACTGCTGCAGGTTCTGTCGCATACTCGCACCTGAGAAAGGGGTTTAACTTGTGCGTGTAGCTGGCACAGATCGATCACGTCCTCTCCCTGCAACAGGAGCTCCACCAGCAGCACCACGACCTGGGCCACGTCCCTTATTTGACGCTCTCCTCATATTTCTCAAATTTAGGATCTTGCCCAAAATTGGGTGTTTTATTAATAGCAGAATTGAACCACAGTATCTAAAGGGTTTATCTCACACGTACAGATGTAGACTAGGCCGCAATAAAAGATTTTTTCCCAAAATAGGTGTTTTGCTAATAACAGAATAGAACCACAGTATCTAAAGTGTGTATCTCACACGTACAGATGTCGACAATTAAAGTTTTTTGCCCAAAATGGGTGTTTGTTTAACCCCTTAGGGACGCATGAAGTACTGGTATGGCATGTTTCCCGAGTCCTTAAGGACCCATGACGTACCATACGTCATGGCTTTAAAATGCGATTGCGGCGCCGCGGGGGTCTATTGGAACGGGATGCGAGATGAAATCATTCATCGGGCATCCTGTCACAACGCCGGGGGGGGGTCATGTGACCTCCCTGTATCAGCGATTGCAGAAAACCGCAGGTCAATTCAGACCTGCGGTTTGCTGCGTTTCCGGTCCATTCGGGTCTCCGGTGACCCGATGAACCGGAAAAAGACTGTGATCGGTGGTGTGATTACACACCACCAATCACAGTACGAACATTTGGTAGAGGCGGTGCTGGCCGTGGTGCTGATGGCTGCTGTCCAGTGTGCTGATTGGTGCAGGGAGAGAGGCGCGAGATTCAAACTTCCTGCGCTCCTCTCTCCCCTCATCTTCCTGTTCAGCACCTGCACCCTGCAGCACCGTCCTCACCAGGCTCCTGTGATCCCCCCCATCGGCACCCATCACCTTCCAGGTAGGTTAGGGTCAGTGAGGGAGAGGCACCGTTAGGCAGGGATAGAAGGGAAAAGTTAGTTAGGAGAAAAAAAAAAAACTTTATCTAAACTTAGTATTTTCTAGCTTTGAGACCCTAGACATCTCCCTGCCCTTGTTCAAGGGGAGACTCAGTTTCCGCCAATACATTCCCACTAAGCGGGTGAGGTATGGTGTGAAGCTGTACAAAATTTGTGAGAGCACCTCAGGGTACACTTACAAATTTTGTGTGTACGAGGGGCGAGATTCCCGTATTCAACCCCTAGAATGTCCCCCCACTCTGGGTGTTAGCGGGAAACTCGTGTGGGACCTTATGTACCCACTGCTAGATAAGGGTTACCACTTGTACGTGGATAACTTTTATAATTGCATTCCCTTGTTCAGGTCCCTTGCCGCCAGATTTACGTTCGCTTGTGGGACCATGCGGAAAAATCAACGCCGCCTCCCTGCCCACCCCCTCCAGGTACCTATCCCCAGGGGTGAGACCCGTGCCCTTACTAGTGGAAACCTGTTGCTGGTCAGGTATAAGGATTGTGGACAGTACAAGAGGGATGTCCTTGTACTGTCCACAATCCACGGTAACAGCACCACCCCCGTCTCTGTGCGAGGTACCGCGGCAACGGTCCTCAAGCCCGATTGTATCGTCGACTACAATCGATATATGGGAGGAGTTGATCTCTCTGATCAAGTCCTCAAGCCATATAATGCCATGTGCAAAACCCGGCCATGGTACAAAAAAGTTGCGGTCTACTTGGTACAGGTTGCCGTGTATAACTCTTTTGTACTATCCCGAAGCGCTGGCAGCACAGGGACATTCCTCCAATTCTATTAGGCAGTCCTCAAGGACCAGATTTTTTCAGAGAGGGAAAGAGCAGGCCGGAGTACCTTGGGAATTGGAGGCACCCGGATCGTCCCTGGCCAACATTTTCCAGGTGTGGTCCCGCATACTGGAAAGAAGGGACGAACCCAAAAAATATGCAGAGTGTGTCACAAGAGGGGGATACGGAAGGACACCACCACTCAATCGATCATACGGGCCTCTGCGTTATGGATTGCTTCAGGGAGTATCACACTTCCATGGAGTACTAAATTTTTATAATCCTCAACAGTCCCCTAGAGAACATAAAAAACTATGGCTCTCAGACTTTGGAGACACGGAAAAAAATATTTTTTTTTCCAAAAATATTAGTTTTAGTGCAGGCATCCTCAAACTGCGGCCCTCCAGATGTAGTAAAACTATAACTCCCAGCATGCCCAGACAACCTACAGCCATCAGCAGGGCATGGTGGGAATTGTAGTTTTACAACATCTGGAGGGCCGCAGTTTGAGGATGCCTGCTTAGTGTCTCCAAAGTCTGAGAGCCATACATATTGGGCATCGCCGCATCAGTAAAAATCTTCTCTATAAAAATAACATGTACCCCCCCCCCACCCCGGATGAAAAGCATTGAAAAAAATAAAAATAAAAAATTGTCACCTAACATCACAAAAAGTGTAATAGTGAGCGATCAAAATGTCATATGCACCCCCAATTAGTGCCAATAAAACCGCCATCTCATCCCGCAAAAAATGAGCCCCTACATTTGACAGTCGCCCAAAAAAAAAAAAAAAAACTGTAGCTCCCAGTCTATGGAGATACTAAAATAATTTGTTTTGGTTTCTAAAATGATAATATAGTGTAAAATCTAAATAAATTTGAAAATATTAGGTATCGCCGCGTCCGTAAGAATCTGCCCTATAAAAATAACATTTGACCAAACCCCTCGGATGAACAGCATTAAAAATATAAAATAAAAACGGTGCCAAAACACAAATTTTTGGGCAAAATTTCCATTTGAATCCTTTTTTCCAGTAATAAAGCAAGGGTTAACAGCCAAACAAAACTAAATATTTATTGCCCTGATTATGTAGTTTGCAGAAACACCCCATATGTGGTCGTAAATGGCTATATAGCCACACGGCAGGGCATAGAACGAAGGGAACGCCATATGGTTTCTGGAAGGCAGATTTTGATGGACTGGTTTATTTACACCATGTTCCATTAGAAGCCCCCCTTCTAGCCTATACTAGAAGCCCCTCCCCGTAGCCTAGACTAGAAACTCCCAAAAAGTGACCCCATCTAAGAAACTACACCCCTCAAGGTATTCAAAAGTTACTTTACAAACTTTGTTAATACTTTAGGTGTTCCACAAAACTAAATAGCGAATGTAGAAACAATTTTAGAATTTAAATTTTTTGTTACCTTGCCTCAAAAAAGTGTAATGTAGTGCGAACAAAAATCATATTTACCCTAAAATAGTCCCAAAACAACAACCACCTTATCCCGTAGTTTCCTAGATGGGGTCACTTTTATGGAGTTTCTACTCTAGGGGTGCATCAGGGGGCTTGAAAGGGTACATGGTGTAAATAAACCAGTCCAGCCAAATCTGCCTTCCAAAAACCATATGGCGTTCCCCTTCTATGTCCTGCCGTTTAGCCAAATAGTAGTTTACGACCACATATGGGGTGTTTATGCAAACTACAGAATCAGGACAACCCATATTGAGTTTTGTTTGGTAGTTAACCCATTTTTTCCAGTAATAAAGTAAGGGTTAAAATGGAAAATTTTCCCAGAAATTTTAATTCCAAAATTGTTTCTCCCTCTGCCAATAACTCTTGTGGAACACCTAAAGGGTTAACAAAGTTTGTAAACCCAGTTTTGAATACCTTGAGGGGTGTACTTTCTTAGATGGAGTCACTTTTTTGGAATTTCTATTCTAGGGGTGCAACGGGGGGCTTGAAATGGGACATGGTATAAACAAAACCAGTCCTGCAAAATCTGCCTTCCAAAACCCATATGGCGTTCCCCTCCTTCTATGTCCTCCCGTTTGTCCAAACAGTAGTTTACAACCACATATGGGGTGTTTTTGCAAACTACAGAATCAGGGCAACCCATATTGAGTTTTGTTTGGCAGTTAACCCTTACTTTATTACTGGAAAAAATGGGTTAAAATGGAAAATGTTCCAAATAATTTAAATTTCTAAATTGTTTCTCCATCTGCCATTAACTCTTGTGGAACACCTAAAGGGTTAACAAAGTTTGTAAGCCCAGTTTTGAATACCTTGAGGGGTGTACTTTCTTAGATGGAGTCATTTTTTTGAAATTTCTATTCTAGGGGTGCAATGGGGGGCTTGAAATGGGACATGGTATAAACAAAACCAGTCCTGCAAAATCTGCCTTCCAAAACCCTTATGGCGTTCCCCTCCTTCTATGTCCTCCCGTTTGGCCAAACAGTAGTTTACGACCACATATGGGGTGTTTCTGCAAACTACAGAATCAGGGTAACCCATATTGAGTTTGGTTTGGCAGTTAACCCTTTCTTTTTTCCTGGAAAAAATTTATTATATTGGAAAATTTTCCAAAAAATCAAAATTCTGAAATTTTATGGCCATTTGCCATGAAGTCTTGTGGAAGACCTAAAAGGGTAACAAAGTTTGTAAAATCAGTTTTGAATACCTTGAGGGGTGTAGTTTCTAGAATGGGGTCATTTTTGGATGGTTTCTATTACATAGGCCTCACAAAGTGACTTCAGACCTGAACTGGTCCATAAAAAGTGGGATTTCTGCAAAATTTCAAAATTTGCTTCTAAACTTCAAAGCTATGTAACATCCCCAAAAAATAAAATATCATTCCCAAAATGATACAAACATGAAGTAGACATATGGGGAATGTAAAGTCATCACAATTTTTGGCGGTATTACTATGTATTACAGAAATTAGAAATTTGCAAATTTATCAATTTTTTTTGTAAATTTTGTATTTTTCAAGCAAAATTTTTTTATTTTTTGACCCAATTTTTGCAGTGTCAAAGTACAATATGTGACGAAAAAACTATCTCAGAACGGCCTGGGTAAGTATAGGCGTTTTAAAGTTATCAGCACTTAAAGTGACACTGGTCAGATTCCTTAAGGTGAAATAGGGCTGAGTCCTTAAGGGGTTAATAGCAGAATATGACAGCAGTATATAACCCTTGAATTTCACACTTGCAGATGCAGCAAGGGCTGTAAAATTGTGTATTTTGCCCAAAAAGGGTGTTTTTAAAAACCAAGAAAATTATAGCTGTATTTCTAGCTTAAATTGCACAATGACTAATGTGGCAGAGGCCCAAAATGAAGGTTATTGACAAAAATTGGTGTTTTTTTCAAAGCCAGAAAGAAATTGAAGTATTTCAAACTTGTTTTAAACAGTAACAGATGCAGCAAGGGATGCAATATTAAGTATTTTGCAAAAAAAAGGGTGTTTTTTTTACTAACAGAATATGAAAGCTTTATATAACGCTTGAATTTCTCACGTGCAGATGCAGCAAGTGCTGTGAAATAGTGTATTTTGCCCAACAAGGGGGTTTTTAAAAACCCAGAAATTATAGCTGTATTTCTAGCTTCAATTACACACTGACAAATGCTGCAAAGGCACCAGATGTATGATATTGCCAAAAATGGTTGTTGTTTTAAACCCAGATTATTATTGCAGTATTTCAAGCTTGTATTTCACACAAACAAATGCAGCATAGGCCCCAGATGTACTGTAGGGTATTGCTAAAAATGTGTTTTTTAAACCCAGAAAATTATTTAAGTTTTGCAAGCTTCTATTTCACATTGATAAATGCTGCAAAGGAACCAGATGTAGGATATTGCCAAAAATAGGTGTTTTTTTAAACCTAGATTATTATTGCAGTTTTTCAAGCTTGGATTTGAATGTCACAAAAGCACATATGCTGTGCTGGTCCACTGAGCTTGCACTGCACCCACACAACTAAATCTATGTAGATCGCTGAATTCAATTGGAGTTCTGCTAACAGATTCTGTCCTATTCTCTCCCTCACAGCAGCAGCATCATCTTCTCCCTACACTAAGCACAGCAGAGTGATGTGCAGTGCTACGTGACTCCAGCTTATATAGAGGCTGGGTCACATGCTGCACTGGCCAATCACAGCCATGCAATTAATAGGCATGGCGGTGATGGTCCTAAGGTCACACAGTTAAACGCTTGTTGATTGGCTGCTCTGCAGCCCTTAAAAAAGCGCTAAGAGATCACCGAACCGGAACTTTTACAGAAATGTTCGGGTTCGGGTCCGTGGTCCAAAAATCCTAAAGTTCGGTATGAACCCGAACTTTACAGTTCGGGTTCGCTCAACCCTAATCATTTATAATGTACTCAATCTACTGTAGTGTATTCCCATGCACCTTTTCCACCACAAAAAAAGAGTATATGGTTGAATCTTGAAAAGATAATGTATTGGCTTGCTCAACCAAGGAGCAGAATGATAAAGGTGTAGACTGCTGAAGACGCACCCAGTCTAAAAAATGAATAGACAAATTTTAGTAAAATAGCAGGTACTCTTGCAGATGGAGTAACATATTGTTTATTACTAAAATATATCTACTAAAATAATTCTATAAAATACACATGCCTAAAATGGACACACATAGAATGGATCAAATGTTGGATGATAGCATAGGTAAATAATGTACATTATTTAATTGTAACTCCTCATAAATAAAATAAAATAAATAAAAGGCTCTATTTTATTTATGAGGAATACTCCAATAATATTTTACTGATTCATTTGGATTTGGAGGATTACAAATAAATAATTTGCAAAAAAATAAAAAATAATAATGGCTGCACACACATATAAGCAGTAAAGCTGAGAAATGGGGATCATTCTAAATTCAAGTGGTACTATACCTACTATTGGGAATCAATGGAAGCTAAGAGCTTCCATTGATTCCAATAGTAGGTATAGTACCACTTGAATTTAGAATGATCCCCATTTCTCAGCTTTACTGCTTATATGTGTGTGCAGTCATTATTATTATTATTATTTTATTTATTTATTATGTTTGCCTTATGGATGTGCACCCTTGACTATGATTATGAATAAGAATATGCCAGTCTAAACTTTCTTGTAATAATTAAATAATTTGCATTATTTACTTATACAGTATATGCTGCTATCGTCCAAAATTTGATCCATTCTATGTGTGTCCATTTTAGGCATGTGTATTTTATGGAATTATTTTAGTAGTTATATTTTAGTTATAAACAATACGTTACTAAATCTGTAAGAGTGCCTGCTATTTTACAAAAATATGGTTGAATCTTGTTTTCTCCTCCTCGTCCTCATCCAGATTTTATATATTCCCTCCACTCTTATTTTTTAATAGGGTCAGCTCAACTGCAGGCCCTCAACTCAAATTTTTTTTATAGGGTCAGCTCACCAGCAGGCCCTCGCCCTTAATATTTTGGAGGGTCAGTTCAGCAGCAGGCCCTCGCCCTAATGTTTTAGAGGGTCAGTTTAGCAGCAAGCCCTCGCCCCTAATGTTTTAGAGGGTCAGCTCAGCAGCAGGCCCTCACATACAATGTTTTAGAGCGTCAGCTCAACTGCAGGCCTTCGCATATAATGTTTTAGAGCATCAGCTCACCAGCAGGCATTCGCATATAATGTTTTAGAGGGTCAGTTCAGCAGCAGGCCCTCACCTCTAATGTTTTAGAGGTTCAGCTCAGCAGCAGGCACTCGCATATAATTTTTACAGGGTCAGCTCACCAGCAGGCCCTCGCCCCTAATTTTTTAGAGCAGTGGTGCCCAACCATTTTTCGTCTGAGGGCCGCACTAGACTTGGTTTCACGGGCCAGAACCAGGTAGCTTTGCCAGAAAGAAATGCAAACGCTGTGAGGGGGCACTTGTGAGCATTACTACTGTGAGGAGGGCACATATCTGGCATAACTACTGTGAGGGGGCACATATCAGGGCATAACTACTGTGAGGGGGCACATATCAGGGCATAACTACTGTGAGGAGGGCACATATCAGGGCATAATTACTGTGAGGGGGCACGAGTGAGCATTACTACTGTGAAGCGGGCACATATCTTGGCATTATTACTGTGAGGGGGCACATATCTGGGCATAACTACTGTGAGGGGGCATGTGTGAGCATTACGTCTGTGAAGAGGGCACATATCTTGGCATTATTACTGTTAGGGGGCACATATCTGGGCATAACTACTGTGAGGGGGCATGTGTGAGCTTTACTACTGTGAAGAGGGCACATATCTTGGCATTATTACTGTCAGGGGGCATGTAATATATACATGTGTGTAATGTATGTAGTGCAGTATGTGATGATCACACACTGCACTACATACATTACACACATGTATACATCACATACTGCGCTGTCACCTTCTTCTGCAGGTCTACCTTGATGTCTGGTCTTTAGGCTTCAGTCAGATCCTCCACTGCCCTGCTTGCGCCGTGTGCCTGACACCACCAGGAGCTGGCCCCTCCTCCTTTCATCTCCCGCCGGCTTCTCCTACAGCAGGGCGCTCTATCGCTCTAGTGCCCGCCCAATCTTACCAATCAGGGGCGTAGCTAGAAATGACTGGGCCCCATAGCAAAAAAAATGTTGCCCCCCCCAATCTCCCACCCCCACATACCTATCGGACCTCCCACCCCTTCCAGAGCTCCCACCCCAACATCCCCACACCCCTCCCTAGATCCCCCTCTGTGTCATCCACAGATCCCCCCTCAGTGTCATCCACAGATCCCCCCTCAGTGTCATCCACAGATCCCCCCCTCAGTGTCATCCACAGATCCCCCCCTCAGTGTCATCCACAGATAACTCCCCCTCAGTGTCATCCACAGATATCCCCCCCTCAGTGTCATCCACAGATATCTCCCCCTCAGTGTCATCCACAGATATCCCCCCTCAGTGTCATCCACAGATATACCCCCCTCAGTGTCATCCACAGATATCCCCCCTCAGTGTCATCCACAGATACACCCTCCCCAGTGTCATCCACAGATACACCCCCTCAGTGTCATCCACAGATACACCCCCCTCAGTGTCATCCACAGATATCCCCCCTCAGTGTCATCTGCAGATATCCCTCCCTCAGTGTCATCCACAGATATCCCTCCCCACCCAGAGCCGCTTCCTAGCTAATTTATTCACTGCACTTGCCTTGCCTCTGTGAAACTGAATAGAAGCGCCATAATCTCGCACAGGCTCACTGGCAGAGGCTAGGAAGACGGTGCATGCGCACTTCAATGCCTCTGCCAGTGCGCCTGTGCGAGATTACGGCGCTTCTCTTCAATTTCACAAAGGCAAGTGCCGTGAATATATTAGCTAGGAGGCGGGGCTGGGCGGGGAGATTACAGGCACAGGCAGCATCGCTTTGCTGCCTGTGCCGTTCGCAGCGCTCTCTGTGCTGATAAAGTCCAGGTCACTGCACGGGCCGCATGACATGGCTTCACGAGCCGCATTTGGCCCACGGGCCGTAGGTTGGGCATCACTGTTTTAGAGGGTCAGCTCAACAGCAGGCCCTCGTATATAATGTTTTAGAGTGTCAGCTCACCAGCAGGCCCTCGCATATAATGTTTTTCAAGGTCATCTCACCAGCAGGCCTGCATCTAAAATCTTTTACTTGGTGAGCTCACCTGCAGGCCCGCAACTCATATCTTTTACACGGTCAGTTCACCTGCAGGCCCGCAACTCAATGTGAATGAGGCCCTCCTTTATCTGATATACAGGTTGTATCGGAGTGCCTCTTCCTTGTAATTTTTGGCAACACTTGCACTCTATATTCAAGTAGATATACAGGAAAAATATTTTCTATCAATTTTTCCTATAAAATCGATTTTTTACTTTGATTTTGTGTGTAATACCTTAATTAGATTGTGGGCCTGGTGATCACTTTAAGCCCTTTTAAGCTGCATCAGCAGCAGCATGGTGATAAAAATAAGTGGCAAGGTGACATGGTGTGTAGATGTCAGCATGAGGAGGCCACATAGTGGCACAATGACTGAGTCTGGATAAAAGACTGAGGTCACAGATTGCTTAGAAAGATGCAGATGGAAACAATTTGTGGAGCTGTATCAAGGTCACCTGCAGATTAATGCAGGCCGTAGCTATAGGGGAAGCAGGGGAAGCTGCATCTTTGGGGCCCTGACCCAGAAGGGGCCCATCCAGGAGGAGGACTAAAGGATTTGGTCAAGGCCCCTGTCACGGCTGAGGATGGGGGAAATCCTCAGCCGTGCGCTGACTTGTGCTGTAGGCCTACTCGGCCAGGAGAACAGGATAGGGAGCAGGTCACCTCCTACAGCGTCCCTACCCTGACCCTAACTCCTAACTGCATGGGCCGACCTTAAAGGTAAGAGGACCCATGCGCAGGAACCTCGGATCCCTAAACTCACCCTCCGTCCGGTCCCTGCGCTAGGAGTCAGGGTAAGACGACCTACTCCTCCTAGGCACGGAGGAGCAGGAGTCTCAATGGCCAAGCTGTTGGGAAAAGGGGAACTCATACAGCCTTACGGGAATGACAGGCGAACTATTAGTTCCACCAACCTGTAACAGTCTTGCTGACTGGATCCCTGCGCAAACAGGAATCCAGAACCGTAAGCTGCACCAAACACATAGAAAGGTCCCAACAGAACATAACATACAACATCAACACACAGCAGACATAAACATAAGGACAATATCTTTATGACCACAGGGGTGGCTCTCACTGGCAGATAGAAACACAGGAGGCTGCTCCAGCAAGCATGGCTGAAACAACCCACAGAGCCATGCTAACAGTGAGGCTATATAGGCCAGGAAGCCACACCCCACAGTCGGACACACCCAGTGACACACACACACACTGGGAAGGAAGTTAACCCTTCCAACACCCGGGAAGGGAAAACACAAGATTAAAGGGAAAGTGTCCAACAGTAGCAAGCCACTGTGGTTGTTGCCGCTGGCCACGACATGGGTGGCAACTGTGTCCTGAGGAATAGCCCGGAGGCCGGGACACTGCCACCACATGTACAGACAGCCAAACGTAGCCACGGGCAACCACAGTGCAGGAAAAGTGTCAGTGCACACAACACACTACACAGAGTGCACACAGACAAACAACACAGTGAACACAAAACACACACACCTAACATAGGGGTTGCTAGGTGCAACCGCATGCCCAGCAGGAAAGCTGCCACAAGCAAGCGTTGTCAGCGGCAACCACAGGTGAGGCAAATACCACTGCCCTCACCTGTGATTGACAACAAAACCAAACCGCTGACAATCGCATGCGGTTGAAGAGTCACGGTCATAGCCATGGCCGTGACAGCCCCCTCAACAGTATTACACAATGAAATTATATACAGTGACAGTATAGACAGTGTATAAAACTGATGGAACAGCTGCAGCTCTGGTCTGAGAGAGCGATCTTTACTAGCCACAGGAATGGGGGCGACTTGAAAGGAAGGGGTCTCTAAAAAATTACTGTGGGATGGATCCCTATTCAAAAATTTGCTGTGGGTCCAATTCTAGCTACGCCACTGATGCAGCCCACAAAAGCAAGTTGGGTTTATCGATTACAAAACCTTAATTAAATTGTGGGCCTGGTGATCAGTTTAAGGCCTTTTAAGCAGCATCAGCAGCAGCATGGTGATAAAAATGAGTGGCAAGGTGACATGGTGTGGAGATGGCAGCATGAGGATGCCACATAGTGGCACAGTGACTGAGTCTGGATAAAAGACTAAGGCCACAAATTGCTTAGAAAGATGCAGATGGAAACAATCTGTGGGGCTGTATCACTGGCACCTGCAGATTAATGCAGCCATCAAATTTAAGTTTGTTTTGTCGGTTCCACCTCAGCTCACCAGCAGGCCCGCACCTAAAATCTTTTACTGGTTCAGCTCACCAGCAGGCCCGCACCTAAAATCTTTTACTGGTTCAGCTCACCAGCAGGCCCACACCTAAAATCTTTTACTGGGTCAGCTCACATGCAGGCCCTCGCATAAAATTTTTTACAGGGTCAGCTCACCCACAGGCAATAACATATAATGTTTAACAGGGTCAGCTCACCAGCAGGCCCGAACATAAAATCTTTTACAGGGTCAGCTCACCTGCAGGCCCGCAACTCATGCTGCCTTGCTTTGAAGTAGTAGCCGTTTATCAGGCTCCCTCTCGGAAATCAAACAATGATTCCTCTTTACCAGTGGTCACCATGTTAGGCGCATAAAAGAACATCGAAAGTTGATAGGGAAGATATCAAAATGGATTGTGGATGTCACAGAGACGTACGATCAGGCAGAAGTTATCTAGAGTCAACAAAGCCACAGCAGAGCCTCTCCTGTATAACGTTTCCTCATTCAAAATACCGCAGTGACATTCCCTGTAATTTTTTATTACTCATTACAATAACCAGGCATCTTAAGAGTCTTGTATTGTTATTTATTGAAACTACCTCCCAGTGTCGGGAGTGGGTAATTGCCGCACGGCTGCTGTCTTCCTTGGATGCTTCTGATTCAATAACTTGACCCACCCTCTCTGGGTGGTTCACAATTAGGAAAAAAAAGGGGCAAGGCAACAACAGCCAACAGATTTCAGCTATTGACCTCCCTTGGATGTGGTAGGCGCAGAAAGAACATCGAAAGTTGATAGGGCAGACATCCGAATGGATCGTCGCCATCACGGTGACGTGCAATCGCCCAGAGGTTATCTAGAGTCACCAATGCGGCAGCAGGCCCTCCTCAGCCCTAAGGTTTTAGATGGTCAGATCAGCAGGCCCTTGCTCCTAATGTTTTTCAGTATCACCAGCAGGCCATCAATCATAATTTTTCAAGGCTGTGTATGATGCCCTCTTTTATGTGTATCAAATGGTGTTTTGGAGTGCCAGCTCCTTGTAATTTTTGGCAGCCCTTTCACTTAGTGCATAGGCTTTATGAGTGTAGGAGTCCCACTACCTGAACAATTGCACCACAATGTGAATGAGACCCTCTGTATGTGATATACAGGCTGTTTCGGAGTGCTTGTAATTTTATTGCAGCACTTGCACTTTATATACAATTAAATATACAGGAAAGAATGTTTCCTAACAATTTTTCCTGTAAAATAGATTTTTGGGGGGATTTTGTGCGTATTTTTGTCAGTCTGTAAAAGTGTCTTACAACTCAGACAACATGGTTCCCAGCAGCGACCTGGGAGTCCAAGACGCATCCAGACATCGTCTCCATGGTGTTCCCGATCCATTTTGGTGGTGTTTCTGTCACTTTTCTGACCTTTTCCATTGGACCATGCACCCTCCATTATACTCGGTTGCTCGGCCGAGCACACAAATATAGCAATGTGTTCGGGCTGAACACACGAATACTTTAGTGCTCGATCATCACTAATGCATGTGTTATCATAATCTAACTTAAGAGCTACGTCAGAACATAAGGAAACATATCTAATACTCACAGTGCACGAGGAAACATTGTGCATCCGTTGCGTGCATTGGGGACCGCAATTTGCGGTCCCCAATGCACAGACAACATCCGTGCGGCAGCAGGGACAGATCGAGACCCATTCAACTTGAATGGGTCCGTGATCCGTCCGCAACTCAAAAAAATAGAACATGTTCTATTTTTTGGTGGTGCGGAGGCACGGACAGAAACACGACGGAAGCACTCTGTAGTGCTTCCGTGGGGTACCGATCCGTGCTTCCATTCTACATCTCTGTGATTGCGGACCCATTAAAGTGAATGGGTCCGCATCCGTTATGCAGAGTGAACACGGCTGGTGCCCGTGTATTGCGGTCCCGCCATATGCACACGACGGTCGTGTGCAAGAGGCCTAATGCTCAAAGTGCACCCCGCCCCTCCATCCTGCTAATAGTGATAATTGCTGTAACAATAAAAAAAGCTTGTTATTGTTTTATTCCTATGCCTTAAAGAGATAGTAGTGTGTGATATATACTTAATATAAACTGCTGATAATTAATAAAGCTTTTTAAACTTTTTAATTTTGTTATAGTCAGTTTTTTTATTCATACAAGAGATTAATTTAATACAAGAGATTCATACAAGAGGTTCATACAACCTTAATATCATTTTATTTTAAAAGATATTAAAACATATTTGAATTACTGCCACAAGTAAGTATGGCTTTTTCTGTATTTTGCGGTCTGTTTTTCATGGATCCGTTGTTCAGTTTTTTGTTTCCGTTGTGTTTCTGTTCCGTTGCTCCGCAAAAAATCTCCATATGTTTTCCATATGCGATCCTTTGAAACATGAAAATTTTAATCATTAATGTAATGTACAGTAATGTGTTTTAACAGTATACACGTGGTCAAAGTGGGCATGCATCCGCAAAAAACGTGTGACATACGGATGTGTTCCATATGAATTCGGTATTTTTTGCGGACATATTGACTTAAATGGAGCCACGGATCTTTATTTGCAGGAAATAATAGGACCAGTTCTATCTTTTAGCGGAATGGATATACGTAAATATGGAAGCGGAATGCATATGGAGTACAGTCAGTTTTTTTTGCAGAACTATTGAAATGAATGGATCCGCATACGTACCGCAAACAGAATCCGCAAAAACAGAACAGAAATGAAAAAAAAAAAAACATTTGTGTGCAAGAGGCCTAAAACTCATTCTGCTTTCAGCAACACACAGACCTCTCTCCACAAACACACACACACACACACACACACACACACACAACCATACTTATTTAATGTAGTAAAAAGACTGTGCTATATATGGTGACCCCTCCAAAACACAGGGGTACATGGGGATCCCCCTTAAATCTTAGGACTGGTAGGGTTAATCAATCATTCCCCCATCAATCATTCCATCAGCTAAAGTCACACAGGGTGAGGGAAGAAGGGGTGTGGTGGTGGTGAGGGTCAATGAAAGAGTCATGGCACCTATCAAATTGAGTTTGACGAAAAATATAGATGTTACACTACTGACCCCCATAATACCTAGCAGCTATTTCCATTTTGTATCAGTCTTGGCATAGTCTTCATGGAGGGGATTAATGGATGTGAATAGAACATGGAGGCCTGATGTACAGCAAAAGCAGTCACTATTGTAATCCACCTTGTTCCTCCTCTTCATGGTAGTCACACAGGAGTAGAAGGGCAGTGGACAGGAGTGAGTTGTGTTATGCTCAGATGAGGGAGCTGGAGGAATGCTGCACTTTCCCTTAGTTCAATGCAAAATATGTTCATGCAACTGCATTTGTTCCATCTTGAAATGGGCATTCTGTAGATCACAAAGGGTAAAACTTAATATCACATAATAAAATATAATGTCTACTTATTTCACTTCACCTGTGCTTGCATATCATTTATCACATTTGACACATACAGGAAGCTATGACATAATATAAAACTGATACATTTCTAAGACACATTTCTCAATGCCTGTGTGTATAATATATCCGCCCACTGTCTGACCATGATTTTACACTTTACCAATCTGAGGAATGTTTGAAATATGAAAACTCTTAAAAGCATATTGTTTCTACCCAGTTTAAACATTTTAACAAAAGTAACAAATATGTCACCTCCTCCTTAACCCTAATTTGGTCTTTCTTAGGCCTCCTTCACACTACAGTATGTCCATTTCAGTGTTTTGCGTTCCGTTTTTCACGGATCCGTTTTTCCGTTTTTTTGTTTCCGTTGTGTTTCCGTTTCCGTTCCGTTTTTCCCTATGGCATATACAGTATACAGTAATTACATAGAGAAAATTGGGCTGGGCATAACATTTTCAATAGATGGTTCAGAAAAAAACGGAACGGAAACGGAAGACATACGGATGCATTTCCGTATGTGTTCCGTTTTTTTTGCGGACCCATTGACTTTAATGGAGCCACGGAACGTGATTTGCGGCCAAATATAGGACATGTTCTATCTTTCAACGGAACGGAAAAACGGAAATACGGAAACGGAATGCATACGGAACACATTCCGTTTTTTTTGCGGAACCATTGAAATGAATGGTTCCGTATACGGACCGTATACGGACCGCAAAAAACGGACCGCAAAACGGAAAAAAAAAACGGTAGTGTGAAAGAGGCCTTACAGTGATCTATTCTAGAGCTATCAAGGCATGGGCAAGACAGAGTTGCTTGTTGTTGAGGCATCCCTGACATCCAACATGTAGGGGACATACCATGCCAGCCCCCTCACTTTATACACCCCTGGATTTTCTACACAAAGCCATATGATTTTGTGAAAAACTAAAATAATTTGCATTGTACTTCAAGATTTGTAATGATCTCGATTGTGTAAATAATATTCTTAAGAAACTTATTGGAAAATTGCAATAATGGTACAAAATAGAATATCAAGCACATTTTAATGGGGTTGTGCACTTTGAGAAGGAGTGGCATCCGATCTTGGGCAGACCTGTGAAGGAAAGCATACCTTAGGATGCTTACTGGCGCTGGCTCCCTGCTCCTTTTATCCCCTCTTAGGGTGCTCTGCAGTTCTCCCAGGATGTAAACTTAAACTGTGACACAGCTGAAGCCGGGGAGAGAAGGAGTGGTGTGCCAGCGCTGGGAAGCAGGTAATAATGCTTTCCTTCGCAGGTCTGCCCAAGATGTTACACAACCCCTTTAAATCACCGTTGTGTATAAGATAAAAACAAAATAAGAGCTAAACACACATAGAAGAATATTTAAATATAGCCCTAAAAGCTATTTGTACACTGCTTGCATAGAAATCGAAAAATTGAAAGAGCTCCATTAACCTACTGAGAAATGTTTATGTCAAGGGTCACCATCTGCCAGAGAGATAATAAACTTGACAATCAAGCTGTATAATGTTCTGCTGTTAATATATTTTTTTTTGAGAAGATGGTTGTAAGTCAATTTTGTTTCCTTCAACTCCAAGTACAACAATCATAAATAAAAGTACTGCATTTAAAAGAACTGTTATTAGCAGAATAAGAACTACATTCTTCAAAAGGATTCTATGTGAAGACAGAAAGGACTAGTGCCCATGCTTACAGCCTTATCTTGGCAGCTCACAGAGGTTTGATGATGACCTTTAATGGATTATGTTAACATGCAGAGAATCAGTTTCTCTCTAATGTATTATGAAAGTTTCAATAAAAAAAATGACTGCATGATGGGCATTTAAGTTGAAAAGTAACAGAAGAGTTAAAAAAGCTTAAATTTCTCTTTAGCTCAAACTCAGATGTAAAGCTATTAGACTTTGAAATACCAAAGAATGTGTCAGTTGAAGACAATTTATAGTGACTACAGATATCGAAGCATACTAGGGACAAGAACTATAGATTATTTGCTTTACAATGTGACCTCTATTTTCTCATTGCTACATAAAAAAGAGGCAACTGCAGCTGAACCTACTTTGTAATGCAGAGATTACTGACACATACCCACTCTTGGAATAATTAAAAAAATAAAAGATTTGAATAATGTTTTAAAAACATTATATTACCATAAATGATAGTCCAATAAGTAGGTGATCTTCTAAATAGTAAAAATATTGAAAAGAAGTTGCAGTTTTCTATAAATAATTGTTAACGGTTGTACAACAAAAACTTTCTGCTAAGAAGAAAATCTTTTTAAAAGGTTGCGCAGTAATGCAATAACAACCGGGTTTGTTACAAACATACCAACATTTTTGGGCTGCTAGATGAACTCCAAGCTTTTTAGACTTGCTTTGAACAAATTCAGTGGCGCACAGCACCATTTTACTGCACATGTCAGTGGGAAAAAATATGAAGAAAGGAAGAAGCTTACATGACTCTGGAAGGAAGTGGGCTTGCCTTGATTGGCTCATAGGCCAACAGACAGCCTGGATCAGCAATCAGATCATACAAACAAACTGAAAAAAAATGGTGTGGTGTTAAACAGGCAGGAAGTGCTCAAACCCATATGCAGTTGTGCATATACAGTTGCAAGAAAAAGTATGTGAACACTTTGGAATGATATAGATTTCTGCACAAAATGTGATCTGATCTTCATCTAAGTCACAACAATAGAAAATCACAGTCTGCTTAAACTAATAACAAAACAAATAATTAAATGTTACCATGTTTTTATTGAACAGACCATTCACAGTGCAGGTGTAAAAATTATGTGAACCCTTGGATTTAATAACTGGTTGAACCTCCTTTGGCAGCAATAACTTCAACCAAACGTTTCCTGTAGTTGCAGAAAAATACACCTCCTGTAAAGTCCTGGCGAAGTAGAAACTAACTTTGACCACTAGATGGCAGCAACGTCAAACATAACATTTCAGTATAATCTTTACAGCACATTACCACATTTATTATGCACAAAATGGGCAGAACATTCCCTGTCTGGCATAATTTATTATGTCACTAAATAACTACTGCTATGCAGAAAAAAACATATAAACAGGAATGGAACCCTAGCTAATCTGGAACTAAAACTATAATGTCAGTTATAGATCTAAGATAAATTTTGGAAGTCCCATTCTTTGCAATCTTGACCTCCACCTTCCTAACATTGCCATCCCTGCTTGGTAGAGCATTGACAATAAGTCCTACAGGCCACTCGTTCCTGCTCTCTTGGCTGTCTTTCAACAGAACAACATCACCCACTTTTACATTTGGGCGATCCTCAGTCCATTTCCTACGGTGTTGCAGATTTGACAGATACTCCCTCTTCCATCTTTTCCAAAAGGTGTCTGCCAAGCATTGTACTTGCTTACATTGTTTCGCATGAACTTGTGTTGTACTTATGGTTCCTGATGGAGCAGACAAAGAGCCTAGCAATGTTGTTGACTCAAAAGTGAACTAAGGACTATAGGTGTATCTGGGTCTGAGGACACAGGAACTATAGGCCTGGCATTCATAATAGCTGTAACCTCTGCCATAAAGGTGCTAAAAGTCTCATGGGTCAAGTGAGCAGTTTTAGTTTGTAGCAACATAGCGTCTAAGATTTGCCTGGCAATACCTATAAGTCTCTCCCAGACACCACCCATGTGTGAGGAGTGTGGAGGATTAAAGACCCATGTACATCCTCTGTCTTGGAGAAAGTCTTGTAATTGTGATTCGCTGGCACAAATGTTAAGTTCCTTGCAGGCTCCTACAAAGTTTGTTCCTCTGTCAGAACGGAGCAGTTTTGCTGGGCCACGAATTGAGAAGAATCTCCTCAAGGCATTAATAAAGCTTGATGTTGACATGGTTTCAAGTAGCTCTATGTGTACAGCTCGGGTGGACAAACAAGTGAAAAGGACTGCCCATCGTTTACTGTCTGCGCTGCCTCCTCTAGTGCGGCGGGTTAAAACAGACCACAGACCAAATACATCTAAGCCCACATTGGTGAAAGGTGGTTGAGCATTTACTCGGTCCTCTGGTAGCTCTGCCATCTTTTGACTTTGTAACCTTCCTCGCAGCTTGCGACAGATAACACATTTGTGTATAACAGCGGATACCAAGCGTTTGCCACCAAGAATCCAGAAACCTGCAGATCTAATAGCACCCTCTGTGATGTGTCGCCCTTGGTGAACTACTTGTTCATGATAGTACCTAACAAGCAGTGTCGCAATGTGGTGATCATAAGGTATAATGACAGGCTGTTTCTCTTCCTCTGAAAGTTCTGCAAGAGACAAACATCCACCTACTCTCAACAACCCATTTTTGTCTAAAAAGGGGCTAAGCTTCCTAAGACGGCTTTGTTTTGGGAATGTCTTTTGTTTTTTGATGCAGTCAATTTCCTTCTGGAAATGTTTGTTCTGAACAGAAGAGATTATAATGGACTTTGCATGAGCAAGTTCTTCTAGATTGACTTGTTCATGGAAACTTTCCCACCTTCTGACCTGATTGCTGCTGGTTTCCCTCTGGAAGGTTTTAGCGACATGGATGAGTCTGGCTAGGGTCTTAACTAATATCTTCCAGCAAGAAAATCTATCAAAGCAATGTGAGTGAAGTGTGGCTTCAGAAGCTCTGGTGCTGAAGCTTGTAATTTTAAATCTGATTCAGGGTCAGCTTCAGGCTCTATGAGTGGATAAACATTAGCAGTGTCTATCTGCTCACAAGTGTGGTTGGTACACACCAAACATTGGTAGATACCAGTGTTCCCTGTCTGTCTCAAGTGGTCCTGCAACTTCAGCGTGATCATTGTCTAGCATCCCTTTAATGAATATAGTGAAATCTCTTTTCACTTCTGGCTTTCTCTGCAGTGTTTTGCTGAGTGAATGCAAACGCTTCATGGCTTGCTCCCTGTTACTAGGTAAAACACGTCTGGGTGTGCGAAAGGGGAGAGGAGCCACCCAACTGTGATTGTCATCTTGGTAGGCCTCTTTATCCATAATCTGCAAGAAGATCTGATCCTCTATAGAGAGGGCCTGTTTATCATCATCTTTAGTTTTCTGAAATACCTTTATCCCTAGATTGTCTGTCTCAATGTTGGAATTGACTTCTTCTTTACCATATAGTATAGAAGAGTCACAGTGTTGTGTTGACCTGCCAAAGCTTTCCTTGACAATGAAGTTGTTGTGACAGGGACTGAGAAGGGATGCGCGTCCATTTGTTAACACAGACGTCCTCAAAGTGCTAATATTGTCAGGCTGGTGCACTGTCCCCAGGCAAACTTCTCCTACAATGACCCACCCCAGGTCCAGTCTCTGTGCATAGGGGCATTATAAGGTCCATTGATTTGCTGGCGTACCTTGTGTACCTGAAGGATATCTCTTCCAAGAAGTAGAAGGATAGAAACATCTGGCTCAACAGCTGGGATAAGGTGAGCAATTGAGCGGAGGTGAGGGTGGTGATGAGCTACTTCTGGAGATGGAATCTCAGTTTTGTCGTCAGGTATCATGCCACACTCTATTAGGGTAGGAAGTGGGAACTGCACTTTCTTATTGAAGGATTCATTGGTAAAGTCAGTAACTCTTCTCCCTGTGGTTTCAATTGTCCCTGTACATGTCCTTAGAGTGTATGGAACTGCACTTGCCTTAAGGTTAAAGATATCAAAGAAATCTGATCTTGCAAGGGATCTGTTGCTCTGTTCATCTAGCACTGCATACATTTTCACTGCCCTTTCTCTCTTGCCAGTGGGATACACAGTCACTAAACAGATTTTAGAGCATGATTGTGCACTCTTGCCTTGTCCACATACTTCGATGCAATTAGACATTACAGAGGAGAGTGGGGTCTCTTGTTGCTCCCTGCCCTGATCTTTCCTGGGTAGAGTTGAGCGAACACCTGGACGTTCGGGTTCGAGAAGTTCGGCCGAACTTCCCGGAAATGTTCGGGTTCGGGATCCGAACCCGACCCGAACTTCGTCCCGAACCCGAACCCCATTGAAGTCAATGGGGACCCGAACTTTTCGGCACTAAAAAGGCTGTAAAACAGCCCAGGAAAGAGCTAGAGGGCTGCAAAAGGCAGCAACATGTAGGTAAATCCCCTGCAAACAAATGTGGATAGGGAAATGAATTAAAATAAAAATAAAATAAATAAAAATTAACCAAAATCAATTGGAGAGAGGTCCCATAGCAGAGAATCTGGCTTCACGTCAGCAGAGAATCAGTCTCTCCATGCCATAGCAGAGAATCTGGCTTCACGTCACCCACCACTGTAACAGTCCATTGTCATATATTTAGGCCCCGGCACCCAGGCAGAGGAGAGAGGTCCCGTAACAGAGAATCTGGATTCATGTCAGCAGAGAATAAGTCTGCATGTCATAGCAGAGAATCATGCTTTACGTCACCCAACACTGGAACAGGCCACTGTCACATTTTTAGGCCCAGGCACCCAGGCAGAGGAGAGAGGTCCCATAACAGATATTCAGGCTTCATGTCAGCAGAGAATCAGTCTTCATGTCATAGCAGAGAATCAGGCTTCATGTCACCCACCACTGGAACAGGCCACTGTCAGATATTTTTAGGCCCCGGCACCCAGACAGAGGAGAGGTTCATTCAACTTTGGGTTGCCCCGCAATATAATGGTAAAATGAAAATAAAAATAGGATTGAATGAGGAAGTGCCCTGGAGTACAATAATATATTGTTAAGGGGAGGTAGTTAATGTCTAATCTGCACAAGGGATGGACAGGTCCTGTGGGATCCATGCCTGGTTCTTTTTTATGAACGTCAGCTTGTCCACATTGGCTGTAGACAGGCGGCTGCGTTTGTCTGTAATGACGCCCCCTGCCGTGCTGAATACACGTTCAGACAAAACGCTGGCCGCCGGGCAGGCCAGCACCTCCAAGGCATAAAAGGCTAGCTCTGGCCACGTGGACAATTTGGAGACCCAGAAGTTGAATTGGGCCGAACCATCAGTCAGTACATGGAGGGGTGTGCACAGGTACTGTTCCACCATATTATTGAAATGTTGCCTCCTGCTAACACGTTCCGTATTAGGTGGTGGTGCAGTTAGCTGTGGCGTGTTGACAAAACTTTTCCACATCTCTGCCATGCTAACCCTGCCCTCAGAGGAGCTGGCCGTGACACAGCTGCGTTGACGACCTCTTGCTCCTCCTCTGCCTTCGCCTTCGGCTTCCACTTGTTCCCCTGTGACATTTGGGAGTGCTCTCAGTAGCGCGTCTACCAACGTGCGCTTGTACTCGTGCATCTTCCTATCACGCTCCAGTGCATGAAGTAAGGTGGGCACATTGTCTTTGTACCGTGGATCCAGCAGGGTGGCAACCCAGTAGTCCACACACGTTAAAATGTGGGCAACTCTGCTGTCATTGCGCAGGCACTGCAGCATGTAGTCGCTCAGGTGTGCCAGGCTGCCCAGAGGTAAGGACAAGCTGTCCTCTATGGGAGGCGTATCGTCATCGTCCTGCGTTTCCCCCCAGCCACGCACCAGTGATGGGCCTGAGCTGCGTTGGGTGCCAGCCCGCTGTGAACCTGCTTCATCCTTCTCCACCTCCTCCTCATCCTCATCCTCGTCCTCCTCGTCTTCCAGTAGTGTGCCTTGTCTGGCCACATTTGTACCTGGCCTCTGCTGTTGCAAAAAACCTCCCTCTGAGTCACTTCGAAGAGACTGGCCTGAAAGTGCTAAAAATGACCCCTCTTCCTCCTCCTCCTCCTCCTAGGCCACCTCCTCTTCCATCATCGCCCTAAGTGTTTTCTCAAGGAGACATAGAAGTGGTATTGTAACGCTGATAACGACGTCATCGCCACTGGCCATGTTGGTGGAGTACTCGAAACAGCGCAACAGGGCACACAGGTCTCGCATGGAGGCCCAGTCATTGGTGGTGAAGTGGTGCTGTTCCGCAGTGCGACTGACCCGTGCGTGCTGCAGCTGAAACTCCACTATGGCCTGCTGCTGCTCGCACAGTCTGTCCAGCATGTGCAAGGTGGAGTTCCACCTGGTGGGCACGTCGCATATGAGGCGGTGAGCGGGAAGGCCGAAGTTACGCTGTAGCGCAGACAGGCGAGCAGCGGCAGGATGTGAACGCCGGAAGCGCGAACAGACGGCCCGCACTTTATGCAGCAGCTCTGACATGTCGGGGTAGTTGTGAATGAACTTCTGCACCACCAAATTCAGCACATGCGCCAGGCAAGGGATGTGCGTCAAACCGGCTAGTCCCAGAGCTGCAACGAGATTTCGTCCATTATCGCACACCACCAGGCCGGGCTTGAGGCTCACCGGCAGCAACCACTCGTCGGTCTGTTGTTCTATACCCCCCCACAACTCCTGTGCGGTGTGGGGCCTGTTCCCCAAACATATGAGTTTCAGAACGGCCTGCTGACGTTTACCCCGGGCTGTGCTGAAGTTGGTGGTGAAGGTGTGTGGCTGACTGGATGAGCAGGTGGAAGAAGAGGAGGAGGAAGCTGTGTAGGAGGAGGAGGAGACAGGAGGCAAAGAATGTTGCCCTGCGATCCTTGGCGGCGGAAGGACGTGCGCCAAACTGCTCTCCGCCTGGGGCCCAGCCGCCACTACATTTACCCAGTGTGCAGTTAGGGAGATATAGCGTCCCTGGCCGTGCTTACTGGTCCACGTATCTGTGGTTAGGTGGACCTTGCCACAGATGGCGTTGCGCAGTGCACACTTGATTTTATCGGATACTTGGTTGTGCAGGGAAGGCACTGCTCTCTTGGAGAAGTAGTGCTGGCTGGGAACAACATACTGTGGGACAGCAAGCGACATGAGCTGTTTGAAGCTGTCTGTGACCACCAGCCTAAATGACAGCATTTCATAGGCCAGTAGTTTAGAAATGCTGGCATTCAGGGCCAGGGATCGAGGGTGGCTAGGTGGGAATTTACGCTTTCTCTCAAATGTTTGTGAGATGGAGAGCTGAACGCTGCCGTGTGACATGGTTGAGATGCTTGGTGACGCAGGTGGTGGTGTTGGTGGTACATCCCATGTTTGCTGGGCGGCAGGTGCCAACGTTTCTCCAGAGGCGGAGGAAGAGGCCGAGGCGGCAGCAGCAGAAGAGGTAGCAGGGGGAGCCTGAGTGACTTCCTTGTTTTTAAGGTGTTTACTCCTGTCACGACCGCTACCCCAGCAGCAGTCGTGTCGCACCAGACGGAGGGGAAGGGGGACCCTTATCTACGGATGGGAATAGTATGGCCACCCCTGACTAACCCTAAGCTGGCACCTGTCTGCCCTGATACCCTAGACGGGGTGTGAACCCGTGCGGCGAGCAGGATGCCTAAACCCTCAGACACCCTAACAAGCCTAGAGTGGGGAAAGGCCGATGGGAGCACTAGTCACCATCACTCATGTCTAGGAGAACAGCAGGGGAAGACAGCAACAAACAAACTATATCAGAGATAGACTTATCTAGTCACGAGCAGAGAAGGCGATCCCAATCACGACAGTCCACGCCGGACAAGAGCTCCACAGCAACACCATCAAACGATCTCCTTCAAAGGTCAGAATAGAACTGGAAGTAAGGACTATATCTGGCAATGACTGCAAGTGAAAGTGAAACTAATATAGTAGCTGGGAGTGGCAGACAGGACTCACCTGAGAAGGATGCCTACAAACTCCCAGCCAGGACAAAAAGCTTCACAAGGCAAAACCCAGATGACATACCCTGAACCACGGAGCAAACTCACAAGCTATCGCGAGTAGCAAGTCGCTGCGACCTTCTCCTCCCAGACCTGTCTGGATCAGTCACAGGCGTGACAACTCCACTGCAGTTCATGCTTTGCATGCAGGTGCCTGGTCATGCAGGTTGTGCTAAGGTTCAGAACGTTAATGCCTCGCTTCAGGCTCTGATGGCACAGCGTGCAAACCACTCGGGTCTTGTCGTCAGCACATTGTTTGAAGAAGTGCCATGCCAGGGAACTCCTTGAAGCTGCCTTTGGGGTGCTCGGTCCCAGATGGTGGCGGTCAGTAGCAGGCGGAGTCTCTTGGCGGCGGGTGTTCTGCTTTTGCCCACTGCTCCCTCTTTGTCTTTTGCTACGCTGTTGGCTCGGTCTCACCACTGCCTCTTCCTCCGAACTGTGAAAGTCAGTGGCACGACCTTCATTCCATGTGGGGTCTAGGACCTCATCGTCCCCTGAATCCTCTTGTACCCAGTCTTGATCCCTGACCTCCTGTTCAGTCTGCACACTGCAGAAAGATGCAGCAGTTGGCACCTGTGTTTCGTCATCATCAGAGACGTGCTGAGGTGGTATTCCCATGTCCTCATCATCAGGAAACATAAGTGGTTGTGCGTTAGTGCATTCTATCTCTTCCACCCCTGGGGAAGGGCTAGGTGGATGCCCTTGAGAAACCCTGCCAGCAGAGTCTTCAAACAGCATAAGAGACTGAGCCTCAAGTTATGCAGCAGACAGTTTCCCTGATATGCATGGGGGTGATGTGACAGACTGATGGGCTTGGTTTTCATGCGCCATCTGTGTGCTTTCTGCAGAAGACTGGGTGGAAGATAATGTGAACGTGCTGGATGCACTGTCGGCCACCCAATTGACTAATGCCTGTACCTGCTCAGGCCTTACCATCCTTAGAATGGCATTGGGCCCCACCAAATATCCCTGTAAATTCTGGCGGCTACTGGGACCTGAGGTAGTTGGTACACTAGGACGTGTGGCTGTGGCAGAACGGCCACTTCCTCTCCCAGCACCAGAGGGTCCACTAACACCACCACGACCATGTCCGCGTCCGCGTCCCTTACTAGATGTTTTCCTCATTGTTACCGTTCACCACAATAAGAAAAATATTATTCGGGCCAATGTATTGAATTCAAAATCAGGCCTTTTTTTTACAGACACCTAACACTATCTGGCTATCTATTTAGGTACCGTATTACACTAATACAGGCACACCAGTAATGACAGATTTAGCTGAATACAAATTTGAGGCCTATTATTTAGGCGCTGGGTGACAGGTATACGTTTACGGACAGAATTCGACTTGGATCTGCACTGTAGCGTGTGTGTGAAGTTCTTGAGAATGACCCTATCAGAACTTTGAATCTAATCTACCCTTTTAGGGATAGATTTAAAGTAGGCCTGATATAGCAGAAACCACTAATTTTGAGAATTGCAAAATTAGGAATTGTTTTTCAACCCAGAACAAAAACTGTGCTTTGTTGGACATTAAATAACTTGACCAGCTAAAACAGTAATGACAGATTTGGATGAATATAAATGTGAGGCCTATTTTTTAGGCGCTGGGTGACAGGCTCAACTTGCCCCTGATGTAGTATATGGCCAAAAAATAACCACACTATTGATGGTTAAATGCACTTGATGAAAGCTTGACCCTGATGTAAGATATAGCAAAAAATAACCACACTGTTGATGGTTAAATGCACTTGGGGGACAGGCTCAGCTTGCCCCTGATGTAGTATATGGCCAAAAAATAACCACACTATTGATGGTTAAATGCACTTGATGACAGCTTGACCCTGATGTAGGATATAGCAAAAAATAACCACACTATTGATGGTTAAATGTACTTGGTGGCAGCTTGTGCTGGCGCACCACAAGCCACAAAATGGCCGCCGATCACCCCAGAAAAAAGTGACTGAAAAACGCTCTGGGCAGCCTAAAAACACTGAGCAATTGAATAGCAGCAGTTCAATGATCCACAGCTGTAGATCGATCACTGAATGAAGTCTTTTGGAGGAGTTAATCACTGCCTAATCTCACCCTAACGTCGCAGCTGCAACTTCTCCCTACATTTGTATCAGCAGAGTGACGTGCAGCGCTACGTGACCTAAGCTTATATAGAGGCTGGGTCACATGCTGCACTGGCCAATCACAGCCATGCCAATAGTAGGCAAGGCTGTGATGGCCTCTTGGGGCAAGTAGTATGATGCTTGTTTATTGGCTGCTTTGCAGCCTTTCAAAAAGCGCCAAGAAAGCGCCGAACACCGAACTCGAACCCGGACTTTTATGAAAATGATCTATACAGTTCGGGTTCGCTCATCCCTATTCCTGGGTTCTACAGTCTCTAGTGGGGCAGGAGCAGGGCCAGGGTGCAAAGCTGCAATATGTCTCTCACTGCCACATTCTGTACATTCTACTAGTATTTTGCAGTCTTTGGCAATGTGATAAGTAGATCCGCAGCACTTGAAACAGATGCCGTTTTGTTTAAGTAAGGACATCCGCTCTGCAATGGGTTTGCTTCTAAAGCCTTTGCATTTCTTTAGTGGATGTGTTTTTTTGTGTATTGGACAATATCTATCAGGGTTTTCTATGGTGTGTACCTTGTGGGTGCTTTGGTAGTCTGTGACTTCTGAAGGTACAGCTGTTTTGTGTGTGGATACATAGGTCCTACCGTGAGGTCTGTGAGGTCTCTCAGGTCTGTGTGATTGATTGCTGCTGGTGGTGAAGGCGAAACTGGGATCACTTCGGATTTTCGCTTGCTGTCAGACAAACCTAGAAAACACAGAGAAAGGGGGAAAAGCGACTCCATAATCTTCTTTGAATTTACCTCCTACTGACATCCACTTGTCTTGCAGATTTGAGGGTAGTTTCTCTACTATGGGATTAGTGCCTCTAGCTGTATCTAGATACGAAAGTCCTTGCAAGTAGCCATCCTCTTTGGCATATTCTATCTCGAGTAGAAGATCACTTAGTTCTTGTAGCCGCACGTTGTCTCTGTAGCCCACCTTGTGAAAGACTTCAAGTTTTTTCAACAGTGCTCCTTCTATTACCTCTGGGGATCCATACGTTTCTTCTAGTCTTCTCCAGGTCATGTTGAGTCCTGCTGCAGGGTTGAACAGGTTTGCTCTTCTCATCCTCTTAGCATGTTCTGCTGACTCAGTACCAAGCCATTTTATCATTAAATTAAGCATTTCTGCTGGTGATAAGTTCAGACCTTCAGTGGCATTCAGAAAGGAAGATTTCCATGCCCAATAGTTTTCAGGACAGTCATCAAATTGGAGAAAGCCTGAGCTAACCATTTCTTTGCGGATGAGATATTTGGTGACATCCACTGCACATTGTTGTTCGCGCATGGTAATCTATAGATTGAGGTGATGGGAACACTTGTTTTTTGTTCTTAGGGGTTTCTGGTGCTTCATTCTTGGTTTGCTGACAGCCGCTGACCTCATGTGGTTGATTGGGCCTGCTCAGAGGGTATGTTGATCTTGGCCTGAATTCCTTTGCTTCAGGTTTAAGAGACTGTTCCTTTGTATGCGCATCAGTAAGGTTCTGGACGTACTCACTTGTACGATCTGCAGAGAATAGAGGTTTTTCTGGAACCTCTGAGTCTTTATATGATTTTTCACTTCCTGACCGACTTGTTCCCCAGAAGGCAGCGGCCTCTGCTTCAGCAGCTGCAGCTGCAGTCTGTCGCTGCAGGATGAGCAATTTTGATTCTAATTCCGCTTCTTCTTGTGCTATGGCAGCTTGCCTAGCTGCTCTCTCTTGAGCTAGGGCAGCTTCCCTAGCTGCTTCCTTGGCTCTCTCTTGTGCTATGGCAGCTTCCCTAGCTGCTGTCTCTTGTGCTATGGCAGCTTTCTTTGCTGCTAACTCCTGCATCATCATGGCTTCTTTTTCTGCGTACTGTAGCTGGACGCGGGCAGCTTCAGCCTTGGCACGAGCTCTAACTGCTGAGGAACTTGCTGAGGACATCTTGCTAGCCCGTGAAGTTCTGGACACATGCGACTTTGCATCGTCTTGCTGGGCACTGGGAATGTTCTCCCTGCCGTGCTGTGTCGGCGGTAGCATGACATAAGCCTGGTACTTTGTTCCTGATCTTAGACTCATGCTGCAGTAATGGCGTCTCATTTATTCCAGACCGCCACGTGGGTTGTCTTTTTACTGTTCTGCTTCGCGTTATTGAACTGTTGTATAACACTAGTCAGACAGCTTAACAAAAATTCAGAAGTCAAGAAACTTGAGACATCAGATCTGTATGTATTCTCTTTTCTGAATAACTTTGTAAGGGTACTTTCACACTTGCGGCAGGACAGATCCGACAGGCTGTTCACCATGTCGGATCCGTCCAGGCGGCTATTTCGCCGTGCCACTGGACCGCCGCTCCATCCCCATTGACTATAATGGGGACGGGGGCAGAGCTCCGGCGCAGCACGGCGGTGCACGGCGAAAGCCGCCGGACTAAAAAGACTGACATGCAGTAATTTTAGTCCGGCGGCCTTTCACCGTGCACCGCCGTGCTACGCCGGAGCTCCGCCCCCGTCCCCATTATAGTCAATGGGGACGGTCCGGCGGCACGGCGAAATAGCCGCAGGACGGATCCGACATGGTGAACAGCCTGTCGGATCCGTCCTGCCGCAAGTGTGAAAGTAGCCTAAAACTACAATATAGACAAGAAAAAAGACAAAAAACACAGCGCCTCATATGTGGTACCGCCTTATAGATAATATAATATTGTGGTGCGTATTTCACTTACCGGATTCTGTTGTGAGGAGTCACAACAGCTGTATATGCCTTAGCTGGTATCTAACCCCACCAGCATCAGGGAATGCCGTGCTGCTGCCTGGGCCTCTTCCTGTCTCGGTAGTTCCAGGAAAGTAAGTATGCAGAAAATCATAAAAATATCAGACCACTATCCGGCGCTGCTGGCATATAAATCAGTCCTTCGGATGAATAATATTCTTTTATTTAAAGTCTTTAAATAAAAGAATATTATTCATCCCAAGGACTGATTTATATGCCAGCAGCACCGGATAGTGGTCTGATATTTTTATGATTTTCTGCATACTAAAACTACAATATAAACATAAACAAAACATATGTGTCAGTACATTACACATAATACAGCAGCCTCACTCCATCAGTGAGAGTACTCACAGACAATTCCATCATTAGTCCAGGAATACATCAAGAGCTCCTCTGCATGCAGCCTGCTAGATCCAGGAGCAGTGATGAAATGGAGGAAATACAGTTCCAGGTTAAAGGTTACTGCCTTTGACTCTGAGAAAAATACACCTTTGACCACTAGATGGCAGCAACATCAAACATAACATTTCTGTATAATCTTTACAGCACATTACCACATTTATTATGCACAAAAGGGACAGAACAGGCCCTATGACAGTGTGGAGGGTTTCAGCAGTAAGGCTGTGTTCCCATTACTATTTATTTTTCCGTTCCGTTTGAGTATCCGCCTGCATATTGTCATTATTAAGTCAGCATTTGATCAGTATTGGTAGGGCAAAAACAGGAGTGGGTCCAAAACATGATAAATCTTGATGCAAAATACTGACTGTGGGCAGAAGAGCAGGAAAATAAATGGTGATGTCAACACGGCCAAACAGGGACACTAGTAGCCACGTAACAGACTGGTGAGGGTGGCAACAGCATGCAGAGTCACAATTGTGGCCCTGTAACAGAGTGATGAGGGTGGCAACAACATGAAGAGTCACAATAGTGGCCCAGACACAGAGTAGGGAGGGGGGAGGTTGCAACAGCAGGGACAGTAACAGCACAAGATGGTGGCAGATCACAGTAGAAGCATCAGGCATGTGGAATTAGGTGGGTGGCAGCTAGGGCTGAAATGATTATTCGATAAAATCGAGTAATTCAATACAAAAAAATCCTTGATGCAAATTTATCATCGAAGATTCGTTTGTGTCATGTGACCACGTAGCAGGAGTGAAGTGCTTGCTATTACTCCCGCTCCGTGGTCTCCCGCTGCGCTTGGAATATCTTTCCAGCAGGGGGCCTCTGGACACTTCACAGCATGTCCATGGTCCCGCGCTGCACTGACCTCCTGACGTACGCACGCCGTGAACTGGTGCGCTGTGTGACATCAGGCGCAGAGCAGTGCGGAACGATGGAGTGTCGGCCGCGCCCCTGCTGGAAAGGTGAGTTGGTGAAACCGAGGGGGTGGAGGCGCGACTAAGGCTGGGCAACCGGAGTGCACAGCGTCATAAAAACCAATGACGCTGTGCAATCCAGGTGTCAGGAGGAACAGGGCAGCAGAGACTATGTCACAAGGGGGGAGAGCTGATGGCACAAGGGGGAGAGCTGATGGCACAATGGTGGAGAGCTGATGACACAATGGGGGAGAGCTGATGGCACAGTGGGGGAGAGCTGATGGCACAGTGGGGGAGAGCTGATGGCACAGTGGGGGAGAGCTGATGGCACAATGGGGGGAGAGCTGATGGCTCAATGGGGGGAGAGCTGATGGCTCAATGGGAGGAGAGCTGATGGCTCAATGGGAGGAGAGCTGATGGCTCAATGGGAAGAGAGCTGATGGCACAAGGTGGGAGAGCTGATGGTGCTGGGGTTAGGGAGAGCTGATGGCACTGGTGGAGTAGAGCTGATGGCACTGGGGTGGGGAGAGCTGATGGCACTGGGGTGGGGGAGCTAAAGGCACTGGGTTGGGAGAGCTATAGGCACAGGGGTGAGGGAGAGCTGATGGCACTTGGTGGGAGAGAGCTGATGGCACTTGGTGGGAGAGAGCTGATGGCACTGGGGTGGGGAAGAGCTAATGGCACTGGGGTGGGGGAGAGCTGATGGCACTGGGGGAACGGACTTGATGGCACTGGGGGATAGTTAAGCTGATGGCACTGGGGAAAACGGAGCTGATGGCACTGGGGGGAACTGAATCACTTGGGCTGATCGCACAGTGGGGAACGAAGGGTGTTGGGAACTAATGGCAGGGGGTTTTATGAGTTTTTATATAGGAAAACAGTCTATTAATTAATTTTTTCTTATTAGATTACTTGATGAATCTTAAAAAATAATCAATAGAATACTCGATTACTAAAATAATTGTTTACTGCAGCCCTAGTGGCAGCATCAAAATAGTGGCAGGAGCAAGTGAGCAGAAGTAACGGGCCATTTGTAACACTGTTCTGGTGTGGCAGCACACTACAGTCAGATTATTACTAGCAGATCGATCTAGTCTGTTGTATCAGGCACCGGTGTCTGGAAATCCTGGTTGATCCAATCCTGATTATTCTTTATAAAGGTTAGTCTGTGAGCATTTTGCGTTAAAAGGTGAGTTCTCTTTCAGCTATCTATGCCACCCACTAAACACCCACTCTGATGCCACATTACTGGCTGCCCAAGGCAAATTTGGCCAATTGCGGTCACTAGAGATGAGTGAATTTCTCAAAAATTCTATTCGGACAGTTTGGCGAATTTCCCCAAATGATTCAATTCGATCTGAATTTATTCATGATAAATCACATTAAAAACAGCCCTTTCCTGGCTGCTGAGAGCCTGCATAGTAGTGTAGAACACTGTGAATTGTAGAAACATGAACAAGGAGTGTGCTGTACTAGTGAAACAGTATTGTGCATCACTCTTAGAATCACTTCACACTTTACTTATTTGGTCAATTACAGGGGCCAAAACTGACCAAATAATTCAAGTGTGAACTCAGCCTTACAGGTCAATGTTTCTGCCAGGTATAAAGAAACATGCAGTGGCCCAAGATTCTACTATAGAGTGAAAGAGCACACTCCTTTTACACCATCTTCAGGTGACTCCACATAGAGTTATACAGAATCTGTTCTGTTACACGCTGAGACAAGTAGTGTCCCCCTGACAGAGTGGAGAGGGTGTCAGGAGTAAGTTTGTGTTGAAGTCACTGTTTACTTTGCCCTTTCTCTCATCTGTCATAAGAACCACCCCAAAAAAACATATCCTGTATTTTGAGTATCCTTTTTCACACGGTCAGCATTTGGTCAGTAATCCATCAGTATTGCTAAGGCCCCAGAAAAACAGGAGTGGATCCAAAACATAGATGACACGTGAATAGAATGTTTGAATGTCTTCTGTGTTTTGTACCCACTCTTTTTTTTTTGGCTTCCAAATCATAATCCATTTCTGCAAAATAGGGACAGTGTGATAGAGGCATTACAGCTGCTCCAAAGACAGGATCAGTTGGGTTTCTCATTTGTCCGTCCTTATGACAGATCAGAAGAAAGGTAAAATAAATGGTGATGTCAACAAGGCAAAACAGGCACAATAGCGGCCCAGTGACAGAATGGTGAGGAAAGCAAGAGCATGCGTGGGGGTGGCAACTGCATGAGGAGTCAACACAATGGCCCAGTGTCACAACCAGACAGTTGAGAAGCTCTGACAGGAGCTTTCCAGATCCTCCTCCTTGAGTTTCTTTGTTTTGGTTAAGTTCCTCATCTCGTTAGTCTATCTCAGCTGTCATGCAGTTGGACTGATTGCTTCCCTTTAAGTTCCTCCCCATGATGCATTAGGTTGCGGCTTATACAACTTCCTGGAGTGTGTGTGCTTGCTGTTTCTATTTCCCAGTCCTCTGCAAGATAAGTGCTGTTCCTTTATTTGTGATTTTCTGTCTGCTGGATTTTCAGGCGACCCTGACTCCCTCCGTGTCTAGTGTAGGGAGCCGGTGGTCGTGTCCCCTCACTATTGTAGGGTCTTCAGGTATTAGATAGCCGGGGTACGTGGATATGCACCCATCCACCTTTGGGGTGTTCGCATAGGCTGAGCAATTAGGGAGAGTGGCAGGTCTCATGTAGGGGTCTCCCTTTTGTTCCTTAGTTGTGGATCCAGTGAGTCATTATTGTATTGCATTGTCTTGTTTCCTATACACCATCCGTGACATTATAAGCCGCCAAAACCGTCTCAAGCATGGATCCGGTTTCACTTTTGGCTGAGCGCTTCCAGGGTCTTTCATTGGAGGTAGCTGATCTCCGTAAGACTTTTTCTCAGTTTCAAGTGACCGGTTCAGCTTGCGTTCATGGAGTTTGTTCTGAGCCTAAGATCTCGCTCCCGGATACGTTCTCCGGGGGTAGTGAGTATTTTGTGCATTTTAGAGAGGCTTGCAAACTCCATTTTCGCCTTCTTCCCCATTCCTCTGGTGATGAAGAACGGAGGGTGGGGATCATTATATCGCTGCTCAGGGGTAACGCTCAATCCTGGGCCTTTTCGCTGCTGGAGGGGGCACGGCCCCTCCGTTCAGTGGATGAATTCTTTTTAGCCCTGGGTCAGATATATGATGATCCGGATCGTATTGCTCTGGCTGAGTCTAGACTACATCTGTTATGCCAGGGTAAACAATCCGCAGAGATATACTGCTCAGAATTTCGGAGATGGGCAGCTGATACTGGTTGGAATGATGCTGCACTCCGAAGTCAATTTTGCCATGGTCTTTCAGAGGGATTGAAAGATGCATTTGCCTTTCATGAGAGACCTACCTCCTTGGATTCTGCTATGTCTCAGGCCGTTCGTATTGACAGGCGTCTTAGAGAGAGAGGAGAGATCTCTCCTTCCTGTCATACTCAGTCCCGGGACAGTGCAGCAGTCTCTTTCTGTGCGCAGGGGTCTCAGTCGCTGTCAGCCCCTTCTGAGCAGGAGCCCATGCAGCTGGGGTTGATTGCCTCAGACAATAGAAGATTCAGCCCGCATGGGAGGGTTTGTTTTTGTTGTGGAGGTATAAATCATTTGGCAAATGTTTGTTCCTCTAGGAGATTCAGGCAGTTTTCTGGGAGTAATAAAGAAACAAAAAGGAAAAAATCTTTTAAAAATGTTCCGTCTGTTACTATTGGCAGGGTTGAGGCGGAAATTGAAGGTTTTCCGTTTGCTTGTAGTTCCCGTTTTGTCCTGCCTGCTAAAGTGGCGCTAGAGAGCAAAAGCATTTTTTGTGAGATTTTTGTGGATAGTGGAGCAGCTGTCAATCTCATTGATAATCAATTTGCAATAACTCATGGTTTCCAGGTATGCACTTTGGGAAAGGATATTCCTGTTTTTGCTATTGATTCCGCTCCACTTTCTCAGAAATCATTAAAGGGCATAGTTCACAATATCCGTTTAATTGTGAGTGATGCTCATGTTGAGGATGTGTCATGTTTCGTCCTTAGCGGTTTGCCTACTCCTCTAGTGTTGGGGCTACCCTGGCTCACTAAACATAACCCCACCATTGATTGGCAAGCGAGGCAAATAAATGGTTGGAGTGACTTTTGCAGAGAGAATTGCCTCATGACATCTGTTTCTGAGGTTTCTACTAAGACTGTACAACCTTTCCTCTCTGAATTTTCGGATGTCTTCTCTGAGAGTGGAGTTCAGGATTTGCCCCCGCACAGGGAGTACGATTGCCCTATTAATCTCATCCCAGGCGCCAAGCTGCCTAAATCTCGTTTATACAATCTTTCCCAACCTGAGAGGGTCGCTATGCGTGCTTATATCTCTGAGAGTCTGAGAAAAGGACACATACGACCCTCGAAGTCACCTGTTGCCGCTGTTTTTTTCTTTGTTAAGAAAAAAGATGGTTCTTTAAGACCTTGTCTGGATTTCAGGGAGCTGAACAGTATCACTATTCGTGACCCTTATCCGCTTCCTCTGATCCCGGACCTGTTTAACCAGGTTGTTGGGGCTAAAGTCTTTTCCAAATTAGACCTAAGAGGGGCATACAACCTGGTCAGGGTCAGAGAAGGAGACGAATGGAAGACGGCTTTCAATACCCCTGAGAGCCATTTTGAGAATTTGGTTATGCCTTTTGGTTTGATGAATGCCCCAGCCGTTTTTCAGCATTTCGTGAACAGCATTTTTTATCATTTAATGGGAAAATTTGTATTAGTGTATTTGGATGACATTTTGATTTTTTCTCCTGATTTCAAGACTCATAAGGAACATTTACGTCAGGTCTTGCTCATCCTGCGGGAGAATAAATTATACGCGAAACTGGAAAAATGTGTATTTGCGGTTCCAGAAATTCAATTTCTGGGGTTTCTTCTCTCCGCTTCTGGTTTTCGCATGGACCCCGAGAAGGTCCGCGCTGTGCTTGAGTGGGAGCTTCCTGAGAATCAGAAGGCGCTGATGCGTTTTTTGGGCTTTGCCAATTATTACAGGAAATTTATTTTGAATTATTCCTCTGTTGTTAAACCACTCACTGATATGACCAGAAAGGGGGTAGATTTTTCTTCCTGGTCGGTAGAGGCGCGTAAGGCCTTTTCTAATATCAAGGAGAGGTTTGCTTCCGCTCCCATCCTGGTACAACCTGATATTTCGTTACCCTTCATAGTTGAGGTTGATGCTTCTGAGGTAGGGGTGGGTGCGGTCTTGTCTCAGGGTTCCTCTCCTGCCAAATGGCAACCATGTGCCTTTTTCTCGAAGAAACTCTCCTCTGCAGAGAGAAATTATGATGTGGGAGATAGGGAATTGTTGGCCATCAAGTTGGCTTTTGAGGAATGGCGCCATTGGCTAGAGGGAGCCAGACACCCTATTACCGTGTTTACTGACCATAAAAATCTGGCCTACTTGGAGTCAGCCAAGCGTCTGAACCCGAGACAGGCCAGATGGTCTTTGTTCTTTTCAAGGTTTAATTTTGTTGTCACGTTCCGCCCTGGGGTTAAGAATGTGAAGGCAGATGCCCTGGTGGACTGCGCTTCGTAAGTCGGTTGAGGGTTTTGTGGCAGCTTGCGAGACTTGCGCTCGTGCCAAAGTCCCTCATTCACGGCCATCAGGTCCTCTCCTTCCCTTACCCATTCCTTCCCGTCCTTGGACACATCTGTCCATGGACTTCATAACGGACTTGCCTCGTTCCTCGGGGAAGACTGTGATTCTGGTGGTGGTGGACCGTTTTAGCAAAATGGTGCATTTCATCCCTTTTCCTGGTTTGCCCAATGCTAAGACGCTGGCGCAGGCATTTATTGACCACATTGTCAAATTGCATGGTATTCCTTCAGACATAGTCTCTGATAGGGGCACGCAGTTGGTTTCCAGATTCTGGAAGGCTTTCTGTTCTCGCTTGGGGGTTCGGTTGTCATTCTCTTCTGCTTTCCACCCGCAGTCGAATGGCCAGACAGAGCGCGTCAATCAGAATCTGGAGACATATCTGCGCTGTTTTGTGGCGGAGAATCAGGAGGATTGGTGTTCTTTTTTGTCCCTTGCTGAGTTTGCTTTAAATAACCGTCGTCAGGAGTCCTCTGATAAGTCACCATTTTTTGGTGCATATGGGTTTCATCCGCAGTTTGGGAATTTCTCGGGAGAGGGGTCTTCTGGTTTACCTGATGAGGACAGATTCTCCTCGTCTTTGTCATCTATTTGGCAAAAGATTCAGGATAATCTAAAGAGCATGAGTGAGAGATATAAGCGTGTGGCAGATAAGAGACGTGTGCCTGGTCCGGACCTGAATGTTGGTGATCTGGTGTGGTTGTCTACCAAGAATATCAAATTGAAGGTTCCCTCCTGGAAGTTGGGTCCTAGGTTTATTGGGCCTTACAAGATCCTGTCTGTCATCAATCCTGTTGCCTACCGTCTTGATCTTTCTCAGACTTGGAAGATCCATAATGTTTTTCATAAGTCCTTATTGAAACCTTATGTTCAACCTATTGTACCCTCGCCTTTGCCTCCTCCTCCGATTATGGTTGATGGAAATCTTGAATTTCAGGTCTCTAGGATTGTAAATTCTCGTCTTGTGCGCGGTTCCCTCCAGTACCTCGTTCATTGGGAGGGTTATGGTCCTGAGGAGAGGATGTGGGTCCCAGTGACGGACATTAAGGCCACTCGTCTCATCAGGGCTTTCCATAGGTCCCATCCTGAGAAGGTGGGCCCTGAGTGTCCGGAGTCTACTTGTAGAGGGAGGGGTACTGTCACAACCAGACAGTTGAGAAGCTCTGACAGGAGCTTTCCAGATCCTCCTCCTTGAGTTTCTTTGTTTTGGTTAAGTTCCTCATCTCGTTAGTCTATCTCAGCTGTCATGCAGTTGGACTGATTGCTTCCCTTTAAGTTCCTCCCCATGATGCATTAGGTTGCGGCTTATACAACTTCCTGGAGTGTGTGTGCTTGCTGTTTCTATTTCCCAGTCCTCTGCAAGATAAGTGCTGTTCCTTTATTGTGATTTTCTGTCTGCTGGATTTTCAGGTGACCCTGACTCCCTCCGTGTCTAGTGTAGGGAGCCGGTGGTCGTGTCCCCTCACTATTGTAGGGTCTTCAGGTATTAGATAGCCGAGGTACGTGGATATGCGCCCATCCACCTTTGGGGTGTTCGCATAGGCTGAGCAATTAGGGAGAGTGGCAGGTCTCATGTAGGGGTCTCCCTTTTGTTCCTTAGTTGTGGATCCAGTGAGTCATTATTGTATTGCATTGTCTTGTTTCCTATACACCATCCGTGACACCCAGTCATAGAGTGGTGAGGTGGCAACCACATGAGGAGTTAACACAGTTGCCCTGTGACAGAGTAGTGAGGTGGCAACAGCATGAGGAGTCAACACAGTGGCCCAGTGACAAAGTGGTGAGGTGGAAACAGCATGAGGAGTCAATACAGTGGCCCAGTCACAGAGTGGTGAGGTGGGGGGCAAAAGCAGTGGCAGTAACAGCATAAGATGGTGGGTGGCTGTAGGAGCACATGGCAGCAGGTATGTGGCAACATCTGAATAGCGTCTGAAGCAGGTGGCCAGAAGAAACGGGTCTCTTTTCACAAAGTTTGGGTGTGGCACCCAGAATGATCTAGTCTGATGCATCAGGCACTGGCGTATGGAAATCCTGGCTGATCCATGCCTGATTCTTCTTCACAAATGGTCAGTCTCTCCACATTTTGGGTGGAAAGGCGAGTTCTCCTTGGGGTAACTATGACCCCAGCCGCACAACTTGAGTGCAGAGGGCCCTCTGGTCAGACCTTTGTGAGGATAGGCAATAGAGCACATAGGCTGCGGCCAACTGACTACATGGGATTTCTTGATAGTAGTTTATCCTCCCTCTCAGCGGGTGGAAAAAAGGCCCTGTTTCGGACCAGTAGCGAGGGTCTAACATGGTGGAGTGCCAGTAGTCATCCCTCTGCTGAATTGTGACAATTCGGCTGTCCCCACGCAAGAAACCGAGTATGCAATGGGCCGTTTGCGCAAGGGACTCGGGGGACTCCCTGCCTTCATCTCCACTGCATACTGCCACTGTGTCTCAGAGTCATCAGCCTCGTTTTCTTCATTGCCCTCTACCTCCTCCTGCTCCTCCTCTCCTGTCACTTGTGTAGAAAAACCACCCATTTCTGTATACATTGCTTGTGCGTGAATGTCCTCCTCCTCCTGTTCAGCCCACACAGGGCTTAGGTGGCCATGAGATGTAGGCGCCACGTCTCCTGTCCCCTGGCCAAGCAGATTTATCAGCATCTGTTCCAAGACATTAAGCAGTGGAATGACATTGTTTCTCCCGTAGTCCTGATGACTGACAAATAAAGTGGCCTCTTTAAAGGGCCTGAACAAACAGCAAGTGTCACGCATGAGCTGCCACTGGCTAATGTCAAATTTACACAGGGGAGTGCTCTTGTCCGCCTGCATCATCAAGAAATTGTTATGACCTTCATCTGCTCATGTAGTCAGTCCAACATGTAGAGGGTGGAATTCCAACGGGTGGAATCGTCACATATGAGGCAATGTTGGGGAATGTCATTCTACCTTTGCAGCTCAAGAAGGCTTTGCAGTGTAAGAGTGGCTGAAGTGCATGCAAAGTTTCCTGGCCATTTTCAGGATGTCTTGCAGATCGGTGTAAGACTTCAGGAACCACTTTACAACCAGATAAACCACATGCGCCATTCTGGGCGCATGGCTCAGCCCTCCTTTACGTAGCTCCAACACAATGTTCTTCCTGTTGTCAGTGACCATGGTTCCGATCTTAAGTTGGCGAGGAGACAGCTAGGGTTTAATTTCTTGATGGGAGGACACGGAGCAGTTTCTCCACTGTGTGAGTCAGTTCACCCAGGCAAACTAGGTGCAGAACAGCGTGACACCGCTGTGCCCTGCACATGTGTTATGCTGGAAGAGCACTCCGAATTGTGCCTGCAGTGGAGGATGGGGACATGGTGGGGGATGAGGAGGCAGCGGAGGACATTGGCGCAGGACCCACAGCTTGAGAACCAGGAGGTGGCAGTGCCAAATTGCTGGTGTGGGTGGACAGGAACCACATTTACTCAGTTGGCTGTGAAGGACATATATTATTCTTGACCATAGTTACAGTTTCACACGTCGGTGACTCTGTGAACTTTAGCAGACACCGACAGGCTCAAGGACTGGCCCATCTTCTGTTCAACATACGTGTGCAGGGCTATTATTGTCTTTTTGGAGAAGTAATGATGGCCTGGGACTCTCCACCTTGCCTCGGCACAAGCCATCAGTTCTCTGAAAGGTGCAGAGTCCACTACATGGAAATGGTGGGACTGTAGTACCAGCAAATTGGCTAGGAGCACGTTTAGCTTCTGCGCCGTTGGATGAGTGCATGCATACTATTATGTTTTTGTAATCGCCTCTGGGATCGATTTCAGAAGAAATGACTGACGGGGAGTAGGAGGAGGAGCAGGAGCATCAAGACCAGTAGATGATGGGAAGGAAACACAGTTCCCTTCTGCTGAGGTAGTGGACCCTTGACTTGCGGAAAAGGGGTGCGGGCCACTGGGTGATGCAGCAGTTGCTGTACCACTATATTAGAACCATGGTTTTTCCAGGCCACTTTATGGTGACCCTGCATTGGCACCCTGGCCACGCTTCACCTTCTCCCCACAGATTCTGCAAATGGCCATGCTGACGTCCTCCGGCAGCTTTATGAAAAATTTCCACACCACCGAGAATGACATCTTCCCCCCACTACTCCGTACTAACTGCCTGCTACTGCTGTTTTCCGAACAGGTAGGATCCTGCATAGTGGGCGGTCTACCCTGGGCACATTTGGCTCCCAACCTCCCACTGCTACCACCCTGCTGGCTCAGCTGCTGTCTTACACGCAAGCTGCCACCCTCTTCTCCTGATGATGATGGATAATGAAGCCCCCTGTTCACCCGACTCCCATGTGCGATCGGCCACATCATCGTCCACTACTGTCTGCACGTCACTGATTTCGCCCTCACCAGTCTCAGGGACACTTACCTGACCACTCGCAACAACAGCTCCTGTAAAAGACTGAGTCAACCATTCAAGGAACGCTGGATTGCTGGTCAAGAGACGACCGCTAGATGACACTGCGAGCTCAGGCCTGTCGCTGCAACTGCTGCTGCCAATTTCTTCTGCTGCTACTTCTGCCTGCTCTAGAAACATTTTGGCCACTGCCCATTTCCTTTGAATGGCCTGTCACATATCTGTCCAACATAATGTAAATTCAAAGAAACTGCAAGGGTAAATGAAATACAATTAGACTGCAATTTCACCACTCTCGGCAGCCATACACCCAGAATGATATAGCTTGCAAGGTAAATGAGTCCCTGTCAACTGTTGGGCATCCACCACCACTGTAGCTATGATGTGATGCACCTACAGGTTAGGACCGGGCACCAGGGAGAAAGAGGTTGCGTGTGCGGAGAGGGAAGGGATAGATTTGCTGTATACAGTGCTCTGTCTGAGTACTGATGACTCCTGCACACACTGTATAAGCCCTGACTTCACCACTAAATCCTCCTATTACTACCCCTAATTCAGCGCCCTACACCTAGCAGCTTAAATTTGTGTGCGCCTAGACATCGCCCAATTTACGCTTAACGTATTTCTCTATATTAAATCATTAGGAGCTAAGGGCATAGGGACAAATACAGACAAACAAATAAACAGCGCTACCCGTCTCACATATGGAGGTGGCAGCGTCGGCGCTAGGATGGCCATGTCGCGGGCGCCGAAAACAGCTGATTAAATTGCCTAGACCCCTCCTACAGAGGGCGGAAGCAATCGCCAGGACGGCCAATAGCGGGGCTGAAGATGCGGTTACTGCGGTAAACCGCCGCCCACTCCGGGGAGGATCTGTTGTAAGTTTAAACACACTCAGATTTAAGCAGGAATAACCCGACAGTTTATGAATCTACAAGCAGGTACATCTGTACTGAGAACAAACTCTTAATCTTAAAAAGAGCAGGAGTGAGAATCGTGAGCCCATATCATTAGCCCATTAATGTATGTACAAGTTCCATACTTGTCACGGATGATGTTGCAGATAGCTGGAACTTATGAATAAACGTGCGACTGGCTTGATCCCAAACTAAGAAGCATATAGGTGAGCCCTATAAAACCCTAAGAGCTCTCCCTGACTGCTATGCCCATGCAAGGGTCTCAATGGTAGACCATTGCATGCCCACGTACCTAAGACTGTGTGACACCTGAAAACCCTATAATAGTGAGGGGACACGACCACCGGCTCCCTGCACTTAATACGGACGGAGTCAGGGTCACCTAGATTCAAGCCAGCAAGGAAACACAATACATAAAAAGACTTATCTGAGCAAACAGCAACAGCAGCCTCCAGCAATGAACACTTCATCCAGGAAGTAGTATAAACTGCAAAGTGAGGCAGTATGGGAGGGAATATAAATGGAGACGATTAATATAAATAGGTGACACCTGGGGGAAGGAAAGGAGATGACAAAGTGAAACCAAAACAAAGAACGTCATGCAAGAGGTAGAGAAGGACGTCTGCCAGACCTTCTCACAGAACTGGCGGTGACAATGCTATATAGGATGTAACAACCATCCTTTAGCAAACACAAGCATCCAGGGCCCAAAAAAAAATTAGAACGGTACCCAGATGTCAGAATTATGTAGAGGGGACCCATAATCAGACTGATTGATATTAAACAGACTGATATTAAATAAGAGGTGATGGACTATCGGGAAATAAATAGGGTCCATAATGATGGATACAGTGGCCCCGCATTGCTAATCCAACGCAGTAAACCTGATCGAGCCATATTAGATGAAACAGGCAAGGGAGATACAGTCCTGATCAAAAGTTTAAGACCACTTGAAAAATTGCAAAAAATCATATTTAGCATGGCTGGATCTTAACAAGGTTCCAAGTAGAGCTTCAACATGCAACAAGAAGAAATGAGAGTGAGACAAAACATTTTTTGAGCATTCAATTGATTGAAAATAACGATTAAACTGAAACAGGCTGTTTTTCAGCTGATCAAAAGTTTAGAACCACATGCTTTTAAAAGGTCAAATCTGTGCAAAGATGTGGATTCATTATCATTTTCTGTCAGGTAGTCACACGTTGTGATGGCAAAGGCAAAAAGACTCTCCCTTTTTGAACGTGGTCGGGTTGTTGAACTGCATAAGCAGTGTCTCTCACAGCGCGCCATCGCTGCTGAGGTGGGACGCAGTAAGACAGTCATTTTGAATTTCTTAAATGATCCTGAGGGTTATGGAACAAAAAAAGGCAAGTGGAAGACCCAAAAAATTTCATCAGCACTGAGCCGGAGGATCCAATTGGCTGTCCGTCAATCCACTGGATGATCCTCGACCCAAATTAAGGCCCTAACTGGTGCTGACTGCAGCCCCATAACCATCAGACGGCATCTGAGACTGAAGGGCTTCGAAAACAAAAAACGTCTTCAAAGACCTCGTTTCCTTGAACGCCACAGAACTGCTAATTTGGACTTTTTAAGAGAGCACCAAACATGGGACATTCAAATGTGGAAGAAAGTTTTATTCTCTGATGAGGAAAAATGTAACCTTGATGGTCCTGATGGTTTCCAACGTTACTGGCATGACAAGCAGATCCCACCTGAGATGTTTTCTATGCGCCACAGTGGAGAGGGCGCCATAATGGTCTGGGGTGCATTTTCCTTCAGTGGAACAATGGAGCTTCAGGAAGTGCAGGGGCGTCAAACGGCCGCTGGCTATGTCCACATGTTGCAGAGAGCATTCCTCATGACTGAGGGCCCTCGTCTGTGTGATAATGACTGGGTTTTTCAACAGGACAACGCTACAGTACGCAATGCCAGCAGGACAAGAGACTTCTTCCAGGAGAATAACATCACTCTTTTGGCCCATCCTGTGTGTTCCCCTGATCTAAATCCAATTGAGAACCTTTGGGGATGGATGGCAAGGGAAGTTTACAAAAATGGACATTAGTTCCAGACAGTAGATGGCCGTCGTGTGGCCGTCTTCACCACTTGGGGAAATATTCCCACTCACCTCATGGAAACGCTTGCATCAAGCATGCCAAAACAAATTTTGGAAGTGATAAACAATAACGGCGGAGCTACTCATTACTGAATTCATGTTTGGAAGTTGGATTTCTGTTTTGGGGGGGTTTAGTTTTTTTTTTGGAGGTGTGGTCCTAAACTTTTGATCAGCTGAAAAACAGCCTGTTTCAGTTTATTCGTTGTTTTCATCAAATTGAATGCTCAAAAAATGTTTTGTCTCACTCCCATTTCTTCTTGTTGCATGTTGAAGCTCTACTTGGAACCTTGTTAAGATCCAGCCATGCTAAATATGATTTTTTGCCATTTTTCAAGTGGTCTTAAACTTTTTTTTTTTATATTCACATATTTTTATTTTCACTTTCAACATATAAAAATACAGAACAAGAAGAAGGGTAGACAATAAAAATACAAAAAAATACTCAAGCATGTGTTACATAATTATCGTTAAGCAACATCCAGATTCTATCCCTATGTTGTTTCATATCTAATAACAGAGAGTGTTTAGTGGCTAAATATTCTTTGTTCGTAGTGGACTCAAATGCATGTTTTAATCGGAAATATCTAAACCGTGTAAGAGTGTCTAAGTCTATACTAAACCCCATTTCCTCTAGTGTCCTAAGCTTTCCTTTCACTTCAATCTGTGAAATATACTTGATACCATTTTTTTCCCAAAATACATAATCATCTAGTCTCTGAAACTCAGCTAAATTTATGTTTCCCCAGATAGGGGTAATCTGAAGTGAATAATTTATGCCCAATAATTTTTTGACATTAACCCACACCAAGTGCATCATATTACTAATTGGGCACTTCCTACCTTTTATTTTTATAATCCCAGCTTCTAGGACACTAAGAATGTTATATTGGAGACCTTCAAACTCACCCACCAGAAATCAACGCAGTCTGTCGTCCTCTGTTATTAGCCACTGCAGCTGGGAGGCATAATAGTATCCTCGAAAACAGGGAACGGACAAGCCACCATCTTCTTCATCTAACCATAAATATTTTTGTTTCAACCTAACTCTTTTTTTCCCCCATATAAGATCATTTATCAATCCTTCCAGTACATTTTGATAATGGCGATTCGATCAGCCTGTCGCATCAATAATTTTTGCCAGGTAGTTATTTTGTTTTTAACCCTTATAAGCAGAGGGGAAATGTTAAGTTCTGTATATTCCTGGATCCTAGAGCTAATTTTTATTCCAAGATATTCAAATGATTCCGTGGGTTTCAGTATTTCGACATTTAAATCCGTTCGCGTGATTTCATATCCAACAGGGAGCAACAGCGATTTTGTCCAGTTCACCCTGAAACCGGAGACTTGACCAAACTGATTTACTATCCCCATCAGGTCTTAAACTTTTGATCAGGACTGTATATTCATTCAGACCTTCAGGACGCACCGTCCGTAACCTGAAGGTCAATTGCGCCTCTTTTTGCAATACTTTTTTGTCAAACTCACCCCCTCTCAGAGATCTTCTCACTGTCTCAATCCCCTGAAAATTTATTGAATCCACCTCATTATTATGGACTAAAGCAACATGCCGTGCGATTGGGGTATCTGCACCATTCCGAATATTGTTTAGGTGCTCACCGATTCGTCTCCGAAATTCACAAATCGTTTTCCCCACATATTGCATCCCACACTTACATGTTGCCAAGTACACGATGCCACTGGTTTTGCAATTGATGAAAGATCTGATCGTATATCGTTTATGCATGACCGTGCTAGTAAAAATACTTCCTGTTCTGATGACACTACATGCAACACAACCGCTGCAACGAAATGTGCCCATAGGTCTGGTACCCAACCAGGTAGATGCAACAGGGGATTAATATAAACCATGCACCAGCCTATCCCGTAGGTTTCTCCCCCAGCAATATGTGATGCTCGGTTCATCACACACTAGGTGACCCACATCTGGGTCCGATTGTAGAATTCCCCAAAATTGGGTGAGACTAGCCCAGACAGTCTCATGAGCATCATCAAAGATTGCAATAATGCGTACTTTGTCATCGTCCGGTTGTTTCGTCTGTGGTACCAATAAAGTATTACGGTCAGCCGCCAGTGAGTGCTGATGTTCCCTAGCCAATACATGCTGTGTGTATCCTCTCCTCCGGAACCTCTGTTGTAAATCCTTTGCTGCCACTAAATAGTCCGATACCTTGGAGCAATTGCGTCGTAACCGCAAATAGTGCCCCTATGAAATGCCTTTTTTAAGGGACCTCAGATGGTAACTGTCCCATTGTAGCAGACTATCTGTAGCAGTCTTCTTTCGGAAGAGACAGGTCCCTAGGCACCCCTCTTGGTCCTTAAACACTGCCAAATCAAAAAAGTCAATCTTATCCACATGGATCTCTGGAGGTGAAAAAAGTCCCATCTCATTTATATTCAAGACCTGCACAAAATCAACAAAGTCTGATTTCTCCCCTGACCATAGGATGAACACGTCATCAATAAAGCGTAACCATAAATTGATGTGCCGTGTCCATCTACTATTATCATCCGTGAAAACAACATCCCGCTCCCACCAGCCCAGGTAGAGGTTTGCGAACGTGGGGGCACAAGGGCTCCCCATCGCCAGCCCCCTGAGCTTGTGGTAGATCCAACGGTCGAAGAGGAACACATTGTTCTCAAGGATGAATTGAAGCAATTGCAGTACAAACTCATTATGTGGCCATAGATGGGTTCCCCGCTGTTTGAGGAAGTCTCCTACAGGTCTACACCCCTTGTCATGGGGTATAGAGCTGTAGAGTGCCTCCACATCCAAACTGGCCAGCAAGGTGTGTTCATCAATTTGGATACCCTCCAACTTTTGTATCACCTCAATTGAGTCACTTATGTACGATGGAAGGGATAGCACAAAGGGACGTAAAACCGTATCAACATATGTACTAATGCCGTGCGTGAGGCTATCAATATCTGAAACTATAGGTCTTCCTTTCAGAGGTTTATATACAAAAAAGTATCTCCATGCACCAGGTGTGTGTGTGCAGAGATATATCGCACCTCTTATAAACTTATTTACCACATGTGGACTGAGTATATATAAAATATAACTTTTACTATAATTTCATTAAAAAGCATTGGTGGTTGCAGTGGGACAAGGACAAAATAACATACATACATATAAACACATATATTGCCACCATCTAGAGCCGCGGTAAGGTAATAGTGGGTGGGTCTTACCCCGTCCTGTAGACACACGACCAATGGATGGTGGGTGGCGTCAGTGCTCCAATGTGGTAACAGGCACTAGTGCCCAAATGCTTTTGTTGATATGGCAATCTGGACACTCCTATAATGCCCTGATCTAGAGCCCTCCCTATATGGATGGTCGGGGGCTATCCTCATAGACCTTCCTCAATGACACGGAGCACCCGCCCCGACAGGGGTGACCCCATACGGATCCTGTCCCTAAATGGGGCCTATTCCCTGTAAATCCCTTACTGTATGACCCTACATGCCATATTCCGTTCCATTAAAAATGGAGCTCATCAAGGGCTTATTGAAATCAGAAGGTTTCTATAAAGACACAGAAAAAGATACATGCAAAACGTGGTCACTTAATGTGCTTAATTTGATATACACTTAAATAACATTATTAGGTATGTATTCTCAACTTACTATTTCAGTAGAGAATTTCTCTTTGTAAATACAAAGCGGCATGGACGGTCAGTAGTACACGTCCCTGCCGGGGTATGGGGAAGTGTCCCCAACGATACCCTCGCCTCACCTCACTGCAAGATGCCGGCAGTGTGGGGATACAGCCTACTCCGCTGCATCGCCTTTTAAAATCAGCGCCCTCCAGATGTTTCCGCCCTCTTGCTCCACCTTCTCACGTTGGAACGCATATGGAACGCACGCCGTTCCCATGCGCTCCATTCCACCGGAAGTTGGTGTCACATGATCGCTCAGGCTGCCGGAAGTTACATGCAAATGTGTCTGAGCGTCACCCGTCGCCAAGCAACCGGATGACGCGCAGGCACTACACACTGATAAGCCGTCTCAGATGCCGGACGGTAACTTTATATAATGCAATCATTCGAAGATGGATTTCTCTGGCAGGTTTTTATCCATACTTATGCCCACATGTAATTAATCATGCGGTGCAGATAGGAGGAATATGTAGGGCACCAAGATATGTTCCCACACAGGTGCAAAGGTTATCAATTATATCATCCTTATATCATCAAATATATAGGGCTAAAAGAAATATTACTACACAAATTTGATCCTTATCAGCTGTATCATCCAATATGTGGGGCAGAGGGGTATATTCCCACACAGATTAGATCTTTATCAATTGGATCACACAGCCAAGTATACATCAAATCATTATAGTGCTACGGCCATCACAGTCGCTGGCCATTCATATGAAACATGTGTAACTCTGTTGTTCATTGAGGCCGTTGGGATATAACGTCTTCAGATAGAAAATCCACCTCGCCTCACATTGGAGGATTCTCTTATCCCAGTCGCCGCCTCTTAGAGGTGGCTTCACTTTTTCGATACCCATGAAGGAGAGGCACCTTGGGTCCCCGCCATGCTCAACACATACATGGCGCGAGACTACGGTGTCCCTACTATTATGGATATCATTTATATGCTCGCCAATTCTCCTTCTCAGCTCCCTTTTTGTTTTGCCAACATATTCCTTGTTACAGGTACATGTGATTTTATAGACAACCCCCGTAGATTTGCAGTTTATCAGATCCCTGATAATATATGCTTTTCCTGTATTGCTGCTCCTAAATGATTTTCCGCACTGCATGTACTTACAGGCTATGCACCCCCCGCATCTGTAATTACCATGAATACCCTTTTCCAGCCAAGTTTTTTGTGCCAGTTTGAGAAATGACTGTTCACCGTCCAATCACGTACACTCTTTCCCCTCCTATATGTTATACTTGGGTGTTCTTTTATGGTGGCACAGAGGTCAGGGTCCATCCTGAGTACATGCCAGTGCGTGGCAATTATTTCTCTTATGCTTACGGAGGCCTCATTAAATGTGATAATTAAATGCGTCTCCTGGATCCCTGTTGGGGACATACTATCAATACTGCTGATCTTATTAGGGGTAAGAAGGGAGCTACGGGTGTGAGCTTTTGCGGCCTTATAGGCTGGTGTTAATGTGCCAATGGGGTAACCCCGATCCATGAAACGTTTTTTCAGGTCAGTCGTCTGTCTCTGGAATTCTGTCTCTTTGGAGCAGTTTCTCCTTATTCTTAGATATTGTCCCCGAGGAATCCCCCTCTTGAGGTGGAAAGGGTGACAACTGTCCCACCTCAGGAGGGAATTCATCGAGGTTGGTTTACGAAAAATTGTTGTTTCAAGACAACCGTCTTGATTTTTTATAATAAAAATATCCAAGAATGGCAGCTGTTTCTCGTCGCACTCTGATGTGAAGCGTAGGCTGATCTGGTTCTTGTTTAGGCCAGATGCCCATTCAGAGAAAGATTTGGAACCGCCCTTCCAGACAACCAGCACGTCATCAAAATAAAGTGCCCATATCTGGACATTTTGAACCTGACAAATAGTCTCGTCACAGGAGACCAGGGTATCCTCCCACCAGCCCAGGAGCAGATTTGCGTACAATGGGGCACATGAACACCCCATCGCGGTGCCCCTGAGCTGGTGGTAGAACCTGCCGTTAAAAAGAAAGTAATTTCTACACAGTACAAATTCTAATAGTTGAAGGATAAAGCTGTTATGTGCCACAAATTGACATCCACGTGTGCCCAAGAAATGTGCCACTGCGTGTAGGCCCCATTCATGCGGGATTGATGAATATAGGGCCTCCACGTCAATGCTCCCTAATATGCACCCATCCTCTAGATGTATACCCTCTAGCTGTTTTAAGAGGTCTCCTGTGTCCCTAACGTATGAGGGAAGTGATTGCACAAAGGGTGATAGAATTTTATCTATGTATTTTATTTTGCCTTAAACTATTTATTCCCGAAACTATTGGGCGGCCCTTGAGTGGGTCACACCCTTTATGCACTTTCGACAGACAGTAGAATGTTGCTATCTGTGGGTGCTGAGGGAGGAGAAACTCATATTCGTGATCCAATTGATAAAGATCTAATCTGTGTGGGAATATACCCCTCTGCCCCACATATTGGATGATACAGCTGATAAGGATCAAATTTGTGTAGTAATATTTCTTTTAGCCCTATATATTTGATGATATAAGGATGATATAATTGATAACCTTTGCACCTGTGTGGGAACACATCTTGGTGCCCTACATATTCCTCCTATCTGCACCGCATGATTAATTACATGTGGGCATAAGTATGGATGAAAACCTGCCAGAGAAATCCATCTTTGAATGATTGCATTATATAAAGTTACCGTCCGGCATCTGAGACGGCTTATCAGTGTGTAGTGCCTGCGCGTCATCCGGTTGCTTGGCGACGGGTGACGCTCAGACACATTTGCATGTAACTTCCGGCAGCCCGAGCGATCATGTGACACCAACTTCCAGTGGAATGGAGCGCATGGGAACGGCGTGCGTTCCATATGCGTTCCAACGTGAGAAGGTGGAGCAAGAGGGCGGAAACATCTGGAGGGCGCTGATTTTAAAAGGCGATGCAGCGGAGTAGGCTGTATCCCCACACTGCCGGCATCTTGCAGTGAGGTGAGGCGAGGGTATCGTTGGGGACACTTCCCCATACCCCGGCAGGGACGCGTACCACTGACCGTCCATACTACTTTGTATTTACAAAGAGAAATTCTCTACTGAAATAGTAAGTTGAGAATACATACCTAATAATGTTATTTAACCACCTCCGGACCGCTGTACGCACAGACGCGTCCTGGAGGTGGTTGATTCATTCCTCCTGGACGCGCCGGCGCGTCCTCTCGCGAGACGCGAGATTTCCTGTGAACGCGCGCACACAGGCGCGCGCGCTCACAGGAACGGAAGGTAAGAGAGTTGATCTCCAGCCTGCCAGCGGCGATCGTTCGCTGGCAGGCTGGAGATGTGTTTTTTTTAACCCCTAACAGGTATATTAGACGCTGTTTTGATAACAGCGTCTAATATACCTGCTACCTGGTCCTCTGGTGGTCCCATTTGTTTGGATCGACCACCAGAGGACACAGGTAGCTCAGTAAAGTCCCACCAAGCACCACTACACTACACTACACCCCCCCCCGTCACTTATTAACCCCTTATTAGCCCCTGATCACCCCTAATCACCCCTGATCACCCCATATAGACTCCCTGATCACCCCCCTGTCATTGATTACCCCCCTGTCATTGATCACCCCCCTGTAAAGCTCCATTCAGATGTCCGCATGATTTTTACGGATCCACTGATAGATGGATCGGATCCGCAAAACGCATCCGGACGTCTGACTGAAGCCTTACAGGGGCATGATCAATGACTGTGGTTATCACCCCATATAGACTCCCTGATCACCCCCCTGTCATTGATCACCCCCCTGTCATTGATTACCCCCCTGTAAAGCTCCATTCAGACGTCCGCATGATTTTTACGGATCCACTGATAGATGGATCGGATCCGCAAAACGCATCCGGACGTCTGAATGAAGCCTTCCAGGGGCATGATCAATGACTGTGGTGATCACCCCATATAGACTCCCTGATCACCCCCCTGTAAAGCTCCATTCAGATGTCCGCATGATTTTTACGGATCCACTGATAGATGGATCGGATCCGCAAAACGCATCCGGATGTCTGAATGAAGCCTTACAGGGGCATGATCAATGACTGTGGTTATCACCCCATATAGACTCCCTGATCACCCCCCTGTCATTGATTACCCCCCTGTAAAGCTCCATTCAGACGTCCGCATGATTTTTACGGATCCACTGATAGATGGATCGGATCCGCAAAACGCATCCGGACGTCTGAATGAAGCCTTACAGGGGCATGATCAATGACTGTGGTGATCACCCCATATAGACTCCCTGATCACCCCCCTGTCATTGATTACCCCCCTGTCATTGATCACCCCCCTGTAAAGCTCCATTCAGACGTCCGCATGATTTTTACGGATCCACTGATAGATGGATCGGATCCGCAAAACGCATCCGGACGTCTGAATGAAGCCTTACAGGGGCATGATCAATGACTGTGGTTATCACCCCATATAGACTCCCTGATCACCCCCCTGTCATTGATTACCCCCCTGTAAAGCTCCATTCAGACGTCCGCATGATTTTTACGGATCCACTGATAGATGGATCGGATCCGCAAAACGCATCCGGACGTCTGAATGAAGCCTTACAGGGGCATGATCAATGACTGTGGTGATCACCCCATATAGACTCCCTGATCCCCCCCCTGTCATTGATTACCCCCCTGTCATTGATCACCCCCCTGTAAAGCTCCATTCAGACGTCCGCATGATTTTTACGGATCCACTGATAGATGGATCGGATCCGCAAAACGCATCCGGACGTCTGAATGAAGCCTTACACGGGCGTGATAAATGACTGTGGTTATCACCCCATATAGACTCCCTGATCACCCCCCCTGTCATTGATCACCCCCCCTGTCATTGATCACCCCCCCTGTCATTGATCACCCCCCCCTGTCATTGATCACCCCCCCTGTCATTGATCACCCCCCCTGTCATTGATCACCCCCCCTGTCATTGATCACCCCCCCTGTCATTGATCACCCCCCCTGTCATTGATCAACCCCCCTGTCATTGATCAACCCCCCTGTCATTGATCAACCCCCCTGTCATTGATCACCCCCCTGTAAGGCTCCATTCAGACATTTTTTTGGCCCAAGTTAGCGGAATTATTATTTTTTTTTTCTTACAAAGTCTCATATTCCACTAACTTGTGACAAAAAATAAAATCTCACATGAACTCACCATACCCCTCACGGAATCCAAATGCGTAAAATTTTTTAGACATTTATATTCCAGACTTCTTCTCACGCTTTAGGGCCCCTAGAATGCCAGGGCAGTATAAATACCCCACATGTGACCCCATTTCGGAAAGAAGACACCCCCAGGTATTCCGTGAGGGGCATATTGAGTCCATGAAAGATTGAAATTTTTGTCCCAAGTTAGCGGAACGGGAGACTTTGTGAGAAAAAAATAAAAAATATCAATTTCCGCTAACTTGTGCCAAAAAAAAAAAATTTCTATGAACTCGCCATGCCCCTCATTGAATACCTTGGGGTGTCTTCTTTCCAAAATGGGGTCACATGTGGGGTATTTATACTGCCCTGGCATTCTAGGGGCCCCAAAGCGTGAGAAGAAGTCTGGTATCCAAATGTCTAAAAATGCCCTCCTAAAAGGAATTTGGGCCCCTTTGCGCATCTAGGCTGCAAAAAAGTGTCACACATCTGGTATCGCCGTACTCAGGAGAAGTTGGGGAATGTGTTTTGGGGTGTCATTTTACATATACCCATGCTGGGTGAGATAAATATCTTGGTCAAATGCCAACTTTGTATAAAAAAATGGGAAAAGTTGTCTTTTGCCAAGATATTTCTCTCACCCAGCATGGGTATATGTAAAAAGACACCCCAAAACACATTCCCCAACTTCTCCCGAGTACGGAGATACCAGATGTGTGACTTTTTTTGCAGCCTAGGTGGGCAAAGGGGCCCATATTCCAAAGAGCACCTTTCGGATTTCACTGGTCATTTACCTACTTACCACACATTAGGGCCCCTGGAAAATGCCAGGGCAGTATAACTACCCCACAAGTGACCCCATTTTGGAATGAAGACACCCCAAGGCATTCCGTGAGGGGCATGGCGAGTTCCTAGAATATTTTATTTTTTGTCACAAGTTAGTGGAAAATGATGATTTTTTTTTTTTTTTTTTTTCATACAAAGTCTCATATTCCACTAACTTGTGACAAAAAATAAAAACTTCCATGAACTCACTATGCCCATCAGCGAATACCTTGGGGTCTATTCTTTCCAAAATGGGGTCACTTGTGGGGTAGGTATAATGCCCTGGTATTTTAGGGGCCCAAATGTGTGGTAAGGAGTTTGAAATCAAATTCTGTAAAAAATGACGAGTGAAATCCGAAAGGTGCTCTTTGGAATATGGGCCCCTTTGCCCACCTAGGCTGCAAAAAAGTGTCACACATCTGGTATCTCCGTACTCAGGAGAAGGTGGGGAATGTGTTTTGGGGTGTCATTTTACATATACCCATGCTGGGTGAGATAAATATCTTGGTCAAATGCCAACTTTGTATAAAAAAATGGGAAAAGTTGTCTTTTGCCAAGATATTTCTCTCACCCAGCATGGGTATATGTAAAAAGACACCCCAAAACACATTCCCCAACTTCTCCTGAGTACGGAGATACCACATGTGTGGCACTTTTTTGCAGCCTAGGTGGGCAAAGGGGCCCATATTCCAAAGAGCACCTTTCGGATTTCACTGGTCATTTACCTACTTACCACACATTAGGGCCCCTGGAAAATGCCAGGGCAGTATAACTACCCCACAAGTGACCCCATTTTGGAAAGAAGACACCCCAAGGTATTCCGTGAGGGGCATGGCGAGTTCCTAGAATTTTTTATTTTTTGTCACAAGTTAGTGGAAAATGATGATTTTTTTTATATATTTTTTTTTTTCATACAAAGTCTCATATTCCACTAACTTGTGACAAAAAATAAAAACTTCCATGAACTCACTATGCCCATCAGCGAATACCTTGGGGTCTCTTCTTTCCAAAATGGGGTCACTTGTGGGGTAGTTATACTGCCCTGGCATTCTAGGGGCCCAAATGTGTGGTAAGGAGTTTGAAATCAAATTCTGTAAAAAATGACGAGTGAAATCCGAAAGGTGCTCTTTGGAATATGGGCCCCTTTGCCCACCTAGGCTGCAAAAAAGTGTCACACATCTGGTATCTCCGTATTCAGGAGAAGTTGGGGAATGTGTTTTGGGGTGTCTTTTTACATATACCCATGCTGGGTGAGAGAAATATCTTGGCAAAAGACAACTTTTCCCATTTTTTTATACAAAGTTGGCATTTGACCAAGATATTTATCTCACCCAGCATGGGTATATGTAAAATGACACCCCAAAACACATTCCCCAACTTCTACTGAATACGGAGATACCAGATGTGTGACACTTTTTTGCAGCCTAGGTGGGCAAAGGGGCCCACATTCCAAAGAGCACCTTTCGGATTTCACTGGTCAGTTTTTACAGAATTTGATTTCAAACTCCTTACCACACATTTGGGCCCCTAGAATGCCAGGGCAGTATAACTACCCCACAAGTGACCCCATTTTGGAAAGAAGAGACCCCAAGGTATTTCGTGATGGGCATAGTGAGTTCATGGAAGTTTTTATTTTTTGTCACAAGTTAGTGGAATATGAGACTTTGTAAGAAAAAAAAAAAAAAAAAAAAATCATCATTTTCCGCTAACTTGTGACAAAAAATAAAAAGTTCTATGAACTCACTATGCCCATCAGCGAATACCTTAGGGTGTGTACTTTCCGAAATGGGGTCATTTGTGGGGTGTTTGTACTGTCTGGGCATTGTAGAACCTCAGGAAACATGACAGGTGCTCAGAAAGTCAGAGCTGCTTCAAAAAGCGGAAATTCACATTTTTGTACCATAGTTTGTAAACGCTATAACTTTTACCCAAACCATTTTTTTTTTACCCAAACATTTTTTTTTTATCAAAGACATGTAGAACAATAAATTTAGAGCAAAATTTATATATGGATGTCATTTTTTTTGCAAAATTTTACAACTGAAAGTGAAAAATGTCATTTTTTTGCAAAAAAATCGTTAAATTTCGATTAATAACAAAAAAAGTAAAAATGTCAGCAGCAATGAAATACCACCAAATGAAAGCTCTATTAGTGAGAAGAAAAGGAGGTAAAATTCATTTGGGTGGTAAGTTGCATGACCGAGCAATAAATGGTGAAAGTAGTGTAGGTCAGAAGTGTAAAAAGTGGCCTGGTCTTTCAGGGTGTTTAAGCACTGGGGGCTGAGGTGGTTAAGTGTATATCAAATTAAGCACATTAAGTGACCACGTTTTGCATGTATCTTTTTCTGTGTCTTTATAGAAACCTTCTGATTTCAATAAGCCCCTGACGAGCTCCATTTTTAATGGAACGAAACATGGCATGTAGGGCCATATAGTAAGGGATTTACAGGGAATAGGCCCCATTTAGGGACAGGATCCGTATGGGGTCGCCCCTTTCGGGGCGGGTGCTCCGTGTCGTTGAGGCAGGTCTATGAGGATAGCCCCCGACCATCCATATAGGGAGGGCTCTAGACCAGGGCATTATAGGAGTGTCCAGATTGCCATACCAAAAGCATTTGGGCACTAGTGCCTGTTACCACATTGGAGCACTGACGCCACCCACCATCCATTGGTCGTGTGTCTACAGGACGGGGTAAGACCCACCCACTATTACCTTACCGCGGCTCTAGATGGTGGCAATATATGTGTTTATATGTATGTATGTTATTTTGTCCTTGTCCCACTGCAACCACCAATGCTTTTTAATGAAATTATAGTAAAAGTTATATTTTATATATACTCAGTCCACATGTGGTAAATAAAAAAAAATTCCTTTCAGAGGGGAAAAACCTTTATGAACCTTTGGAAGGCTATAGAAACAAGGCATTTGTGTATGTTTTTGGAGCAAATATGCATAGATGCTGAGAAGGCTTTTGACAGGGTCGGCTGATTTCCTGATTCCTGTGTAAAGCACATTCACTGTGTACTCAAACGCCTCAGCCTCAGTTACAGTTAACAGATCTGTCTCTCCCATTCCGAACCTGAAATGGGACCCGCCAGGGCTGCCCCCTCTCCTCGTTCAAGTTTGTACTGGCTCTAGTACCACTCCTTCACCTATTCAGAACTAACCCCGCTATCCAAGGATTTTCCCTTGGAAATAAAGAGCATAATATCGCTGCCTTTGCAGACGACATGTTGCTCATGACTTCCAATCCTGAAACATCTCTGCCACTGATATATATACATCTTGACACGTACAGCTCCTTATCTAATTTCAAAATAAATATGAATAGGTCCCTGGTTGCTATGCTCGGCAGATCCTTGTGCTCGGCCGAATACTTTGGGTGCTCGAGTACAATTTAACACAATGAAAGCCAATGGGAGACCCGAGCATCAAACCAGGCACCCCTGCTCTAAAGAAAAGAAAAAACTAATATATAGCAATATAGCGAATATTATGTAATAATTAGGTAGTAAGTCAGTGATAATATCTGACACTGAAAAAGCTGGGTAATAACTCAGTGTAGATCACGAGTTATTACCCAGCTTTCCCAGTGTCATATTTTATCACTGAGTTATTACCCAGATTCCCAGTGTCAGATATAATCCTAGTGTAGATCGTGAATTTTTATTGGGAATTTTCCTTGCAAAAGGCTACACTATTAAGCTTGTCATAAGACTCAGTCTAATATTCTTGTCAGAAGACTATGAAACCAATAGATGGCGCTATTTGTCTTGTCATAAGACTGTGAAACCAATAGAGGGTGCTGTTCATAGCTCAATAGCGCCATCTATTGCTTTTCATAGTCTTTTGACAGCTGAAAAACAAGGCAGATTCTGCTCATTTGCATGTCTTTCCCATATGCCCATGTTTATGCAAATTAGTTTTTACATGACAAAACTGTATAGAAAGGTTATTGAATATTATGTTGGGACAATCAGAAAACTTTTTGTCACCCTAATGATATTGATTTAGATGTGCAGGTCCACCCAAGCCATCCAACAGATTCAAAATAACTTTTGAAGGTTTACTGATTCTCAGTCAGATGAGAGCTGGTTTCTCATAGAGCACAAGGCTGCCATTGTAAGGTATGCTGACTAAGCCTGTCATCTGTCTCATGGATAGATTGATGGCTTGCACATACCTGACTTTTGGCATACAGCCTTTGTGTGGTTGTCTATTGTATGTCGTACATAATAGGAGTCTAAGGTGCATCCAGATATCCTCTTAATGCTGTTTCCAAACCATTTTTATGGGGTTTCCATCAATTTCTAACCTTTATGAACCAGACACCCTCTTCTCTTCCAAGCAGGGGGTGCCTGGGGTTTTTCCATTGACTTCCATTGTGCTCGGGTGCTTGGTAGAACACACGAGCATACCGATGTGTTCAGCCAGAGCAATCAAGCACTTTGGTGCTCGCTCAACACTAGTCCCTGGTCATTTGCACTGGTATTTCCACCAATGTAAAAGACGCTGAGCCAGTAAATCTCCCTTTAACTGTTCTTCCTCATATCTTACCTACTTGGAAGCAAAGATAAGCCCAAACCTCTTGGACCTGTTCTTCTGTTTATTATACCCCTCTCCTCCACTCTATTTGCTCTAGCCTAGATATATTAGACTTTCCCACCCTTTTGTGGTTTGGAAGAAATAATCTTCCTCACTTTACTTATCTTCAACAGGTGCTCACCATTATAATCTGTTGAGAAAGAATTTAGGTTCTTTTTTGGTGGGGGAAAATACCTAGGCTTTCCTATTACTCTATTCTCCAGCCTAAGAGATTGGGTGGGGCACTTCCAGATCCAGAATTATATGGTAAGGCTGTTTTTATGTCCAGAGTGGTGGACTGGTTGAGGCCCCCCATACATAAGTCACGGATTAGCATGGAACAGGAACTGGAGGGGTCGCCTTCCCTTTCTATTTTGCTGGGAAATGTCTCCTCCCCGATGATAGTTACACCGCTAAACTCACAAATCAAGCTATCTTGAGTGCCTGGAGGTGGTTTCAGTCCTGGCACTGCAGGATTAATTTCCCCTCACATTTACTTCTCTTGAATGATATACCTATGGCTCCTCCCACTCTCCAAGAGAGTATTCCATACTCCATACAGATATCCCCTCTCTCTATTATATATTTGATTTATATAATTAAATTTGGTCCTGACTGATTGACACTTCTTCAGCTACAACATTTTCCGCTACCACTTATCTCCTTCTTACACTGCTTCTTATCACAACACTAGAAGAGTGTTAATACTACCACTTACTTGGTTTGAGGCTCTGATCAGCGGCCCTTCAACTCCTACTAGATCGATTTCTCAACTGCACAATAGACTTTCTTCCCCAGCCCATCTTGCCAAACCTGTGTTTATTGGATATTCGGAAAAATACTTATCCAGGGAGTTTACACTTTCAGAGCAGACCTCCCTATGTTTAATTCCAAATACATCATCCTGTGCGTCCATAGTCAAGAAAGCGGTTACAAGCTTCTAAAGTGCTGGTGCAAAACCTCACATTAGACGTGTCTTTCAATGCCTCAGACACGTGCTGGAGATTCCATGTGTCCATGATTCTGAACCTTTTATTGAGGATTCCATGACCTGGATTAATAATTAATAGTTGATTTGATGTTTATGGTGGGGCACTGGACTGGTACCTTTTATTTTATTTTATTATTTTCTATTTTCCTTCTGTTTACGCTTTACATATTTCAATAAAAAAATTGTGCTATACGGCAGTTAATTCAGCTAGAATGCACTGCCTAGCACAACTAGCCTCAGCTTTTCACTCCTCACTCCCTGATGGAAAGCTTTCCCTGCCTTTCCTGTTCTACACAATTTTTCCTCTTTCTAGCCTTTCCCTAAACTGTCCCCAACACTAGAATAGAAGCTTGATTGTGACTTTACACTGTCCCCAAGATCATTCTTTGTCAAAGTGCACAGACCCATCCACCCTCATTCACAGTAAAACACACCATAATGTTCTAGTCATTCAGCAAGGGCACCTACTGGCTACAGCACTGATTGGATGTCTGTCTGCCCCCCCTTCTTCCATGGTTATGGGAGCATCCTTCTTCCTCCTCTCTCATGCTTTTTCCAACCGACATTTGCAGTGAGGCGGATGAAATTTTGGGAAGTTTGTAATGAACCAAGTTCATTACGAATGGATTCCCTCATCTCTACCCTGGCTCATCAGCTGAAAGTCCTCTATTTCAGATGGAGGTATGCCAAGCATGGTATGGCAATATTAATGGCAGAGAAAGCAGACATTTGTAAAGTCAAAGGAGGAAAGAAAATCCAGATCCAAGAGAAATAAATCCATAAAACTGTGGCATTGTTAAAGGCTCATTAAGATGAGGTAGAGAAACAGAGGCGTGGGAGTGTGACGAGACAAAAACACAAAGTAAACACACATCTAAACTTGCTCCAGGCTCCTACTTTTCAAGTACGGTATAATATTGCATATATGCCTTTATATAGAACACTTGGGCAAATAATATTAACTGTTATGATACACTGACCAAAAACATCTTAGATATTATGTATTCTATCCTTATTTTTTCACTTTTAAAGAACAGTTTAAGTAGTTCCCTGAAGACAGGAATGTAAAACTTTTCTGAACATTGTGCATGAAATATATGTTGTACTTTATAGATTGGAGTGGTTTTTGATTGACTCTTCACAAAACAGAATAAAATACACTGAATCAAAGACAGCACATTTGTTCTACATTTTTACTATGTAGTGATGTTCAACTGAAACATCTGCTCTAATGAGTTTGACATTTGCACTAATGACAGCGTTCATTTAGTTAATACCCAGCATTAGACTTGTTTCCCAAAAGAGTTATTCTTTCTTGCAAAAGGGAGGACAAATTTGCAATTGTTATACAGACAGCTTATTTGGGAATTGTTTTAGTAAATTTAAAACATTATAAATCAGTTTATTCTTTAGTTAACTATGACTATTACTGCATATCTTGCCTTACATGACAGAGGGACACAGTTTTTTTTTTTTTTTTTTTTTTAAGTTTAGTATAGCTATTCACATTTACTTACATCTATTTGTAATGTACAGTGATTTCTGCAGTGATGCAAGGCATACACTTATATTGATCTATTTATCAATTAACCATGTCATCATGGGTTCATTTAGGAAAATGTTTTCAAGAGTTATTCATTTTGTGCTGAATGTTATAATGGACAATGCATCTGCTTATGGTGCCCCACTTTTAATTTAAAAGCACACCATGCAGACCCTAAAGGTCATGTCACACAGCACAGTTGTGATATGGTTGAACATCAACAAAGATGCATTCACAATGTTGTTATAAATTTAGCCAATTTAGCACCTGTTTAACAATGGTGTTCTAAATAGGAGAAATTATCTAAATTATTTAATTAATTGCAGTTGGCTACTTTCAAAAACTGAATTTTGAATACATCTTTGCTAATTCGGTAACTGCGTCACAACTTCATCCAAACTGCCCTGTGTACCGGTTCCATTAGAACACTTTCACCTGTATAAAATAGTGATAGGTATGCTCATTTTAGCTGTGTGTCTCTCATTAGCTAAACCTAAGTGGTTGGCAAGAACCAACTTTAAAAGCATTGTAACTAGAGGTGGGACGAATCCAATTTTTTTCAAATCCGAATCCGAAAAAGGTTCTCGAATATAGAAACATAGAAACATAGAATGTGTCGGCAGATAAGAACCATTTGGCCCATCTAGTCTGCCCAATATATTGAATGTTTAAAATCTCGAATCCTGTACATAATTGTGTGAACGGTGTAAGAAACAAAGTCAGACCGCGTCAGTTGTCTGAACCTCCACCTCCCAGTCACGGTCGCACCCTATATGACCGCGATCGTTACGCCCCTGCTCCTATCACTACAGAACATACAGGGTAATGCAGCGCCACATACCTCTTACATCCAGTGACGTCTCCTTTGATGTAGATGTTCTCTTTCCTCATCTTCTCCTTTCAGACCTTCAGACCAGACCACCATTTTTCAGCCATTTTTCTTCTCTGCAGTTTGACAAAAAAAAATCTTAGTTTACTACTTTCCATCATCCTCCCATCTTCTGGACAAATCATCCTAACACCCCCAATACTGTTCCGCTGTGCTCCCCAATACTATACTGCAGAAACAGATAATACCCCTGATAATACTAGTACCACACAGAGCCCCCCATATAAAATACCCCTTCTTTGTGGCCTCAGTAGATGCCCCCATAGTGCCCCCCAATAATGTGCCAATAAGAAGTGGCCCCACAGTGCCACCCAATAATGTGCCAGTAAGTGTCCCCATAGATGCCCCCCTAATCATGTGCCAGTATCAAATGCCTCTCTCCTCCCCCCATGTGCCAGTATCAAGTGTGGAGTGCCTCTCTCCTCCCCCCCATGTGCCGGTATCATAGTGCCATCTCCCCCCCAATGTGCCAGTATCATAGTGCCATCTCCCCCCATAATGTGCCAGTATCATAGTGCCATCTCCCCCCCAATGTGCCAGTATCATAGTGCCATCTCCCCCCATAATGTGCCAGTATTATAGTGCCACCTCCCCCCATAATGTGCCAGTATCATAGTGCCATATCCCCCATAATGTGCCAGTATTATAGTGCCACCTCCCCCCATAATGTGCCAGTATCATAGTGCCCCTTCAATGTGCCAGTAGTATCAGTGCCATCTCCCCCCATAATGTGCCAGTATCATAGTGCCTCCCCCCCATTTGCCAATAGTATCATAGTGCCTCTCACCTCTCCCCCTCACCAATGTGGCAGTAAAAGATTTAAAAAAAAAACGTTTACTTACCTCCGCTGCGATGCAGGCTTCTTCTGGCCTGTGTCCCGTGCTGTACGGCTCAGGCGGCGCGATGGCGTCATCGCGCCGCCTGCACCGGCCTCTGATAGGCTGCCGGCACAAGGCCCGCAGCCTATCAGAGGAACAGGGAAAGGAAACACCTCTCCCTCCCCTGTCGCAGCAGCGAAGCGCTCATCTTCTAGAGTGCCCTGCCACCGCCACCACCAGTCTGGGCACCACCGGGATTGGTCGGATTCGTATCCGGTAAATTACGTCAGGATTCGAGTCCACGAATCCCACGAATCCAGCAAGATTCGAGGGATTCGTGGATTCGACAAATTCCCCGTCCCATCTCTAATTGTAACCCAAGCCTGGAAAATAACTAGTGATGACCGGGAGGTGCCATATTCGATTTCGACAAAATTTGCGAATATTCGCTGGAATATTCGTCTCATATTTGTCGAAATTGAATATTCATCATTGTTCTAGTTATCGCGATTAATATGCGATTTAAATAATCGCTTATTGCGATTTTAACTTAAGGCAACTTTCCTATTGGTTTGATATCTAGAATTAGAGAAGATGACGAATATGACGAATGTATTCGTCATAGTCCTCAAAACTAAGATAATGAAATATTCTCCATCTTCGTTCCATTTTTTAAAAAAATAAATTGAATAATTATAATAATTATCAAGTATTATAATTATTCTATTTATTAAAAAAAAAGCAAAGTAATATAATCGCATAGCAAATTAAACACAGCTTTCTCTATAGGCAACTTTCCTATTTGATTGCTAGAATAAGTGAAGTTGACGAATATGAAGCTAAAACAAAGATGGAGAATATTTTGCCAGTATCATAGTGCCATCTCCCCCCATAATGTGCCAGTATTATAGTGCCACCTCCCCCCATAATGTGCCAGTATCATAGTGCCATATCCCCCATAATGTGCCAGTATTATAGTGCCACCTCCCCCCATAATGTGCCAGTATCATAGTGCCCCTTCAATGTGCCAGTAGTATCAGTGCCATCTCCCCCCATAATGTGCCAGTATCATAGTGCCTCCCCCCCATTTGCCAATAGTATCATAGTGCCTCTCACCTCTCCCCCTCACCAATGTGGCAGTAAAAGATTAAAAAATAAAACGTTTACTTACCTCCGCTGCGATGCAGGCTTCTTCTGGCCTGTGTCCCGTGCTGTACGGCTCAGGCGGCGCGATGGCGTCATCGCGCCGCCTGCACCGGCCTCTGATAGGCTGCCGGCACAAGGCCCGCAGCCTATCAGAGGAACAGGGAAAGGAAACACCTCTCCCTCCCCTGTCGCAGCAGCGAAGCGCTCATCTTCTAGAGTGCCCTGCCGCCGCCACCACCAGTCTGGGCACCACCGGGATTGGTCGGATTCGTATCCGGTAAATTACGTCAGGATTCGAGTCCACGAATCCCACGAATCCAGCAAGATTCGAGGGATTCGTGGATTCGACGAATTCCCCGTCCCATCTCTAATTGTAACCCAAGCCTGGAAAATAACTAGTGATGACCGGGAGGTGCCATATTCGATTTCGACAAAATTTGCGAATATTCGCTGGAATATTCGTCTCATATTTGTCGAAATTGAATATTCATCATTGTTCTAGTTATCGCGATTAATATGCGATTTAAATAATCGCTTATTGCGATTTTAACTTAAGGCAACTTTCCTATTGGTTTGATATCTAGAATTAGAGAAGATGACGAATATGACGAATGTATTCGTCATAGTCCTCAAAACTAAGATAATGAAATATTCTCCATCTTCGTTCCATTTTTAAAAAAAATAAATTGAATAATTATAATAATTATCAAGTATTATAATTATTCTATTTATTAAAAAAAAAGCAAAGTAATATAATCGCATAGCAAATTAAACACAGCTTTCTCTATAGGCAACTTTCCTATTTGATTGCTAGAATAAGTGAAGTTGACGAATATGGAGCTAAAACAAAGATGGAGAATATTTTGTTATCTTCGTTATGAGGAATATGACGAATACATTCGTCATATTCGTCATCTTCGCTAATTCTACCAAGCCACTCATAGTAAACCAGGTCTAAGTTGAAATCGCAATGCGATTCAATGCTAATTCAACTTAGCACTGCTATATTCCATATTTGTTAACTTTGTTAATTCTAGCAAGCTGACCCGTTAGAAACACAGCTCTAAGTTGAAATCGCAATGCGATTATTTGAACTTAAATTACTCGCATTGCTCTTTTAACTTACAGCTGTCCAGATTTAACCTAACCATAACCAACCAATAAAGAGAATCCTGCTCTATTTTCTTATTTGTTAATTCTAACAGTCAATTGTTCAGATTAGTCAACTTTCCAATAGGTCCCCCACTATAAGTTGTAATCGCGTTTGAATGGAACATTAGAGCTATTAGTCTGATTTACTATTGGTTGGCTCAATAGAATTAAGTTTCATTCGTACGCGAATACAACTTAGAGCAAGGTACCAATATGAAATTTCCCAGCCTATACAGTCTACTATGTTTGGTTTGTTATCTCGATAATACGTCAATTAAATAATCGTGTTTGTACGTCTGTACGTGCGTGCGTCTGTACGTGTGTGCCTGTCTTTGGATCGGAAAGAGTGGAGAGAGACCGATTCTACAGAGACAGAGATTTGGAAAACTGAATTCGGAAATGTCAAAAAGCAATTTCAAACCAGAAGAGCTGGAATTTTTGATCACTGTAAGTAATTCTACCTAACAAGTATGTCACTCTTAAAGGGGCGGCCACTATTCAAGTCACTGTTAAAGGGGAGGCCGTTGTTAAAGTCACTGTTAAAGGGGCGGCCACTGTTCAAGTCACTGTTAAAGGGGAGGCCACTGTTCAAGTCACTCTTAAAGGGGCGGCCACTGTTCAAGTCACTCTTAAAGGGGCGGCCACTGTTCAAGTCACTGTTAAAGGGGAGGCCACTGTTCAAGTCACTCCTAAAGGGGCGGCCACTGTTCTTGTCATTGTTAAAGGGGAGGCCACTGTTCTAGTCACTGTTAAAGGGCTGGCCACTATTCAAGTCACTGTTAAAGGGGAGGCCACTATTCAAGTCACTGTTAAAGGGGAGGCCACTGTTCAAGTCACTGTTAAAGGGGAGGCCGTTGTCAAAGTCACTGTTAAAGGCAAGGCCACTGTTCAACTCACTGTTAAAGGGGCGGACTCTGTCAAAGTCACTGTTAAATGGGAGGCCATTGTTGAAAGTCGCTGTTAAAGTAGGGGTATCTGTGAAAGTCACTGTTAAAGTGGCGTTCACTGTGGAGTTTAATTCTTATATTTGCCTTGAATAAAAATGTTTTTATTTTTATTTTACTTTTATATAGTTCCATAGGGAACTATATAAATATCTACTCTTTTACCATTTTGATATAAAATTTTATTTTTGATGGTGGAGATGACTATAATTACTAATAATTGTATTTTACAACTTTGGGATTACATCCTTTAATTGTTATCTTGCAGACTATGTTGGAGAAAAAAATATGACGACCTAGGTTCCCGTACAGAGAAACAGGGCATAGTACGTAGAATAGCATACAGGCTGTGGCAGCAGCATGGCAAAAGTCATTCTAAAGATGCTTTTTTAAAGAAATGGTCAGACCTTAAAAGACACAGGATGGATCTGATCAAAGAGGTCAGATACAAAAATTGTCCAGGTAAGATGCTTACATAAATTTTCTATCACCCACCTATTGTTATCTATGTGTTCAGTTATGCAAATAAGTATTTCTATCCCTTTACAACTGATAACTTAGTTCAGTGGTGTTGAACTGATGGAACGGGTGCTAGAGGCGGCACTCAGAGCCCTCTCTGTGGGCCGCATACCCTTGAAAAGGTCTAAGGCGTACTAATCGGCTTTAGACATTTCCTACCATACAGCTTCGCAGGCACACTATTAACAGCACAGTCAGCAAATTGAATGTAGGCAGGCTGTTACAGAAAAATGATAATTGTGTGGAAGACAGATTATACTGGTATTCAGGTACAATGGTAGCGTTGGCTATTTGAGATAAATAAATTAGTTGGTTTTCTGTTCTGCCTCAAAATTCTCCAGCACGGATTTAGTAAATGCTGGGACACGTAGCTGATTATTCCTTTAAAATATATACATACACTCACAGCAAGATACAGATATATGATGTAAACCCTTATCCAATGTCAAAACAGTTGACTTGGTCCACCTCATTTGAATAACCCTGCAACAGTACCTTGCGAACAAATACCCCCCCGGTACCTCATCCTAGCTATTAACGTACTCAATTGTAAACCATCTGAAAGACCTCATTTGTAGTTTCATCTAACACCAAATCATGTGAAATCAAACATAGGGGTAATCATTATTCCATCCAGATCCCACCATAGATTAATTTGTGTACCGTTACATTTTTTTTTTTGCTTTCCTTATTTATCTTGGTATTTTTGCAAAAATTTGTTCATTACAGGGGCTCCTCTTCCAAAAGTATGCGCTAAGCGCTCTAGAAAGAAGGTGGTGGTGGAAGAGAAGGAGATGACAGATGATAAGGAGCAGCTAGAGGAACAGGCAGGACCATCAGGGCATTAGGCCCATAGCCCACCTGAGTCAGATGAGGTCCAGGAGGATGATGAGAAGGAAGAAGACGAGGTGGTGACCACCCCCGCCAGGAGGGTAAATATATTCTGTTGATGTTTTAATTTAAAAAATGTCCCCACACACATACAGGTGTCTGTTTAGTCTTCACCACAGGCAGATTTTATTCAAGAAAACAATTATAAACAAGTTCAAGTTCAACCTCTAATTTTTATTCAGACTTTATATATTGCATAACCTAAAGTCCCACACTTTGCATTCACTCCAAGCAGTGTAACAAAAATATTAGTATATCACCACTCTTTAGGGTCTGTTAGAGACCATGCTCATTTAACTGCAGGTTCAGTTTTCACATCTCCTGTCCACACTTGAAAAGAAAAGCATTTTTAATCCCAACTTTATAAAAACGCTTGATGGAGTATGGGAGTGACCTGTGCAACGATATCTGTCTGGGAACTCAGTCCAAAAACTCAGACCCTAATTAAATCCACGTAAAAAGTTTATTTTAAAGCAAGCTGATGTTACTGGTGTACTGATTTCCGTAAAGTATCTCAATGAGGCATACAATTTAATTAACCACTTAAGGACCACAGGTTTATACCCCCCTAGTGACCAGGCCTTTTTTTCCAAATCGGCACTCCACAACTTTAGCGGTTTATTGCTCGGTCATGCAACTTACCACCCAAATTAATTTTACCTCCTTTTCTTCTCACTAATAGAGCTTTCATTTGGTGGTATTTCATTGCTGCTGACATTTTTACTTTTTTTGTTATTAATCGAAATTTAACGATTTTTTTGCAAAATGTCTTTGACAAAAAAAAATGCTTGGGTAAAAAAAAATGGTTTGGGTAAAAGTTATAGCATTTACAAACTATGGTACAAAAATGTGAATTTCCGCTTTTTGAAGCAGCTCTGACTTTCTGAGCACCTGTCATGTTTCCTGAGGTTCTACAATGGCCAGACAGTACAAACACCCCACAAATGACCCCATTTTGGAAAGTAGACACCCTAAGGTATTCGCTGATGGGCATAGTGAGTTCATAGAACTTTTTATTTTTTGTCACAAGTTAGCGGAAAATTATGTTTTTTTTTTTTTTCTTACAAAGTCTCATATTCCACTAACTTGTGACAAAAAATAAAAACTTCCATGAACTCACTATGCCCATCACGAAAAACCTTGGGGTGTCTTCTTTCCAAAATGGGGTCACTTGTGGGGTAGTTATACTGCCCTGGCATTTTAGGGGCCCAAATGCGTGCGAAGTAGTTTGAAATCAAAATCTGTAAAAAATGGCCGGTGAAATCCGAAAGGTGCTCTTTGGAAAATGGGCCCCTTTGCCCACCTAGGCTGCAAAAAAGTGTCACACATGTGTTATTGCCGTACTCAGGAGAAGTTGGGAAATGTGTTTTGGGGTGTCATTTTACATATACCCATTCTGGGTGAGAGAAATATCTTGGCAAAAGACAACTTTTCCCATTTTTTTTATACAAAGTTGGCATTTGACCAAGATATTTGTCTCACCACCATGGGTATATGTAAAATGACACCCCAAAACACATTGCCCAACTTCTCCTGAGTACGGTGATACCACATGTGTGACACTTTTTTGCAGCCTAGGTGGGCAAAGGAGGCCACATTCCAAAGAGCACCTTTAGGATTTCACCGGCCATTTTTTACAGATTCTGATTTCAAACTACTTACCACACATTTGGGCCCCTAGAATGCCAGGGCAGTATAACTACCCAACAAGTGACCCCATTTTGGAAAGAAGACACCCCAAGGTATTCCGTGAAGGGCATGGCGAGTTCCTCGAATTTTTTATTTTTTGTCACAAGTTAGCGGAAAATGATGATTTTTTTTTTTCTTACAAAGTCTCATATTCCACTAACTTGTGACAAAAAATAAAAACTTCCATGAACTCACTATGCCCATCATGAAATACCTGGGGGTGTCTTCTTTCCAAAATGGGTTCACTTGTGGGGTAGTTATACTGCCCTGGCATTTTAGGGGCTCGAATGCGTGAGAAGTAGTTTGAAATCAAAATCTGTAAAAAATGGCCGGTGAAATCCGAAAGGTGCTCTTTGGAATGTGGGCCCCTTTGCCCACCTAGGCTGCAAAAAAGTGTCACACATCTGGTATTGCCGTACTCAGGAGAAGTTGGGCAATGTGTTTTGGGGTGTCATTTTTCATATACCCATGCTGGGTGAGATAATTATCTCGGTCAAATGCCAACTTTGTATAAAAAAATGGGAAAAGTTGTCTTTTGCCAAGATATTTCTCTCACCCAGCATGGGTATATGTAAAAAGACACCCCAAAACACATTGCCCAACTTCTCCTGAGTACGGTGATACCAGATGTGTGACACTTTTTTGCAGCCTAGGTGGGCAAAGGTGCCCACATTCCAAAGAGCACCTTTCGGATTTCACCGGCCATTTTTTACAGATTTTGATTTTAAACCACTTCTCATGCATTCGGGCCCCTAAAATGCCAGGGCAGTATAACTACCCCACAAGTGACCCCATTTTGGAAAGAAGACACCCCAAGGTATTTCGTGACGGGCATAGTGAGTTCATAAAAGTTTTTATTATTTGTCACAAGTTAGTGGAATATGAGACTTTGTAAGAAAAAAAAAAAAAAAAAACGTATTTTCCGCTAACTTGTGACAAAAAATAAAAAATTCGAGGAACTTGCCATGCCCCTCTCGGAATATCTTGGGGTGTCTTCTTTCCAAAATGGGGTCACCTGTGGGGTAGTTATACTGCCCTGGCATTCTAGGGGCCCTAATGTGTGGTAAGTAGGTAAATGACCTGTGAAATCCTAAATGTGCTCTTTGGAATGTGGGCCCCTTTGCCCACCTAGGCTGCAAAAAAGTGTCACACATGTGGTATCGCCGTATTCAGAAGAAGTTGGGCAATGTGTTTTGGGGTGTCTTTTTACATATACTCATGCTGGGTGAGAGAAATATCTCGGCAAAAGACAACTTTTCCCATTTTTTATACAAAGTTGGCATTTGACCAAGATATTTATCTCACCCAGCATGGGTATATGTAAAATGACACCCCAAAACACATTGCCCAACTTCTCCTGAGTACGGCGATACCAGATGTGTGACACTTTTTTGCAGCCTAGATGCGCAAAGGGGCCCACATTCCTTTTATGAGGGCATTTTTAGACATTTGGATCCCAGACTTCTTCTCACGCTTTAGGGCCCCTAAAATGCCAGGGCAGTATAAATACCCCACATGTGACCCCATTTTGGAAAGAAGACACCCCAAGGTATTTAATGAGGGGCATGGCGAGTTCATAGAAAAAAAAATTTTTGGGCACAAGTGGAAATTGATATATATTTTTTTCTCACAAAGTCTCCCTTTCCGCTAACTTGGGACAAAAGTTTCAATCTTTCATGGACTCAATATGCCCCTCACGGAATACCTTGGGGTGTCTTCTTTCCGAAATGGGGTCACATGTGGGGTATTTATACTGCCCTGGCATTCTAGGGGCCCTAAAGCGTGAGAAGAAGTCTGGAATATAAATGTCTAAAAAATTTTACGCATTTGGATTCCGTGAGGGGTATGGTGAGTTCATGTGAGATTTTATTTTTTGACACAAGTTAGTGGAATATGAGACTTTGTAAGAAAAATAATAATAATTTCCGCTAACTTGGGCCAAAAAAATGTGTGAATGGTGATCAATGACAGGGGGGTGATCAATGACAGGGGGGTGATCAGAGAGTCTATATGGGGTGATCACCCCCCTGTCATTGATCACCCCCCTATAAGGCTCCATTTAGATATCCGTATGTGTTTTGCGGATCCGATCCATGTATCCGTGGATCCGTAAAAAACACACGGACATCTGAATGGAGCCTTACACGGGGGTGATCAATGACAGGGGGTGATCAATGACAGGGGGGTGATCAGGGAGTCTATATGGGGTGATCACCCCCCTGTCATCGATCACCCCCCTATAAGGCTCCATTCAGATGTCCGTATGTGTTTTGCGGATCCGATCCATGTATCCGTGGATCCGTAAAAAACATACGGACATCTGAATGCAGCCTTACAGGGGGGTGATCAATGACAGGGGGGTGATCAGGGAGTCTATATGGGGTGATCACCCCCCTGTAAGCCTCCATTCAGACATCTGTATGTGTTTTGCGGATCCGATCCATGTATCCGTGGATCCGTAAAAAACATACGGACATCTGAATGCAGCCTTACAGGGGGGTGATCAATGACAGGGGGGTGATCAGGGAGTCTATATGGGGTGATCACCCCCCTGTGAGCTTCCATTCAGACGTCTGTATGTGTTTTGCGGATCCGATCCATGTATCCGTGGATCCGTAAAAAACATACGGACATCTGAATGCATCAATGATAGGGGGGTGATCAATGACAGGGGGGTTATCAGGGAGTCTATATGGGGTGATCATCCCCGTCATTGATCACCCCCCTGTAAGGCTCCATTCAGACGTCCGTATGTGTTTTGCGGATCCGATCCATGTATCAGTGGATCCGTAAAAATCATACGGACATCTGAATGGAGCCTAACAAGGGGGTGATCAATGACAGGGGGGTGATCAATGACAGGGGGGTGATCAGGGAGTCCATATGGGGTGATCAGGGGTGATCAGGGGTTAATAAGGGGTTAATAAGTGACAAGGGGTTGTAGTGTAGTGGTTTTTGGTGCTACATATTACTGAGCTACCTGTGTCCTCTGGTGGTCGATCCAAGCAAAATGGACCACCAGAGGACCAGGTAGCAGGTATATTAGACGCTGTTATCAAAACAGCGTCTAATATGCCTGTTAGGGGTTAAAAAAATCGCATCTCCAGCCTGCCAGCGAGCGATCACTCGAGATCCACTCGCTTACCTTCTGATCCTGTGAACGCGCGCGCCTGTGTGCGCACATTCACAGGAAATCTCGGCTCACGCAAGATGACGCCAATCGGCGTTAGTGTAGCCTGGGAGAGCAGCCGCGATGACGCCTTTCGGCGTTAGTGTGGCGGCAACTGGTTAAGATGTAACGAGCATCCAATATATGAAATTTTTCTTAGACTAAAAAATAAAGTGCACAAAACCATATTAATATTTATCTAAAAAATGGTGGAAAAACTATAAAACAGGCAACAAAGAACGTACAACACACAACAGTAATATAAAACATAAACAGTATAAAGTAATTAATCTACATAAAACGCATTAACTTAACTACTAAGTCCATAACCATAAAGTCAAAAGAACTATTATTAATCCTAACTAAACCAATATAAACTGATTAAATTAGTTTGGCATTACCGATCTCTCATGAAGCCATGCTGTTATGGCGTTTTTTGCTTATTTCCGTTGAGATGCTCTAACATAGCATCTCTCAGAAAACCTTCAAACAGTTTACCCACAACAGATGTTAAACTTACCAGCCTATAGTTTCCAGGCTTTGTTTTTGGACCCTTTTTGAATATTGCCACCACATTTGCTATGCGCCAATCCTGTGGGACATTCCCTGTCAGTATAAAGTCCGCAAATATCAGAAATAAGGGTCTGGCTATGACATTACTTAATTCCCTTAGGATACGGGGGTGTATGCCATCCTGTCCTGGTGATTTGTCTATTTTAATCTTTTTAAGTCTCTGATGTACTACTTCCTGGGTCAGACATGAATTCATCTGCTTTATACACCAAACAATGATTGTCTTTTAAAGGGTTTCTACCACCACATGTTGACCTAATTAGCTTTCTGACACTAGCGATCTGCTAGTGTCTGCTGTACCTAACCATGCTATTGTAATACCTTTCTCTGCAGTGGTTACCCTAAAAAACAAACTTTTATTGCTATGCAAATGAGCCTCTAGGTACTACTTCCTGGGTCAGACATGAATTCATCTGCTTTATACACTAAACAATGATTGTCTTTTAAAGGGTTTCTACCACCACATGTTGACCTAATTAGCTTTCTGACACTAGCGATCTGCTAGTGTCTGCTGTACCTAACCATGCTATTGTAATACCTTTCTCTGCAGTGGTTACCCTAAAAAACAAACTTTTATTGCTATGCAAATGAGCCTCTAGGTGCTATGGCGGCGTCTTTTCAGGACCTAGAGGCTCCGTCTACTCACCATGTCTGCTGCTCAGCTCGTCCCTCCGGCCCGCCCATCTCCTCTACATTGACAGCCTCCATCGCGGCCGAATTCTCGCGCCTGCGCCGTGTGCGTCTGTATTCGGCGCAGTGACTATCGGACCGCTCCCTGCACCGGCATCTCCACTGCGCCTGCGCCGATGACGTCAGAGTGCTCCCAGGAACAGACGACGCCCGGCCTCAAGCAGTGGAGATGCGCAGGCGCAGTGGAGATGCCGGCACAGGGAGCGGTCTGACAGTCACTGCGCCTGCACCGAATACAGACGCACACGGCGCAGGCGCGAGAATTCGGCCACGATGGAGGCTGTCAATCTAGAGGAGATGGGCGGGCCGGAGGGATGAGCTGGGCGGCAGACATGGTGAGTAGACGAAGCCTCTAGGTGCTGAAAAGACGCCCCCATAGCACCTAGAGTCTCATTTGCATAGCAATAAAAGTTAGTTTTTTAGGGTAACCACTGCAGAGAAAAGGATTACAATAGCATGGTTAGGTACAGCAGACACTAGCAGATCGCTAGTGTCAGACAGCTAAATAGGTCAAAATGTGGTGGTAGAAACCCTTTAACCTCCTCCCGACCGCCTAACGCAGGGATGCATCCTGCGGGCGGCCGGGTTATTCCTCGTAGACGAATCGGCGCGTCATCTCGATGCAAACTACAGGAGGAGTTCGTCACCAGCCTGCCAGCCAATGATCATCGCTGGGTCAGAATACGAACCTGTAGAAAGCAGTGGCAGTCTTACCCAAAGTTCGGACGATGAGGTTGAGGTCCCTGATACCACCAGGCGTACCCGGCCCCGTGTGGCTAGACCACAGGTTGCGCAGGATCCGCTTCAAGGGCAGAAGAGTGGGGCTGGCGCTGTCGGATTACGTGGTGAGGCATATACCAGCAGCGCAGCCCATCGTGGACCTAGTACCAGCACTGCCATAGAACATGGTGAAGTGGCGAGCACCAGAAAGGCAGTTGAAGCTGATACGGTGGCACGTGCAGTAGTTCCCCTGTCGCAGCCACCGCACAGACAGGCCCGTAGAGCCCCTAGAGTCCCTGAGGTGCTGGCAAACCCTGATTGATAGCCCCCATCTTTAGCCGCACCAGTAGTTCCCCCTTTCACCGCCCAGTCTGGAGTTCGGGTTGAGACAGCTCAGATCGGATCGGCGCTGGGGTTTTTTAAGCTGTTCTTCACTGCGGAGCTCTTAGACTTAGTCGTGGCAGAAACAAACCGGTATGCCACTCAATTTATAGCCGCCAACCCGGGAAGCTTTTATGCCCAGTCTTTTCGGTGGAAACCCGTCCAAATTTCCGAATTTAAAACTTTTCTGGGCCTTCTCCTCAACATGGGCCTGACAAAAAAGCATGAATTGCGGTCATATTGGTCCACGAACCCAATTCATCACATGCCTATTGTAACGGATCCGCTTCCGTTAATGGACGCTTCCTAGCTTGCGCCGAGGACCACAAGCACCGCACTGGACACCACAAGCACCGCAGACTCCACAACCGCCGTAGCTTAACTGGAGCCGCGCCGTTTTCCTTCCACCCTGAATGAACCTCCAGCATTCAGGACCGTGTGGGAAAGATCTCTCCTCCAGGGAATATGCAGAGCATAGCAATCCCCAGCGTGATGCAGCAATTCCCTCCAATAACGAGACAAGGCTGTGTTTTGAAGGGTTAGAAAAACAGGAACTGAACTGAACTGAACTCTTTATTGAGGGCTACCCGCCCGTATTTATGCAGGTCCCCACAATGCATCATGGTTTCCTCCTCTCTGCCCTGTCGACACCCGAAGTGCAATTCAATTATCTCCTAGGACAAAGGGAGACCACCAATACACATGTGGGAACAATAGGAGAGGAATCCCCACCCGAATACACAAAATCCTCCCTTCTGTCTGGGATATACTTATGGATTAACATAACTATCACAGACAGTAAAAATACAGTTTTTAAACATACACTGTAACTTTAAAACCATACATTCCATCTCCATAAAAATGACATATTTAAACTCTGCATACATCAAACATAAACACTTCCAAAAATCACACAAATCCCTCCAGCGGATCAAAAGTTTAGTGGAAGTCCTTTATGACCGACCGCAAGCACAACTTCCTGCCCAAAACAGTTCCATAGATTTGGGCTGTGCGGTCGGTCAATTCCATGCAGAAAAATGACTAAGTCCCATCTTCGAACGGGACTTAGTCTCTGGAGCTGAAAGTTCAGTATGGCAGAAGGTAAGGGTCAGCGGCGTTCGTGTATCCGCGCATCCGATTCCAGCTCCACAGAATCCCCAGCATACACCGCTGAACGCGTTCGGTCCCACCAACAGTCCAGACATGCGGCACAGTTCTGTCACTGTTCCTGAAGGGCAACATGTCCCGGGGCCATAGTCGTAGGGCAGGAGGCTAGCCATAAGTCCTCTACAATGCCCAGTGGCAAATGGCAGTTTGTCACACATCTCCCCTTTGGGGGGAAGACTAACCAGGCACCTGACCTTCTGTCGGTCAGTGCCTCCGTTAGTCGATCCACCAACCCACAGTAACCAGATGCCCGAGTAGCCCACCCACAACAAACAGGTACAAGGGTGACCCACCCACAAGAAACAGTTACTGCACCTGGGTATTTTGCTGTGGTGATGGGGCAACATGCTGTGGGGACTTGAGGGAGGGCAGAGACCGACTGCACTCTGCCCAGCTGCCAGCTCTTCTGCTGGGGTGCTGAGACCATAGTCCGGCTCAGTAGCCAGAGGAACATGGGAGTCAGCAGGGGTTAACATCGCCTCTGTTTCTTGGGCGCCATGTTAACCCTGAGGCCATGTTAGGAGTTAACTGGGGAGGGGAATTTGTACTTACCCCCTCCTCCTGTTGTCCTGGTGAGGGTAGTGGGGGATCTGGACAGGCTGTCCAGCATCCCGGTAGGTCAGGCGCAGAGACCACGGTCCCCTCTGCGCCGTCTGGGCGATTGGTGTCTCCCCTTGTTATGGTAAGCTGCCGCTGGGGAGAGAGGACTACACCTTCAGTTCCCTGGGGTTCACACTGCCGCTGGGGGGGAAGGACGACATCTTCGGCCCCCTGGGGTACACACTGCCGCTGGGGAGGAAGGAGGGCATCTTCAGCTCCCTGTAACACACACTGCCGCTGGGGAGGAAGTACGACACCTTCAGCTCCCTGGGGTTCACACTGCCGCTGGGGGGGAAGGACGACACCTTCGGCCCCCTGTGGTACACACTGCCACTGGTAGGGAAGTACGTCACCTTCAGCTCCCTGGGGTTCACACTGCCGCTGGGGGGGAAGGAAGACACCTTCGGCCCCCTGGGGTACACACTGCCGCTGGGGGGGAAGGAGGACACCTTCGGCCCCCTGGGGTACACACTGCCGCTGGGGGGGAAGGACGACACCTTCGGACCCCTGGGGTTCACACTGCCGCTGGGGGGGAAGGACGACACCTTCAGCCCCTTGGGGTACACACTGCCGCTGGGGGGGAAGGACGACACCTTCGGCCCCCTGGGGTACACACTGCCGCTGGGGGGGAAGGACGACACCTTCAGCCCCCTGGGGTACACACTGCCGCTGGGGGGGAAGGACGACACCTTCGGCCCCCTGGGGTACACACTGCCGCTGGGGGGTGAAGGACGACACCTTCGGCCCCCTGTAACTCACGTTTTTTTCTTGGGCGCAGGGACGGAATACTTCGCTATCTCTGCCCGATATTCTGCTTCCTGCTGCAGATACTCTGCCAGTTCTCTCCTCACTTCCGGTACAATTTCCTCTGTTAGGTGGGGCCCGTAGATAGCCAACCGCCTCTTCAGCATAGCGTCAAACCGTACGTGACTATACCAATAGTCCAGTTTTGCTTGGTGTTCCCAGGATGCTGCTCCTCGCACTAGGGAAGCCATCCCACTGCTGCCACCAATGTAACGGATCAGCTTCCGTTAATGGACGCTTCCTAGCTTGCGCCGAGGACCACAAGCACCGCACTGGACACCACAAGCACCGCAGACTCCACAACCGCCGTAGCTTAACTGGTGCCGCGCCGTCTTCCTTCCACCCTGAATGAACCTCCAGCATTCAGGACCGTGTGGGAAAGATCTCTCCTCCAGGGAATATGCAGAGCATAGCAATCCCCAGCGTGATGCAGCAATTCCCTCCAATAACGAGACAAGGCTGCGTGTTGAAGGGTTAGCAAAACATGAACTGAACTGAACTGAACTAAACTCTTTATTGAGGGCTACCCGCCCGTATTTATGCAGGTCCCCACAATGCATCATGGTTTCCTCCTCTCTGCCCTGTCGACACCCGAAGTGCAATTCAATTATCTCCTAGGACAAAGGGAGACCACCAATACACATGTGGGAACAATAGGAGAGGAATCCCCACCCGAATACACAAAATCCTCCCTTCTGTCTGGGATATACTTATGGATTAACATAACTATCACAGACAGTAAATATACAGTTTTTAAACATACACTGTAACTTTAAAACCATACATTCCATCTCCATAAAAATGACATATTTAAACTCTGCATACATCAAACATAAACACTTCCAAAAATCACACAAATCCCTCCAGCGGATCAAAAGTTTAGTGGAAGTCCTTTATGACCGACCGCAAGCACAACTTCCTGCCCAAAACAGTTCCATAGATTTGGGCTGTGCGGTCGGTCAATTCCATGCAGAAAAATGACTAAGTCCCATCTTCGAACGGGACTTAGTCTCTGGAGCTGAAAGTTCAGTATGGCAGAAGGTAAGGGTCAGCGGTGTTCGTGTATCCGCGCATCCGATTCCAGCTCCACAGAATCCCCAGCATACACCGCTGACCGCGTTCGGTCCCACCAACAGTCCAGACATGCGGCACAGTTCTGTCACTATTCCTGAAGGGCAACATGTCCCGGGGCCATAGTCGTAGGGCAGGAGGCTAGCCATAAGTCCTCTTCAATGCCCAGTGGCAAATGGCAGTTTGTCACACCCATGTTCTCTGCTGCCATGTCCAGGACACGATTTGAGACCATCCTGCGTTTCCTGCACTTTAGTGACAACAGAACCTCTCGTCCCAGAGGCCATCCAGCTTTTGACTGGCTCCACAAAATTCGGCCCCTCATAGACCACTTTAACACCAAATTTGCAGATTTGTATACCCCTGAGCAAAACATCTGCATAGACGAGTCCCTGATACATTTTACCGGGCGCCTTGGCTTCAAACAATACATCCCAAGCAAGCACGCCCGGTATGGGGTCAAATTGTATAAGCTCTGTGAAAGGGCCACAGGCTATACGCACAAATTTTGTGTCTATGAGGGTAAAGATCAGACGCTGGAGCCGGTCGGTTGCCCTGACTACCTGGGGAGCAGTGGGAAGACAGTCTGGGACTTGGTGTCACCCTTATTTGGCAAGGGGTACCACCTTTATGTGGACAATTTCTACACAAGTGTGCCCCTCTTCAGGCATTTGTTTCTAGAACAGATTGGCTGCTGTGGCACCGCGCGACCTAGTCGCCGGGGCTTCCCCCAACGGCTCGTTACCACCCGTCTTGCAAGGGGGGAGAGGGCTGCCTTGTGTAACGAAGAACTGATCACGGTGAAATGGAGAGACAAGCATGACGTTTACATGCTCTCCTCCATTCACGCAGACACAACAATCCAAATTGAACGGGCAACCAGTGTCATTGAAAAGCCCCTCTTGGTCCGTGGCACCATCCAAATTGAACGGGCAACCAGTGTCATTGAAAAGTCCCTCTTGGTCCACGACTATAATTTGCTCATGGGAGGGGTGGACTTCAATGACCAGATGTTGGCTCCTTATTTACTGTCCCGCAGGACCAGACGCTGGTATAAGAAGGTGTCTTTATACCTAATACAATAGTTTTGTTCTCTACAGTAAGGCTGGGAGAACAAGATCCTTCCTCAAATTTCAGGAAGAGATCATCAAGAACCTCCTGTATCCAGGAGGTTCCGTGGCCCCATCCACCAGTGTAGTGAGCTGTCTACACGAGCGACATTTCCCCAATGTCGTTGCTGGTACCTCAAACCAACCGCCACCCCGAAAAATATGTCGTGTCTGTAGCAGGAGTGGAATAAGGCATGACACCCGCTATTTCTGTCCTGACTGCCCTGACCACCCTGCCCTATGCTTAGGGGAGTGTTTCCGGAAGTACCACACACAGGTACACTTAGTATAGGGATTGCGTGACACAGGGCAGGCACACAGGGGTCTTAGGGCCTTTTCACACAGAGCTGCTGCAAACCTCTCCTTTCACCTGGGACAAAGTGCATAATGTACTTCGCCACATCTCTGGGCTATTTGCGCTTTGCACATTGTCCCATGGGGAAGGAGAGATTTGTCCTATAAAAGGTAAAAAAACAACAACAGGTAAGCAAAAAAGTTAATGTTCCAAAAGTTCAATAAAGTTTATAAAAGTTAATGTTCTGTTTCAAATGTTATATAAAGTTAATGTTAATAAATTGATTGCGTTGCGGCCTGTTTTTTTTTTTTTTTTTTTACCGAGGCTTATGCTTTGGCAAACACTTTGTATATAAAAAAGAAAAAAAAAATTCCGGCAATGATTTATTCATCCACATCGATTGATGTGAATGGAGAAATCGGGTTTGCCCGGGCATACGGGCTGAGTGGGTATGGATGTTGGGCGTAGCTCCTATGTCCTGGCAGACCCCTTTCCCCTCCTTTTTATTTTTTGGCAGAGATTTTTTCATCCACATTGATCGATGCGAATGAAGAAATCTGTGCCGTTCATTTTTTCTTTCAGCCCAGAGGCTGAACGGAAAAAAAAAATCTCATTACCCGTATGCTCAATATAAGGAGAATAGCAGAAACTCCTAATGCTGGCCATACATGTAATGATTGTGGAGACCCTCAAATGCCAGGGCAGTACAAACACCCCACAAATGACCCCATTTTGGAAAGAATACACCCCAAGGTATTCGCTGAGGGGCATATTGAGTCCATAAAAGATTGAACTTTTTGTCCCAAGTTAGCGGAAAGGGAGACTTTGTGAGAATAAACAAAAGAAATCAATTTCCGCTAACTTGTGCCAAAAAAAAAAATCTTCTAGAACTCGCCATGCCCCTCACGGAATACCTTGGGTTATCTTTTTTCCAAAATGGGGTCACATGTGGGGTATTTATACTGCCCTGGCATTTTAGGGGCCCTAAAGCGTGAGAAGAAGTCTGGAATCCAAATGTCTAATAATGCCCTCCTAAAAGGAACTCATTGGAATTTGGGCCCCTTTGCGCACCTAAGCTGCAAAAAAGTGTCACACATGTGGTATCGCCGTACTCAGGAGAAGTAGGGCAATGTGTTTTGGGGTGTATTTTTACATATACCCATGCTGGGTGAGATAAATATCTCTGTAAAATGACAACTTTGTATAAAAAAAAATGGGAAAAGTTGTCTTTTACAGAGATATTTATCTCACCCAGCATGGGTATATGTAAAAATACACCCCAAAACAAATTGCCCTACTTCTCCTGAGTACGGCGATACCACATGTGTGAAATTTTTTTGCAGCCTAGGTGCGCAAAGGGGCCCAAATTCCAATGAGTATCTTTCCGATTTCACAGGGCATTTTTTACGCATTTGGATTCCAAACTACTTCTCACGCTTTAGGTCCCCTAAAATGCCAGGGCAGTAGAAATACCCCACAAGTGACCCCATTTTGGAAAGCAGACACCCCAAGGTATTCCGTGAGGGGCATGGCGAGTTCCTAGAATATTTTTTTTTTTTGTCACAAGTTAGTGGAATATGAGACTAAAGAAAAAAACTAACGCTAACTTGTGACAAAAAATAAAAACTTCCATGAACTCACTATGCCCATCAGCGAATACCTTAGGGTGTCTACTTTCCGAAATGGGGTCATTTGTGGGGTGTTTCTACTGTCTGGGCATTGCAGAACCTCAGGAAACATGACAGGTGCTCAGAAAGTCAGAGCTGCTTCAAAATGCGGAAATTTACATTTTTGTACCATAGTTTGTAAATGCTATAACTTTTGCGCAAACCAATAAATATACACTTATTGCATTTTTTTTATCAAAGACATGTATAACAATAAATTTTGAGAAAATTTTATATCGAAATGTAGTTTTATTTGAAAAAAAACAGAAAGTGAAAATTTTTATTTTTTTTGTCAATTTCGATTAATATCAAAAAAAGTAAAAATGTCAGCAGCAATGAAATACCACCAAATGAAAGCTCTATTAGTGAGAAGAAAAGGAGGTAAAATTCATTTGGGTGGTAAGTTGTATGACCGAGCAATAAACCGTGAAATTAGTGTAGTGCAGAATTGTAAAAAGTGGTCTGGTCATTAAGGGGGTTTAAGCTAGGGGAGCTGAGGTGGTTAAAGTACATTTAAAATGCGAAAGAATGAAGAAGTTCAGGGCGCTGAAGATGCGAAAGATAAGAGAGCTGAAGCTCCAATTATCCCACCAGCTGGGCAAAATGGAGGTGGCCAACCAAAAGGACCTTGATGAACTGCTCCAAGAGCAGAAAAAAAATGAAAAGTTTACCATTTTTTTTTTTCATTTTTTTTTTTTGCTTCTGTTATTTATGTTTTTAATATTTTTCTTTATTTATAGATTGTTTTATTAAACTTTATTGTTCTATAAAATTTGTTTTATTTTATTGTAACTAATGGGGTTACAGTACGGACAATTTAGTCTGGGCCAAAGTAATAATTTATTATCATTACATACAGCAGCCGCCGTTACATGGAAACAGGGTAATAGACATGGTGCCGCTTATGGTCGCACCACTTATTCACTATGACTATTTTCTTGTGCCGGTGGTCATGTGTGTGCCACAATTCAAACCGAATACTGCGGACTGTGGCGCTCTTAACGCATATTCGTTAACGTCGTTAATTCTAACAAGCTGACCCATTCCATTAGAGACCTGGCAGCAGCTACAAGTATAAATCGCAATGCGATTAATATAATTTGAATTAATCGCATTGTGATTACCAATTAGCACTGCTAGATTCCATATTTGTTAACTTCGTTAATTCTAGCAAGTAGACCATTCCATTAGAGACCCAGCAGCAGCTACAAGTTAAAATCGCAATGCGATTAATATAACTTGAATTAATCGCATTGTGATTTCAACTTAGACCTGGTTTAAAAAATTACTTTCAATTAGCGAGGATCACGAATATATTTATTAGTCAAAACAAAATGTTCTCCATCTTTGCTAATTCAAGAAAGCCAGGTACAAGTTAAAATCGTTATGCGATTTATTCAAGTTATATTATTCGCAATGCGATTGCAACTTGATTCTCAAATCCGACAGTATATTCTAGCATGGAGGCGTTCCCATGGTGAATAATATATGGAGGCGTTCCCATTTGCCAGAGAACACCAAGATTGGCAAATTCGTCACTGGCGCCCTGTGCTCTTCACAGATGAAAGTAGGTTCACACTGAGCACATGTGACAGAGTCTGGAGACGCCGTGGAGAACGTTCTGCTGCCTGCAACATCCTCCAGCATGACCGGTTTGGCATTGGGTCAGTAATGGTGTGGGGTGGCATTTCTTTGGAGGGCCGCACAGCCCTCCATGTGCTCGCCAGAGGTAGCCTGACTGCCATTAGGTACCGAGATGAGATCCTCAGACCCCTTGTGAGACCATATGCTAGTGCGGTTGGCCCTGGGTTCCTCCTAATGCAAGACAATGCTAGACCTCATGTGGCTGGAGTGTGTCAGCAGTTCCTGCAAGACGAAGGCATTGATGCTATGGACTGGCCTGCCCGTTCCCCAGACCTGAATCCAATTGAGCACATCTGGGACATCATGTCTCGCTCTATCCACCAACGTCACGTTGCACGACAGACTGTCCAGGAGTTGGCAGATGCTTTAGTCCAGGTCTGGGAGGAGATCCCTCAGGAGACCGTCCGCCACCTCATCAGGAGCATGCACAGGCGTTGTAGGGAGGTCATACAGGCACGTGGAGGCCACACACACTACTGAGCCTCATTTTGACTTGTTTTAAGGACATTACATCAAAGTTGGATCAGCCTGTAGTGTGTTTTTCCACTTTAATTTTGAGTGTGACTCCAAATCCAGACCTCCATGGGTTGAAAAATTTGATTTTCATTTTTTAATTTTTGTGTGATTTTGTTGTCAGCACATTCAACTATGTAAAGAACAAAGTATTTCAGAAGAATATTTAATTAATTCAGATCTAGGATGTGCTATTTTTGTGTTCCCTTTATTTTTTTGAGCAGTGTATATATATATATATATATATATAGACTACATTATAATTATTATGTCAATGCATGGGCGTTACTATAGGGGAATCAGGGGAAGCGGCTGCTTTGGGGCCTTGACCCAGAAGAGGGCCCATCCAGGAGGAGGAGGAGGAGGAAGGAAATATTTTGTCAGGGCCACCTCAACAGTATTACACAATAAAATTATATATAGTAACAGTATAGACAGTGTAGAATACCGATGGAAAAGCTGCCGGGCCTGGTTTGAGAGAGCGATCTTTACTAGCCACAAAAATAGGGGCGTCATGAAAGGAAGGGGTTGCTAAAATAATACTGGGCGAGAAGGGCCCCATTCAAAAATTTGATGTGGGGGCCATCTAAATTCTGTGGCCGTGATGTGAATAAAATTATATATATATTTATATATATATATATATATATATATATATATATACACATAGTGGGATGTGAAAGTTTGGGCAACCTTGTTAATCCTCATGATTTTCCTGTATAAATCGTTGGTTGTTACGATACAAAATGTCAGTTAAATATATCATATAGGAGACACACACAGTGAAATGAAGTTTATTGGATTTACAGAAAGTGTGCTATAATTGTTTAAACAAAATTAGGCAGGTGCATAAATTTGGGCACCACAAAAATGAAATGAAATCAATATTTAGTAGATCCTCCTTTTGAAGAAATTACAGCCTCTAAACGCTTCCTGTAGGTTCCAATGAGAGTCTGGATTCTGGTTGAAGGTATTTTGGACCATTCCTCTTTACAAAACATCTTTAGTTCATTTAGGTTTGATGGCTTCCGAGCATGGACAGCTCTCTTTAAGTCACACCACAGATTTTCAATTATATTCAGGTCTGGGGACTGAGATGGCCATTCCAGAACATTGTACTTGTTCCTCTGTATAAATGTCTTAGTGGATTTTGAGCAGTGTTTAGGGTCGTTGTCTTGTTGAAAGATCCAGCCCCGGCGCAGCTTCAGCTTTGTCACTGATTCCTGGACATTGGTCTCCAGAATCTGCTGATACTGAGTGGAATCCATGCGTCCCTCAACTTTGACATGATTCCCAGTCCCTGCACTGGCCCCACAGCCCCACAGCATGATGGAACCACCACCATATTTTACTGTAGGTAGCAGGTATTTTTCTTGGAATGTTGTGTTCTTTTTCCTCCATGCATAACGCCCCTTGTTATGGCCAAATAACTCAATTTTAGTTTCATCAGTCCACAGCACTTTATTCCAAAATGAAGCTGGCTTGTCCAAATGTGCTTTAGCCCATCTCAAGTGGCACTTTTTGTGCTGTGGGCGGCGAAAAGGATTCCTCTGCATCACTCTCGCATACAGCATCTCCTTGTGTAAAGTGCGCCGAATGGTTGAACGATGCACAGTGACTCCATATGCAGCCATATGATGTTGTAGGTCTTTGGTGCTGGTCTGTGGGTTGACTCTGACTGTTCTCACCATTCGACACTTCTGTCTATGCGAGATTTTTCTTGGTCTGCCACTTCGAGCCTTAACTTGAACTGAGCCTGTGGTCTTGCATTTCCTCAATATGTTCCTAACTATGGAAACAGACAGCTGAAATCTCTGAGACAGCTTTCTGTATCCTTCCCCTAAACCATGATGGTGAACAATCTTTGTCTTCAGGTCATTTGAGAGTTGTTTTGAGACCCCCATGTTGCTACTCTTCAGAGAAAATTAAAAGAGGAGGGAAACCTACAATTGACCCCTTAAATACTCTCTCATAATTGGATTCACCTGTGTATGTAGGTCAGGGGTCACTGAGCTTACCAAGCCAATTTGAGTTCCAATAATTACCGTATTTTTCGCCCTATAAGACGCACCGGCACATAAGACGCACCTAGGTTTTTGAGGAGGAAAATAAGAAAAAAAATATTTTGAACCAAAAGGTGTGCTTTTGGTGGGTTTTGAACTAATTGTGGTCTGTGGATGGCACTGTTATGGGGGATCTGTGGGTGACACTTATGGGGGATCTGTGGGTGACACTTATGGGGGATCTGTGGGTGACACTTATGGGGGATCTGTGGGTGACACTTATGGGGGATCTGTGGGTGACACTTATGGGGGATCTGTGAAGGACACTTATGGGGGATCTGTGAAGGACACTTATGGGGGATCTGTGGGGGACACTTATGGGGGATCTGTGGGGGACACTTATGGGGGATCTGTGGGGGACACTTATGGGGGATCTGTGGGGGACAGTTATGGGGGGGATCTGTGGATGACACATATATAGCATCTTATGTCCCTGTAGTGAATGACCCTCAATACACGGGCTGGGGGCCGACATCTGCTTTTATAATGACAGCGGGGCCCGTGCAGTGACTGTATTCTACTACACGGGCCCCGCTCACTGTATATTATTGTATCTCTAATAGTAAATTGTTATGCATATAATCGCATAATGAGCGCTGTGTATTACTTACAACTACAGTACAAGCGCTCGCCACTCGGTAGGTAGCAGAGAGGAGGGAGGAGGCAGGCCGGGAGGACAGGTGCTGGCAGTGTGAGTCATACGTCACGCGCCTGCGCCGCCTACTTTATGAATGAAGCAGGCGGGTGACGTATGACTCACGCTGCCAGCACCTGTCCTCCCGGCCTGCCTCCTCCCTCCTCTCTGCTACCTACCGAGCGGCGAGCGCTTGTACTGTAGTTGTAAGTAATACACAGCACTCATTATGCGATTATATGCATAACAATTTACTATTAGAGATACAATAATATACAGTGAGCGGGGCCCGTGTAGTAGAATACAGTCACTGCACGAGCCCCGCTGTCATTATAAAAGCAGATGCCGGCCCCCAGTCCCGCCTCCCTCACAGCTGATACACCCGCCGCACGGCATCGCGGTGGGTGTATCATTGAAAACTCGGCAAAATCAGCAGCATTCGCCGTATAAGATGCACTGCTATTTCCCCCAGACTTTTGGGGGAAAAAAGTGCGTCTTATACGGCGAAAAATACGGTAGTTCTAAAAGTTTTGGAATCAATAAAATGACAACAGTGCCCAAATTTATGCACCTGCCTAATTTTGTTTAAACAATTATAGCACACTTTCTGTAAATCCAATAAACTTAATTTCACTTCTCAAATATCACTATGTGTGTCTCCTATATGATATATTTAACTGACATTTTTTATTGTAACAACCAACGATTTATACAGGAAAATCATGACGATTAACAAGGTTGCCCAAACTTTCGCATCCCACTGTATATCTTTATACACAACATTATTTATAGTGTCCCCATAAGTGGTGTGTGTGATTATATATATATATATATATATATATATATATATATAATATAGGCTTCCTTATAATTTCTATGCCCCTGGTGAACTGAATATAATAAATGTAAATTGATAGAATATATATTTATGGGAGAGGCTTAACTGTGATGAGAGGGTGAAGCGCTTCCCCTGACCTAGCTGGCTGTGTTGTGCCGGAAGCCAGGAGCGAGGGTAAGCCTAGTAGTGGGCGTACCCTAAAGGGAGTGTTTGAGAACAGGGGGGGTGGGTGGGTGTGAACAGAAGCGCCCTGAGGAGCTGGGGGCTGGAGCTTAAAAAGGTAATATGCCCCTCCCACAAATTCAGGCTGACTTTTCAGCCTTCCACTTATGGGAGAGGCTTAACTGTGATGAGAGGGTGAAGCGCTTCCCCTGACCTAGCTGGCTGTGTTGTGCCGGAAGCCAGGAGCGAGGGTAAGCCTAGTAGTGGGCAAAAATAAACGAGGAGAGCAGAGAAGTGACCAAAAGCCTTTAATACCACCCAGAGAGCAAGATTACAAAATGCCAGGGAAATCTCAACATGCGGGTTCGGGATGTATCTCGTGAAGCAAGAAGAGCGCCACCAACCCATGCATTTAATCACGTGCGCCGGGACCCCGTTTTGATGCTGAGGACGCGGCTCCGGTTCTGAGCGAGTGTCCTGTGAAGGCCAGCGGGTTATAACCGAGACCTGAGGCCAGCGATCTGATGTGGGACACAAACTAGATTGACGACAGGGGGGGCCCCCCCATGCCAGGGAAGCAGCGAGGCCTCTGGGAAGGCATCTTGCAACAGGGCCAGCAATTGACAGGGACCATGACTGGCCACCAATCGTTGGAGGTTTTAAAACCTGGCCTCGGAGGGAGGTCCATGCTGATTGGCCTTCGTGTAAGGGAGCCAGAGGATGAAATGGACACGGGCCCAGGACAACTGTCGCGCCTGCGACCCCTGACGTTTAGGGGAGGTGCTGGTGAACTCACCTGGCCTGAGGAACCCGTAAAACCCGAGATACATGGCTGCCTTAATGATCAACTAGGAGAGTGGCCAAAAAGGAAATCCATCCAGCGCGGACGAGAGTCGCCTGAACATCTCGCCGGAGACAGGCTGCCCACGGGCGGGAGGGACGTCCCCGCACTTCTGGATCCCCCTAAGGGCAGCTTTTACCGGCTGCACTGAAGAAATGGAAACCTCCATTTGGGTTATGAAGCATTGCGCAGTGCTGTCCCCGCGCTAGGTACAGCTTGATGGTGTTGAATGACAGCCTGAGATTGCGGTGACAGTGGCCTATAAACGCCAGGGAGTAGGAGATATCGTCCAAGCCACCACGGGTGGGACCTGGTGAAACCTTCGTAAACCCTGACACCGGCTTGGTAGTTCCTGATGGTGTAGGGGGAGAGGGAGAGCTGAACCAGGTTCCTGGCGTGAGCAATGAGGGATATGAGATCAGAACGTAGTACGACTGGTGCCTACGAGAAGGTTTGAGTCGGTCTGGGCAACGTACCTGGCTTAGAGGTTACTACCTGTATCGATGTGTTGGGTCACCTGACCTTGATCCAAATGTCGCATGAGTGAATGATCAGGACACGTTCCTGAGAGGGCAAATCCTAAGGTTCGGAAGGAAAAAGAGAACATAACTGAGGAGGGTGACGGGACTGGGTGAACCAGGAGACAGAGGTAGGAATGAGCCTGGTGATCCAGGAGACAGAAGAAGGTGCGTGCCTGTGCGATCCAGGAGACAGAAGAAGGTGCGTGCCTGTGCGATCCAGGAGGCAGAGGTAGGAATGAGCCTGGCGGTCCAAGAGGCAGAGGTAGGATGGAGCCTGGGCGATCCAGGAGGCAGAAGAAGGTGCGTGCCTGGGCGATCCAGGAGGCAGAAGAAGGTGCGTGCCTGGGCGATCCAGGAGGCAGAAGAAGGTGCGTGCCTGGGCGATCCAGGAGGCAGAAGAAGGTGCGTGCCTGGGCGATCCAGGAGGCAGAAGAAGGTGCGTGCCTGGGCGATCCAGGAGGCAGAAGAAGGTGCGTGCCTGGGCGATCCAGGAGGCAGAAGAAGGTGCGTGCCTGGGCGATCCAGGAGGCAGAAGAAGGTGCGTGCCTGGGCAATCCAGGAGGCAGAAGAAGGTGCGTGCCTGGGCGATCCAGGAGGCAGAAGAAGGTGCGTGCCTGGGCGATCCAGGAGGCAGAAGAAGGTGCGTGCCTGGGCGATCCAGGAGGCAGAAGAAGGTGCGTGCCAGGGCGAACCAGGAGGCAGAAGAAGGTGCGTGCCTGGGCGATCCAGGAGGCAGAAGAAGGTGCGTGCCTGGGCGATCCAGGAGGCAGAAGAAGGTGCGTGCCTGGGCGATCCAGGAGGCAGAGGTAGGTATGAGCCTGGACGAACCAGTAGACGAGACAGCAGCAGGATATAACGTGAAGTACCTACCTATAACACATGGCACTGTTGCCACCATAGTATAAATGACTGCAATGAGCATTTAGTGACCGCTGAATGGGTATGGCGGGCAATGACGACCTGGCCTACTCGTGGTGAACCCCCGGTTTCTTTGAACACCGTGCTGAAACTAGGTTCCTTCCACCCAGTAGGGGCCCCGGGGCCCTCCCCCTAAATGAGGAACCGAGGATGACTTGCCTTCCTCCTGCTACGGCACGGCAGGAGTGCGTATGAAATGGCTGGTGATTGGAACCTACCGATTTCACTGTATATATATAAAAAAAAAAATTTTTTTTTTTTTAGAGGTAGGTATGAGCCTGGGCGAACCAGGAGACAGAGGCAGGTATGAGCCTGGGCGAACCAGGAGACAGGGGCAGGTATGAGCCTGGGCGAACCAGGAGACAGGGGCAGGTATGAGCCTGGGCGAACCAGGAGATCGGGCCGGTATGAGCCTGGGCGAACCAGGAGATCGAGCCGGTATGAGCCTGGGCGAACCAGGAGACAGAGGCAGGTATGAGCCTGGGCGAACCAGGAGACAGGGGCAAGTATGAGCCTGGGCGAACCAGGAGACAGGGGCAGGTATGAGCCTGGGCGAACCAGGAGACAGGGGCAGGTATGAGCCTGGACGAACCAGGAGACAGGGGCAGGTATGAGCCTGGGCGAACCAGGAGACCGAGGCAGGTATGAGCCTGGGCGAACCAGGAGACAGGGGCAAGTATGAGCCTGGGCGAACCAGGAGACAGGGGCAGGTATGAGCCTGGGCGAACCAGGAGACAGGGGCAGGTATGAGCCTGGGCGAACCAGGAGACAGGGGCAGGTATGAGCCTGGGCGGACCAGGAGATAGAGGTAGGCATGAGCCTGGGCGATCCAGCGGAAAACAGCGGTACGTGAATAAAAGCACATACACATACCGCATGGTCCTGCCGCCCCTACAAATCGGTACAGGTAACGGCAGGCAAATGATCAGTGACCGCGTATGGAGTTTGGTCCAAAGCTGCGAGTTTCCAACCCGGTGGGTCGAGCTTATGGCAATTGGACTTTCTAACAATCTGCTGCGTCCGTGCGTATGAAAGAGGACCGATTTAATTGTATGTATCTATTTATTTATTTATTTTTTGTATATATATATATATATATATATACATATATATATATATATTTTATATTTAATTAATTTTTTTATTTTTTTTATTATTTTAATTATTATTTTTTTTTTTTTAAACTGTTTATGAGCATGGCCGTCGTTGCCCAGGGGCTAGATACCCCTGCTTGCCGCGTGTGGCCTGTTTCGACGGGGGTGCCGGTCTGGGGGCCCTAGACCTAATAGTGAGGCCAGAACCAGGCTGTAATGGAAGAAGGGACCCAGAGGGGACAGGAATGGCCCAGGTAGGAGCCAAGGCACCGGAGCCGTCATGGCATGAATCGGCCGGGCCTGAATGGCGACCCCGGCGTGCGCTCCAGCCTGGAACGCACGCCGAAACCGCGACCAGGCCTAGGCCCGGCTGAGGGACTCCGGCATGCGCTCCACGCTGGAACGCACGCCGACCACGTGACCCGGCCCGTGACCCGGCCCATGCCCGGCGGCGGACTTCCGGCGTGCGCTCCACCCTGGAACGCACGCCGAACATGTGACCCAGCCCAGGCCCGACGGAGGCACTCCGGCGTGCGCTCCAAGCTGGAACGCACGCCGCATACGTGACCAGGCCCAGGCCTGGCCGAGGGACTCCGGCGTGCGCTCCACGCCGGAACGCACGCCAACCAGGCACAACACATCCCATCTGGCAGCTGAGGGACGATTTAAACACAGGTTTTGTCATGTTTCTGGGAGGGGGTGAACTGAGGGACGAGCCGTGTGTGGGTAGCGGGGACCGGGTCTGAGAGCCGATATCGGCGTGCGTTCCACGCTGGAACGCACGCCGAACCTGCGACCGGAAGCCTGGAACATGGGGGCCCAGGACGGAGGGCTCCTGTGGAGGGGTAATAGCCTGCGGGGACAGCGCTTACCTGACCTTAAGCCGCCTGATCTCGAAGAGACTGCCGGGACTAGAGTGAATTCCGGTGTGCGATCCACGCTGGACCGCACGTCGACCTCGTGACCGGAAGCCGGAGCCTGTGCCGCTGCTCGGGGAGCCCAGTGTAGGGAACAAGGACTGCCCGCATACGATACCTTCCCTGGGGCGAAACCTGCGACGTACAAGGCGGCAGCAGCTGTGGAACCAGCGGGCGTCTTCCTATTCAGCGTGTGAACAGAAGCGCCCTGAGGAGCTGGGGGCTGGAGCTTAAAAAGGTAATATGCCCCTCCCACAAATTCAGGCTGACTTTTCAGCCTTCCACATATCAATCAATCATTTTATTCACATCAGCACCAAGGGGACAATTTTTATTATATATACATATAATAAACAGTCACCTGCACTCCTGGTGATCGCTGATCACAATCATTTTATTCACATCAGCACCAAGGGGACAATTTTTATTATATATTCTATCAATTTATATTATTATATTAAGTTCACCAGGGGCATAGTAATTATAAGGAAGCCTATATATATATCAAACACCACACATTTGTCCCCTTGGTGCTGTATTTATACATATTTATAGTTGATTATATACATATTGTTGGCATATATATGTGCCAATATCTTTTCAACTGCCACTATTCCTTATTGTGAATAGCCTCCCCATTGTGTCCATTATATTTATATAACTATCTTTGTAATTTTGATAGTATTGCCATCCTAACTATATATATATATATATATATATATATATATATATATATATATATATACAGTATATATTTATAAAGTATAATTTCATGATTTTCCTATTTTATGACGTAAAGTCATGATTTTATTAAAGACACGGAGGCGAGTATTGCATTAACTTTCTTTACTGATCTACCATAGCAGCAAAGAACAAAACTGGTATTACATAGAGAAAAAACCATGGTAACCAGACTCCTCCCCACTATCTCAGTATATATAGGAACAGCCCTCTGGAATCCTCCTCTTTCTTTGCGAAGACCACCGGAACAAACGAAACTTCCAACGCCAACAGTGACCTGGAACCGGAACCTCCAACAGCTGAGATCCTCAACAGAAGATGGAGATCTGCACCAAGGAACAGGAAACACTCCCCTGGAATCTTGAGTATGGTCTGCACCGTGAAAACCGCTCAACCTGCGAACAATAAAGAAGGGAACCAAATAACATGTGATTGAAAACCACAACTTCCTGCAATCCTGAAGAATGCAAAGCAAAAGCAAATAAATAATACTTACAATAAAGTAATAATAATAACAATAATCCCATATGCGGGAGGGAATAAAACAAGGGAGGGCAATATTCGCCTCCGTGACTTTACGTCATAAAATAGGAAAATCATGAAATTTTATGACAAGACACGGAGGCTCGTATTGCAAGTTTAAAGCCTAGACACCACAGAGGCAAAGGCATGAGAAGGTGGCCTGAAATAGAACTCACGAAAAGTGGACACCCTAGACCAGTCCGCCAACTTCATAACATCCTCCAGGCGAGCACCAGCGACAGTCATAGAGGTAGCTGCCGCACTGCGGACAGAATGCGCAGTGAAGATACTAGAATCAATACCCGCCAAGGAAAGGATCCACTTCACCCAGCGTGAAAGAGTCACGCTGGTGACAGGAGCGAAAGGTCTGCGAAAAGAGACGAACAGCTGAGGGAACTGAGCCGAACGAAAAGCGGAGGTACGGGATTCATATTCCTGAAGGCAAGCCACCGGGCATAGCTGAGGAGAAAGAGGGAAAGCAGGATATGTCACCGAACGGATATTGGTCTTGGTCCGTCTGGAGATATTAAAATGAACACCCTCCGGAGTAAATGATCTGGCGTCATGATCCAGGGCGCGCACGTCAGAAACCCTTTTACAGGAAATCAAGCAAAGCAAAGTGACCAGCTTGGCGGACAATTGGCGAAGAGACAACAAAGAGTTCGATGGCCAATCCGAGAGGAATCTCAAAACCACCGCAACATCCCAAGTGGTGGAAAAACGAGGTCTGGGAGGCCGGGAAAGGCGAGACCCCTTGAGCAAACGCCGGACCAGAGGATGTTGCCCAGCAGGACAACCCTCAAAACCAACATGTCTGGACGAGATAGCCGACCTATATACATTAATGGTGCGATAAGCCTTACCCTCGTCATACAAAGAGGACAAAAAGGAAAGAATCTCACCTACAGGAGCCTGAAAGGGATCCAAGTCGCGTGAGGCGCACCAGCGAGACCAAGAGTTCCAGGAGGATCCATAAGCCCGTCTTGTGCCTGGAGCCCACGCGCTCTCCAGTAAGAACGTAGTTGTATCCGAAACTCCTGAGACGTCCCAGGAATTCCTGAGACCCTGCAAGCGAGGAGACGTAAGGACCCTGTCTGAAGAAGAGGGTGAAATTCCCCCAGGGGATCCCGGAGGAGAGACCGGAGAGGCGGGAGGAGGAGTGGATAATCGACTAACAGATCTAGAAGCTGAGGGAACCAAGGTTGGGCTCTCCAATAAGGGACAATAAGGATAAGATCCGCTCTCTGACGCCGGATATGCAAGAGTACCCGCGGGATGAGGGAAAAAGGTGGGAACGCATACAATAGAGCTTCCCCCCAAGGTTGGAGAAAAGCGTCTATGGCTTCCGCCGACGGATCCGGCCGCCAGCTGAAGAACCTGGGTAACTGGGTGTTCAAACGGGTAGCAAACAGGTCTATAGAGGGGAAACCCCAGTGAGAAACTAAGGCAAGGAAAACCTGCTCGTCTAGCTTCCAGTCGCTGGAGTCTGAAATGTAACGAGAGTTCCAGTCCGCCAAAGTATTGTGCAGGCCTGGAAGATGTTCCGCAACTACCATAATGCCCCAGGCCAGGCAAAATTCCCAAAAATCCTTTGCAAGGTGAGTAAGGACTGAAGACCGTGTTCCCCCCATGCCGTTGACGTATCGGACCGCGGATACATTGTCCATCCGCAATCTGATACAAGACCTGATGGTGCCATTGGCGAAGCTGCGAATCGCAAATGACCCTGCTAACAATTCTAAACCGTTGATATGGAGGCGTGTCTCCTCCGGGGACCAAGGTCCCCCCGTAGACACCCCCTCGCAGTGGGCGCCCCAACCGTGTAAACTGGCGTCTGACTCGATAATAAGGTCTGGTTGCGGACCCACAATCGCCTTGCCATTCCATACCGTGAGGTTCTGGATCCACCATTGTACCTCGTCCCGTGTCTCCTTGTCCAGAACAATAGTGTCGGCATAGGAAGACCCCGCCCGAAGATGAGCAATCTTCAGGCGTTGCAAAGCCCGATAGTGAAGCGGGGCTGTGAAGATGGCCTGAATGGAAGCTGCAAGGAGCCCGATAATCCGAGCAAGATGGCAAAGGGTGAGATGAGGGCGTACCAAGGTATGCCGCAGCTCCTTGCGGATAGCGTGAATCTTGGTTAGAGGGAGGGTCTGGGAGACGGAGTCCACCCTGAATCCTAGAAACTCTATCGAGGTGGATGGGCTGAGGCAGGATTTTTCCTGGTTGATAACAAAGCCCACGCTGGAAATAAGGTTGGTAGACATGTGCAAGTGTTGTAACAGGAGCTGAGGGGTCTGGGCCATAATGAGGATATCGTCTAAGTATATAATCATGCGGACTCCTCTGCTGCGTAACCATGCAACCACTGGTTTCATTAACTTGGTGAAACACCAAGGGGCGGAGGAAAGACCGAACGGCAGGCAGGTGAAACGCCAGATCTGGTTGTTCCAATAGAAACGGAGAAGATCCCTGGAGGCAAGGGCTACGGGTACAGTCAGGTAGGCGTCCTTGAGATCTAGTTTGACCATCCAATCTCCTGGAATGAGCATATCTCAGTAGATGGATGCCCTCCATCTTGAAATGGCGGTATAGTACTAAAGAATTGAGAGCTCTCAAGTTGATCACCGGGCGCATTTGGCCACCTTTCTTTTGTACCAGAAACATGGTACTGATGACACCCCCGGAATGTGCGGGAGCGCGTTCTATTGCACCCTTGTGGAATAACTCCAGAAGTTCTGAGTGAAGCTGTTGTTGGGAAGAAACGGGATGGGGTGGGGGCGGGGTAAGGAGTTGCCCCGGGTGGGCGACTAGGTCTATTACAAAACCCTTGACAGTGTCTAGAATCCATGGGTCGGAGGAGATCTCTGACCAGACATGAAAAAAATACTGGAGTCTGCCCCCGACACACTCGACTGAAGAATGAGGAGTAGAAAAACGGGGTGGACTTACCAACTGGTCTCCTGGAACTGGGAGTACCCCTAAAGCCTCTGGAACGTCCGGGAAAGCCACGTGAAGGGAAGAAGGAGGGCTGGTATCTTTGATCCTGCAGAGACGATCTGTATGCGTAGGAGCCTCTTCCAGTACCTCGGGAATGGGAGTAGGACCGGCCGGACAGTCGGCCCCTGGAACTGCCGGCCCTATTAGAGAAACGGTTGTTGAAAACCCGCTTCATGGAGGATTGCGCTTTGTCTAGCGCTGTAAACGCGCCCACATATCTGCCTAGCTCCTTGATGAAAGGTTCACCGAAGAGCAGGCCCTGGGCCTCCTAGCCCGCCTCAGTCAGTGACAGGTTTGACAATTTTGGTTCTACCTTCATAAGAATCGCCTTGCGCCTCTCAATTGACAGGGAGGTGTTGACATTTCCAGTCATGCAGATGGCTCTCTGAATCCATCCGCCCAGTTCTACTGGGTCAACCATCTTGCCCTCAGATTTAGCGGCCTCTGCCAAGTCGAAAATCTTTGCCAAAGGACCAGTAATGTCCAGCAATTTATCTTGGACCGCCTTTAACGCCGAGTCCAGCCCTTTTTTAGGATTGAAACCCGTCTTGGCCAGAAACTGGACCATTTTAGGGTCGACAGAGGGCGTCTCACAAATTTTATGGGGTATAATAGGACGTGGGCATTCAGCGCGCAATTTGTTGCGCGACTCTCTAGATAGAGGAGTGCGAATCTTGGCCTCCAAGTATTGAGCCACAAGAGTGGCGGGTAGCCATTCCGCGGAACGAGGGTGGTGGAGTTCGTCCGGGTTAAACAGTGGCTCCCCTAATGAGTCTATTAATAGGTCATCGGATTGAGAACCAGAAGGGATGGGTGTGGGTGGAATGGCTAAGGGTAACTGACCCGATCCAGAAGGATCCGGCGCCATATCTGCCAAATCATCCCCTGAGTCGTCCAAGGACTCTACATGTGCCTCCTCTATGGACTCTCCGTCAGAGTCAGTCACAGGCTCAGGCAAAATCCTGGCCGTCTTCCATGCACGCGACTTTTCCGCCTGGCGTGGGCAGGCTCTCTTACGCGGCATATCCGCGTGGTCAACTGATGGAACTAGGCCATCTCTCACATTTGTTCTGGAGGCAGGAGGCAGTGTACTCTGCACTAAAGCTGGTGTAGGATCTGAGGGCCCTGGGAGGACACCAAGTGCTTGGGAGATGGACTGGGATATAGCAGATGTCATGGATCCCATGGCCGATATGATGGCATTGGAGATGGACTGCTGTAGTAGAGTGGTATGGTCATCAGCAGATGGAATGACAACTACTCTGTCCAGGGGAGGGAGAGAAACAATAGGGGTAGAATTGTCCTGTGGAAGGGCAGCAGGAGTGCCGGTTATAGACATAATGAGGTAAAAGGAGGAGGGAGTATATCACCCCACACCACCAATGTTGAAGGTGAAGAATCTGAGGAAGAAAAGAAATATGTCCAGTCAGGGAAGAGACCCAGGAGAAACCGTGCTAAACGATAAAGAGGGAAGCAGAAAAGCTTACCAGAAACCAAACGCGGCGACGCTGAAGCGAACCGAGCGCAGGGACAGGCAGGAGGCACTGATGCGTCCGGTAGAGAAGGCGGCGATAATCTCGCGAGAAAAGGGGAGGAGCCGGCCAAGAGCGCGAAGAAAAGACCGCGAAGAAGCGAAGAAGAAAGCGAATAAAATGGCGCCCGAAATCCCGCCAATCGCGAGAGCTCGGGCGGAATGAGAGATGTGACGGAGATGAAAGCAGCAGGACCGGACAATGTACAGGTACATGTAAACACAAACCAGCGGTAAGGGGCAGAGCGGAGAAGTAAGCACGGACCCCGAGAGAGAGGGCCTGGAAACTAAACAAAAGGGGAATGCAAATAAATGGGGCAAATAAAGAGACAAACCCGGAGCTAAGGCGCTAAGCCAAGCACATCAAGCAAAACTGCCCCCAAGGAAGGGGCAAATAAAATAAATTAATTAATCCCATACAAGCAAAATAGACATGATAACAGAGAGTACTTATCTGCTATGGTAGCAGCAAAGAAAGAGGAGGATTCCAGAGGGCTGTTCCTATATATACTGAGATAGTGGGGAGGAGTCTGGTTACCATGGTTTTTTCTCTATGTAATACCAGTTTTGTTCTTTGCTGCTATGGTAGATCAGTAAAGAAAGTTAATGCAATACGAGCCTCCGTGTCTTGTCATAAAATTATTCAACAATGTTCTATATATTTTTTCCTATATACCTTATATTATTGAATAGAATCTAAAGGGAGCCTCTCAAAAATCCAGCCTGGGCGATCCAAACCTCCGAGCAGCTTTGAAGCCGGCTGTAGGAGGTTGGATGGCTGGGATGGGCTGTAATAGGGCGGTCTGTGGAGGTTCGAGCGAAGTGTGCTGGCCGGCGCATGCGCACTTCGCTAAACGAGGCCGATGACAGTAGTCCGCACGGGCGCATCAGGTTATACATAGTGCGCACGCGCGGGATCTAGCTGAAGCGAGCGGAGGTTACAGAGGCGGCCACGAACTGAAGTAGGCGGATATAATAAAAGGGAGGGCGGCGATTTCACTTGAGGAGGCGGCGCTGGGCACATAAACGAGATGGCTGCAGCTGGGCACCTTTCAGCATGAGACGTCCCCTTGGACACATTTTGAAGTGATTGACAGGTGATATAAACGTCTTTTTTATGATTATAGAGCCACAGGATCATTTGATAAAGTCACTTTAGGATTCACTGAATTACTAGGGACATCGCCATATGTTTAGGTTATAGGAGTAATTTCTGATTACAGAATCCCTTTAAGGCTGTTTAAATATCTATTAAGCGCGGCCAAACTCCTGATCCCAACCCTGTGGCTTTCTCCTGAAGTCCCATCTTTGGAACCATGGTTCCTCAAGATTGATCAGATATACAGGCTTGAGGAGATATCCTCCTGGGAGACGAGATAACACCATACTTTTGACAAGACATGGAAGGACTGGAAGTCCTTTAGAGGATATAAGACCTAAAGCTCGCAGGGGATTAAACCCCCCCTTGGGGCTGGAGCAGTTCATTGGTAAGCTTATTGCCCACACTTTTCTGTACTATACTACCTTAGGACATAGCTACTGGTGATATTACACCTAACCCGCCTCAGACTCTTATATAAGGTATCTTGGATTTAATAACTTGATTGCATATCACTTGCTTTCTATTTCAATTTAATATGCGACCTGATGTTTCTTATCCCTTTATTGAAGAAATGCATATTGTAAAACAACTGTAATTTTTGGAGACTTGTTGACTTCACCATTGTCATAATCTTTGTCTCTGTACTCTTTGATATTGCTCAATAAAAGAGTTAAAAGTAAAAAAAAAAAACACTTACCTGATGTACTGCTCTGCTCCTGATGAAGTGTGGGTCTACTACTGCACGGAAACGTGTCGAGTGGGGACTATGGCGCATAGGCAGACAAATTACCATCTAGGGAGCCTGTCTTAGCTAGTTTTTTAGCTCAGTCCGAGGTGAGCTGCAGCATACATTGGACTGTCACACTCCCTAGCTGCCTTACATGTAGCCTGGTTTGGCAGTATTTTGGTAGGGTGAGGTGGGTAACACATTAGGTGTGGGCCTGACACTATAGGAGGCACCTGTATCCATACCCCTTGCCTTGAGTAGCACTGGTGTGTACAAGTCCAGTGCTATCATTTCAAGTACGTACCTGTTATTACAGGAATTAACCCTATCCACACCTGGTAGTAGCACTGATGTTGATACCAACATCAATGTCACTATACTTATAGAGTGCTGGTTAATACCTCTCCACATACCCCATTATCTGTTTGGGGGAGTGGGGAATCAATATTACAATACGTATTTTCTTTGCCCATAATGTAGGGCGACACTCTAGCCTGATACACTCGTCACTCGGACTGGGGGGGAGGGTAATTACGTTACAGGATGGGAAGATAGTGCAGATAGAGACCGGGGACAAGGTAGTGGGACTAGGGGAGGAATGGAAGGAGGGACTAGAACAGTTCAGAAGGAAAGGTGTAGGGTAAAAAATATACATAAACCTCTCAAATGTATGTATACTAATGCCAGAAGCCTGACTAATAAAACTGGTGAACTGGAATTAGTGATGTGTGAGGAGGACTATGACATAGTTGGAATAACTGAGACATGGCTGGATGATAGCTATGACTGGGCAGTTAATGTACAAGGTTACAGTCTGTTTAGAAAGGATCGTCAAAACCGGAGAGGGGGAGGGGTCTGCCTTTATGTAAAGTCCTGTCTAAAGCCCACACTCCGTGAAGATATAAGTGAGGGACATGAACATGTGGAGTCACTGTGGGTAGAGATATATGGAGCTAAAATAAATTACTAATAGGAGTTTACTATAAACCACCTAATATACCAGAGTCCACAGAAAATCTTCTACTAAATGAGATAGACAAGGCGGCAAATCATAATGAGGTGGTTATTATGGGGGACTTCAACTACCCAGTTATAGAATGGGAAACTGAAACTTGTATATCTCATAAAGGAAACAGGTTCTTGGCAATAACCAAAGACAATTACCTCTCCCAACTGGTTCAGGACCTGACTAGAGGGATGGCCATACTGGACTTAGTATTAACCAATAGACCTGACAGAACAACAGACATGCAGGTTGGTGAACACCTGGGAAATAGTGACCATAAAGTAATAACCTTCCAATTATCATTCAAAAGAGCGTTTCTACAGGGAGGAACAAAAATACCAAACTTCAAAAAAGCTAAATTTAGCCAACTAAGAGAGGCCATAGGCCTAACTAAATGGGATAAAGTCCTCACAAATAAAAATACAGCCACAAAATGGGATATCTTTAAAAGCATCCTAAAAGCTCATTGTGAGAGGTACATACCGTATGGGAATAAAAGGTTAAGGAACAAAAAGAAACCAATGTGGATAAACAGAACTGTAAAGAAAGCAATAAATGACAAAAAGAAAGCATATAAAACACTAAAACAGGAGGGTAGCACGGAAGCACTGAAAAACTATAAGGAAAAAAATAGAACATGTAAAAAACAAATAAAAGCGGCCAAACTAGAGACCGAGAGATTAATTGCCAAAGAGAGTAAAACTAACCCTAAAATGTTCTTCTATTATATAAATGTTAAAAAGTATAAATCTGAAGGTGTCGGCCCTTTAAAGAGTAATGAGGGGGGGGGGGGGAGACGCAGAGAGCGACGAGGAGAAAGCAAAGCTGTTAAATATTTTTTTCTCCAATGTATTCACTGAGGAAAATAAACTGTCAGATGAAATGCTGAATGTTGAAATAAATTCCCCATTAAAAGTGTCCTGTCTGACCCAGGAAGAAGTACAACAGCGACTTAAAAAGATTAAAATAGACAAATCGCCAGGACCGGATGGCATACACCCCCGTATCCTAAGGGAATTAAGTTATGTCATAGCTAGACCCTTATTTCTAATATTTGCGGACTCTATACTGACAGGGAATGTCCCACAGGATTGGCGCATGGCAAATGTGGTGCCAATATTCAAAAAGGGCCTAAAAACAGAGCCTGGAAACTATAGGCCGGTAAGTTTAACATCTGTTGTGGGTAAACTGTTTGAAGGTTTTCTGAGCGATGCTATGTTAGAGCATCTTAACGGAAATAAGCAAATAACGCCATATCAGCATGGCTTCGTGAGGGATCGGTCATGTCAAACTAATTTAATCAGTTTCTATGAGGAGGTAAGTTCTAGACTTGACAGCGGCGAATCAATGGATGTCGTGTATCTGTACTTCTCCAAAGCATTTGACACTGTACCACATAAAAGGTTAGTGTGGCGAAACCAACCTCGCCACTGGGTTTTGGAGAGGCCTGTTTATCAGCCTCTTGCCCCAGGATTATGGGCCCTCTCATCAGCCCATGCAAAACTTAAACCCCATGGCGATTTGACTGTGTTTGTGGCATCTGAGCGCTCAGATCCAAGCCATATGGGGACATGTGGGGTTTTGAGATGTGTGACAGAACCATCTGTCTGTGTAATTGTATTGTATGTTATGTGAGGGTACCCAGTTAGCTCATTTTATTGTATTCATGTTGTCTGAGTGCCATTCACCTAATAATATGCACTCAGACTTGAGCTGTCTGGGAATGTGTTAAATGTCTATGTGTATTGTAAAGGGTGGGACATTGTATGTTTGAGTAAGTGATGTCTGTTCCATTGTCCCCACGTGTGTATTGGTGATTTCTCTTTGTCGAGAGATAATTGGATTACGCCTCGGGTGTCTCCAGGGCAGAAAGGAGGAAACCATGATGCATTGTGGGGATGTATTGTCTCTGTAAAACCTGCTTGAGCCAGATTGCCATGCTGCCAGCCAGGACCCAAAATATACTTTTACAAACTTTTCAACCCCTGGTCTGATTCATGCCATTTTGTAATATGTTGTTCCCCTGAATGGATTGATTGTGAATATGTAATTTTTATGTGAATGTGATGTATGGTTTTAGAGTTATGAAAGTTAGGTAGAAAGTATGTTTTAACTGTATGTGTAATTGAGTTTCCTCTCAGGATAAGGGGAGGGAATATGTGGGATGTAACTGATATGTGATTGGTTGTTTTATACCTCCCTGTGGGCGGTCCTGTATTTGAAAAGACTGTAATAAAAACCAGGCTGGGTGTGCCAGCACCTCAGACCATTGCTTGACCCTCAACACAGATCCTTGTCTCGTTATTGGGGGGATCCGCTGTATGCTGTTAGAGACTGATTGCCAGGAGTTTAAGCTGATTCCTGTTCGTCTGCTAGCAGCTATTCGTGAGGTTCCAGTTTGGAGTGCTATTTTGTATCCAGTTCGGGAGTTTGGTGTTCTGCAGTAGCTGTGCCTGTCTCTCAGAAAGGGGCCTATCGCCTAAACGGATTTTAACCCCTTGTCTGCTGAAACGGTCCGTTACAGTTAGTATATAAAATGAAAATGCTTGGACTGGGAGAAAACTTCTGTAAGTTGGCAAGTAACTGGCTCAATGATAGAAAACAGAGGGTGGTTATTAACGGTACATACTCAGATTGGGTCACTGTCACTAGTGGAGTACCACAGGGGTCAGTATTGGGCCCTATTCTCTTCAATATATTTATTAATGATCTTGTAGAAGGCTTGCATAGTAAAATATCAATTTTCGCAGATGACACTAAACTGTGTAAAGTAATTAACACTGAAGAGGACAGTATACTACTACAGAGGGATCTGGATAGATTGGAGGCTTGGGCAGATAAGTGGCAGATGAGGTTTAACACTGACAAATGTAAAGTTATGCACATGGGAAGGAATAATGCAAGTCACCTGTACATACTAAATGGTAAAACACTCGGTAACACTGACATGGAAAAGGATCTAGGAATTTTAATAAACAGCAAACTAAGCTGCAAAAAACAGTGTCAGGCAGCTGCTGCCAAGGCCAATAAGATAATGGGTTGCATCAAAAGGGGCATAGATGCCCGTGATGAGAACATATTCCTACTACTTTACAAATCATTAGTCAGACCACACATGGAGTACTGTGTACAGTTCTGGGCTCCAGTGAACAAGGCAGACATAGCAGAGCTGGAGAGGGTCCAGAGGAGGGCAACTAAAGTAATAACTGGAATGGGGCAACTACAGTACCCTGAAAGATTATCAAAATTAGGGTTATTCACGTTACAAAAAAGATGACTGAGTGGAGATCTAATTACTATGTATCAGGGGTCAGTATAGAGATCTATCCCATCATCTATTTATCCCCAGGACTGTGACGAGGGGACATCCTCTGCGTTTGGAGGAAAGAAGGTTTGTACACAAACATAGAAAAGGATTCTTTACTGTAAGAGCAGTGAGACTATGGAACTTTCTGCCTGAGGAGGTGGTGATGGTGAGTACAATAAAGGAATTCAAGAGGGGCCTGGATGTATTTCTGGAGTGTAATAATATTACAGGATATAGCTACTAGAGAGGGGTCGTTGATCCAGGGAGATATTCTGATTGCCTGATTGGAGTCGGGAAGGAATTTTTTATTCCCCTAAAGTGAGGAAAATTGGCTTCTACCTCACAGGGTTTTTTTGCCTTCCTCTGGATCAACTTGCAGGATGACAGGCCGAACTGGATGGACAAATGTCTTTTTTCGGCCTTATGTACTATGTTACTATGTTACTATGTTACTTGAGTGTTGGTTTATGATTCCCTTTTTAGACACTATTTATTAAGTTTGTTATTTTATTTTAACGTTGCTATCTGGGCAGCCTTGCACACATGAGCAAGTACTGTACATGCTGCAGTGTCTGCACAACTGCAACTGAGTTGCCCTCATTCTTATCAGTGCTGATTACTGGGTGGACCCCCACTACAAGGACAATGTGCCATCCTTACTGCCGTCACTGGAGTGTGATTGGAAGATGTCTGAATACAAGTGCACGCTAGTAGACGCAGTGGAAGCATGAGGCGGAGAAGGAGGAAGTCGCCAGCACCGCTGGGGCACAGACACCACCTCAGAAGGGAGGATTAGCTTGGCTGAAATGTGGAAAACCTTCATTAGCACGCCACAACATCTAACTTTTGGGTCTCCAAATTAGACACACAGCCTGAGATTACCCTTTACACCTTGGAAGTGCTGGCCTGCCGTGAGGCAAGTCTATTGTCCAAACATGCGTTTAGCATGGCAGGGGTGTGATTACGGACAGGGACATCTGCCTGTCCACAGTCAAGCTCAATTTCATTAAAATTAACAAGGTATGGATCCCACAGGACTTGTCCGTACCTTGGGCAGAGTAGAGAAGTATACCGGTCACACCCAGCTATTTTTATACTCCAGCACAGTTTCCCATTTCCCAATGTTTTGGGGCTTCCACAAAAAAAACAAAAAAAAAAAAAATGATGGCTTCCTCCTTCGCCTCTTCCACCTACATTGCCATGTCCACCTTCTCCTCAACTTGGACCTCCACCTCCTGGTTCAAAATTCTTATTTGTTATATTGGCAGAGTAGAGAAGTATAACAGACACACCTAACCATTGTTAAACTCCACCGCAGTTTGTTTGTTCTGTTTGCCATTTCTTAATGTTTTGGCACCTCCCCAAATAAAAATAAAAAAATACCCCAACCTACTACTCCACTTGGACCTCCGCCTCCTGGTTCAAGATGATTTTTTTTTTTTTTTCAATTCTATGTTATTTTAAGTCATTTTCCTGTCCACATTTGTTTGTAGGACAATTGTCCTGCTCTTTCCCCATTTTGGTTCCTTTTGAAGCCCTCTAGCCCTTACTATGACTATTTTACAGCCATTTTACAGCATACAAGTTTGGGTCCCCTTTGATTTCTATGGGGTCGGGGTTTGGGGTCAAGTTCAGGTACTCTATTGGCACCATCCGAACCAAATACATTTATCTTGGTCTCATCATGCCACAGGACATGGTTCCAGTCATCCATGTTCTTAGTCTGCTTGTCTTCAGTAAACTGTTTTTGGGCTTTCTTGTGCATAATCTTTAGAAGAAGCTTCCTTCTGGGACGACTGCTATGTAGACCAATTTGATGCAGTGTGCGGCATATGGTCTGAGCACTGACAGGCTTTAATCGCTGCAGCAATGCTGGCATCACTCATTTGCCTATTTTGACAAGACAACCTTTGGATATGATGTTAAGCATGTGCACTAGACTTCTTTGGTTAACCATGGTGAGGCCTGTTCTGAGTGGAACCTGTCTTGTTAAGCCGCTTTATGGTCTTGTCCACCGTGCTGCAGCTCAGTTTCAGAGTGTTGACAATCTTCCTATAAACTAGGTCATCTTTATGTAGAGCAAGAAAACAAAAGATATTTTGTGTGGTCTTCCAAGCAGCACAATCAGCAGCAGTCCCATAAACAGGAGTAGGTCTCTTCTCCTTTTTTAACCAAAATAAACTGCAATTTAGGGTCTGCGCTTGAACTTCATCAGTAAGGAACAGTTCACACACAGCAACACTTCCACGAGACGATTTTATCTCAATTCAAAACAATTCCAGCTCCTTGGTCTCAATATCCACCAGCAATCACAGCTCTTTTATCCTTTAAATGGAACATGACATAGTGCAATACCCACGGGTTATTGAAACACTACATATTTTATTTTACTTACAAGATCGACACTTGTTCACATCACATATAAAATCAATTTGCCCGACCCGGGTTTCGCTGTCCGCTTCTTCTGGGGCGATCCTCTCCTCTCCAATTGACACAACTGAAAAAACCTCTAGTCTCTGGTCACACGTGGTCAGTCTCTGTGTTATTACCGTTAGATCAACTTACACATTTAAAAAATATATATCTTTTTAAATACTATGTATATGCCCAAAGAAATAGGCACTGTGATGCATGTCTGAACACCATTGATGCATGCACGGGATCGCAGTTCATCGGGCAGTGTTTTCCCAGCTTTCGTATTATCTCTCCTCAGCATCACTAATCACTTGCACATGTCACTTTACACTATTAATTACTTCAGCACTTTGGCTATATAGAGATATGATGTTCAGAGGCTATACAAGGGAATGAAACTTATCTGTATATGTCATATGCAACTTCAGTAATCATGTTTTAATAGCTTTAGCAGTGTTTTTATCACAACTATCATGCAATTTTGTGATTATGACATGTTTTTATCTTTTGTATTCTGACACTAAAGAGTTAATTCACTGATTATGTATTGATCACATGATATGATGTAATTATTTTTGGGTGTATATATATTGTTCAGCATGTCCTGTTATTTTGCTTGAGAAAGGCTCTAGTGCAGAGCCGAAACGTCGCCATTGCCACTGAGGTGAATAAAGAGCTTTTTTAGTTTTTATCTCCTGGAGTGCTGCACCTAAAGAATTATTAGGAACACCATACTAATACGGTGTTGGACCCCCTTTTGCCTTCAGAACTGCCTTAATTCTATGTGGCATTGATTCAACAAGGTGCTGATAGCATTCTTTAGAAATGTTGGCCCATATTGATAGGATAGCATCTTGCAGTTGATGGAGATTTGAGGGATGCACATCCAGGGCACGAAGCTCCCGTTCCACCACATCCCAAAGATGCTCTATTGGGTTGAGATCTGGTTACTGTGGGGCCCATTTTAGTACAGTGAACTCATTGTCATGTTCAAGAAACCAATTTGAAATGATTCGAGTTTTGTGACATGGTGCATTATCCTGCTGGAAGTAGCCATCAGAGGATGGATACATGTTCTCATTCTGTTTACGCCAAATTCGGACTCTACCATTTGAATGTCTTAACAGAAATAGAGACTCGTCAGACCAGGCAACATTTTTCCAGTCTTCAACAGTCCAATTTTGGTGAGCTCGTGCAAATTGTAGCCTCTTTTTCCTATTTGTAGTGGAGATGAGTGGTACCCGGTGGGGTCTTCTGCTGTTGTAGCCCATCCGCCTCAAGGTTGTGCATGTTGTGGCTTCACAAATGCTTTGCTGCATACCTCGGTTGTAACGAGTAGTTATTTCAGTCAATGTTGCTCTTCTATCAGCTTGAATCGGTCGGCCTATTCTCCTCTGACCTCTAGCATCCACAAGGCATTTTTGCCCACAGGACTGCCGCATACTGGATGTTTTTCTCTTTTCACACCATTCTTTGTAAACCCTAGAAATGGTTGTGCATGAAAATCCCAGTAATTGAGCAGATTGTGAAATACTCAGACCGGCCCGTCTGGCACCAACAACCATGCCACGCTCAAAATTGCTTAAATCACCTTTCTTTCCCATTCTGACATTCAGTTTGGAGTTCAGGAGATTGTCTTGACCAGGACCACCCCCCTAAATGCATTGAAGCAACTGCCATGTGATTGGTTGACTAGATAATTGCATTAATGAGAAATAGAACAAGTGTTCCTAATAATTCTTTAGGTGAGTGTATATATATATATATATATATATATAAACACACACACACACAAGCAGACACACAGTACTGCTGTAAAATACTATATACTGTTATATATTGCATTATACTATTATACACTGTTACACACTGCTGTATGCTACTATAAACTGCTATATACCATACTGCTATATATTAATACACACTGCTATATACTGCTTTATATACTATACACAATTATATAGTGCTGTATACTACCATACACTGTTGTATACTGCTGTATACTACCATACACTGTTGTATTTTGCTATATAATACCATAAACTGTTGTATACCGCTGCTACTTGCCCCACAATGCAGCCAAACACGGACAATGACAGGCGGCCAGGGATGGGGAGGACAGTGCTTGCCCGAGCATGGAGCTCACGACCATGGTATTGGGGCATAAGCGGACAGCAACAGCTGTTACAGTTATGAATCTTTTCTTACAAACTGTCATGGCGATGCTTAGTGCCCGCCACAAGCCCACTATCCAGAGTGGGCACGAGCACCACATCACTAACCTAGCTTCTGCATGGGGTTGGCAACCAGACTCCTGTCCCACATGTTGCAGGTTACAGCCTGGCTGCTAGGTCTCTTTCTTTGTGTGTACATTAGTGTCTATTCATTGAACTTCTCCATACAGCACACAAAGGGTTAATTCTAGTGTTGAGCGAGCATGCTCGGCCAAATACCTGTTCGGCTCGAGCATCGCCGAGTACCGCATGTGCTCAAGTCTCCTCTCCGGACATTTCGTGGCTGCTTAGCAGCCAATAAACGTGCAGGTAAGTACTGCTATCACTGTAATGCCAGTAGCCATGCTGGTTTGGCTGATTGTGAGTCAGGGAGAGCTGCGCTTAGGATGGGACAGATAGTGTAGGGTGTATAATCGCAATATATTCAACAGAAAAACATTTCAAAGACCCAAAAGTCCTTTTAAGGACTATTGTGTGTGGTGGCAGGCTGGCAGCAATATAATAAAGCCAGCAATTTTTGTTTCCATACTTTGCAATACTTTTTCGATAGAGGATGTCGGCAATAACTTGTGACATCTGTGGTGCAATACCTTCTGTATGTCATGGCCAGATATTTGGAAAAATATTACTGATAACAAATATATATTTTCCATAATTTATCCACACTTTGACTAAAAACGGTTTCTGCAGTGAATTGTCACATCTGCGCTGCAATAGCGTGTGTGTCAGGCCCAGATATTGGGAAAAATATTACTGACAACAAATATATTTTTTCCATTATTTATCCACACTTATCCTATAAACAGTGTCTGCAGTGAATTGTCACATCTGTGCTGCAATAGCGTGCGTGTGTCAGGGTCAGATATTAGGAAAAGTATTAGCGAAAACAATTATATTTTTTCCATAATTTATCCACACTTTGCCTAAAAACAGTGTCTACAGTGAATTTACAGGGTTGCTGAGTGGGCAGAGACCAGCGGTACTTTGCCCTGGTGCCAGCGCTACCACGGAAGAAGCCTGGTTGTAGCCTGGCTGATGGAGGGGGAGACCAACTGTCTCCCCTTTAGATAAACCACCATGCTGCTGTGGGGGGAGACCGACTGTCTCCCCTTTGGCTAAACAGCCCTGTTGCTGGGGGACAGGACCGACTGTCCCTACCCCCTGTGCTGTGAGTGCAGAGACCACGGTCCCATCTGCACGGTTGTGGGGCTTACTGTCTCCCCCTGGTACGTTAAACTGCCGCTGGGGAATGGAGACTGGGCTCCCAATTCCCAACAAATCCTTCTGTTGCTGTGGGATGGAGACTGGCCTCCCAATTCCCAATAGATCTCATTGCTGCTGGGGGACAGGACCGACTGTCTCTGCCCCCTGTAACTCAGCCTGCCGCTGGGAAATGAAGACTGGACTCACAATTCCCAATAAATCACATTGCCGCTGGGGGACAGGACTGACTATCTCTGCCCCCTGTAACTCAGCCTGCCGTAGGGGAATGTAGACTGGGCTCCCAATTCCCAATAAATCACATTGCCGCTGTGCAGAGGGGGTAGCAAGTTCCTCTCCCATACATACTTCCAGCCTCTGGGGAGGGAGACCGACTGTCTCCACTCCCAATACAGTGTCCTGTTGCTGGGGAAAGGAGACTGGGCTCTCTATTCCCTGTAGGACACTCTGCCACTGGGGGAAAGGACCGACTGTCTCTGCCCCTCTGTAACTCAGCCTGCCGCTGGGGAATGGAGACTGGGCTCCCAATTCCCTGCAGGACCGGTGGAGAGACCTTGGTCTCACCTCCACTGGCCACCTGGGGTTCTTCCCAGTAAATATCCACAATATCTGCCCAGCTGAATGGGTCTGGATCTGGGTCTGTCATCTTGCTGTCCTGCTGAGCCTTCCCAATGGAGTGGAAGAGATCTCGGTAGTCCTGCTCCAGTTCCCACTCCAGGGTTGCTAGGTTAGCCAGGTATTTCTCTACCTCATGGGGGTCATCCCAATCCTGCCTAGCCTCCCTCTCATAGAAAATGTCTTGAAGTCTGGACTGTGCAGGGCTCCCGAAGTCAGGTTCTGCAAAGGACTCCCATAACAAGCCAGGACCATCAAACTCCTCTCCCTCTGCCTTGTCATGCTCAGCTGTCCAGGGTATATACTGTGCCATATACCACCAGAGCCTTGTAGGCATCCTCCAGCCATAGCTCCTGCCATACCCGGTGCTCTAGTTCCTTCACCCATTCCTCCAGGGGCTGCTCTCCCAGGAAGGGCATCCGCAGGGCCACTTGCTTCTGCAATCGCTGCTCTTCACTGGGGAGACTCTCGCCTCGCTGGTATTGTACATTATCCAGGGCCTGGTACCAGATGCCTTTCCTTAATGCATCCTGGCCATCCAGGTCTTCCTCATCGTACTCCACTGCTGGTTCCATTCTGGTGCTGTCAGGGTCGCTGTACTAGGACATGCGTTGCCCTCAAATTGTAAAGTCCATGGAATGGTGTCTCCTGTAGCTGTCCTTCTGGCTGTGGGAACGATCCCGCTGTTTGCCACCAATTGTGACGGCATACAAGGGAATGCTCCAAACTCCGGACGGAACCTCACGAATAGCTGCTAGCAGACAAATAGGATGAAACACCAAAGAAAAAAGGCCAGCACAGAAATGAATATATCATTAATCTTTATTATGGTCTCAAAACAGGACCGGAGGTAAAAATACAGATAAAATACAATACTGTGATGAATGAGAGACACACAGGAAGAAAAGACCAACACCACTGGTAATGAGCATATAAAATATATATATATATATGTCAATAGATATCAAGGCTAATGAAATTGTATAGATACAACATAGTGTATAGATGAATAAAAAAGCCAGATATCTATAATGCAGGCAGAGTCATGGATAGTATAACCGGATGAAAATCCAAAAAAACTGTACAAAAATAGATAAAGTGCAAAGTGCCAAAATGCAAGTACATAAATCAGATTAATAAGACATCCGTATAAAGACTGATGACATAAAATACCTGAGTGGTGAACTGGATAACCCCAACGCACGTTTCGCGTTAGCTTCTTCAGGGGACAAGGTGTGTAGCAGACAAATAGGAAGCGCACCCAAGCCGCTTACACTCCTAGCAATCAGTCTCTAACAACATACAGTGAATCCCCCCAAGAACGAGACGAGGCTCCTTGTTGAGGGTAAAGCAGTGGACAGTGTTTATTGTTCTTATATAACATTGTTACACACTAGTACCATCCACAGGGTTTTGTAAAAACAACCAATTAACACGTACAATACAGTAAAACACTCCCACACAAAATCCTCCCCTCTGCCTGTGATACAATTACCTTACACAATGGGTTGATGTAATTATCACAGGCAGGAGAATACACAATGTCTTCTGTCCTGGAGACAACCGAGGAGTAATTCAATTATCTCTCAGGACAAAGGGAAATCGCCAATACACACGTAGGGACAATAGGACAGACATCACTACTCAAATATACAATGTCCCAACCATTACAGTAAACATAGACATTTAACATATCCCCAGATGGCTTGGATCTGAGCGCTCAATATATCCAAACAGCGCTCAGATGCCACAAGCACAGTCAAATCGCCATGTGGTTTAAGTTTAGCATGGGCTGATGAGAGGGCCCATAATCCTGGGGCAAAAGGCTGGCAACCAGGCTTCTCCACCACCTAGTGGCGAGGTTGGTTTCGCCACAATAATACAATTAGTAATAATTTATTATATAGAAATACGTCTATATTAGCCGTATTTCTGACACAGATGTGGCACAAAGGTCCTTAGCACCGCAATCTGTATCTTTTCCCGCTCATGCTAGGTCTAAAAAAAGTGGCATGGACAGGGAAGGGGATACAGTTATGGCCATACAGTTATTGGATACCACCGCCATACAGTGATAAAACCACCATACAGTGGGCAGATAAAAGGGTATAAGAGGGCATAGTACAGGGAATGACTAGGGGCACTGTACAGGGTGTGGTAAGAGGGCACAATGTAGGGTATAAATGGGCACAGTAGAAAAGCAAAGGTTGTTTTCCAGCTCACCTTCCAATTTTTGTAGCCCTATGCACGGAGTTGGTCGAGTCAGTCCATATACTGATTGTAGCAATTTGAAGGAAATATACTCCAGCACACTTCCAATATGTTTGTAGTTGCACTTTATTGTTCAATTCTCCAAACAGCAGTAGCAAGTGCAAACAAAAAACTCCAACTCCACCACAACAGTGACGCGTTTCAAACAGTCGTTCTTTTTCAAAACAAAAAGTGCAGTCTGAACATATCCTTTAAAAAGCAGGGAAGTGAGAGATGAAGGAATTAAAACCTCCCCCTCCCTCCCCTCTACTAGGCATGTTGGTTAATTAGCCTTACTCTGCACAGACTGCACTAAATCATTATTAACCCATGTGTTGCTAAATCACAAACAAAAATATATAACTTTTAAAAACAACAATGGTGATGGTTGTTCACACTGTGCATAAACCTGTCAATTAGATACATGTTATCTTAAGTTCTATCCTTTTAATTGTTGCTATTACTGACAAGATATATCACTTATCAGATATGCATAAAAAACGTGTGAACACCAACTTAAACTACCATTGTAATATTTACTGTGAATAAACAATTCATGATTATACATTGCAAAAATGAATTAAATCAGTGACAATGGTTATATACTGGGTTGACTCAGTAAAAATAAATAAGCTCCTGATTCATATTTAATCCTTTAGGAAATCTTGGTTTTAAACCTCCCTTAAAAAAAATTGCTTTTTTTTTTCAGGTTTCTACCTCTTGGTGGTGGAGTCACCTTTTCTATTGCTAATGACTATATGTTAATACCAGGACTGGTTTGTTTTCTTTATGTGCATATCTTTTTGTATTATTGTGATTATTTTTATTAGAATTAGTTTTAAATAGAAGATTCTTCTTATCCTTATTTTTAGCTATTTTAGCCGCACGTTCTAACATCCATTCCGGGTATTTTCTTTTCCGCAATCTCGTCATAATAATCATGCTCTCCTCTACAAACGCCTGGTATGAACTACAATTGCATCAAGCCCTTATTAATTCGCCTACCGGTATTCCTTTAATAGTATGCACTATGTATCCACTATTTGCTCTTAATATGGTATTCCCCGTAACTTCTTTTCTATAAGTTTGAGTTTGTATGATTTCCTGCACTTCTCCAGTTAATTTTAGATCCAAAAAACTGATCGTAACAGGATCATAATTGTAAGTGAATCTCAAATTGTATGAGTTGTCATTTAAATACTGTATGAAGTCTGGTATGGCAGGTACACCCCCCCCCCCACCCCATATCATCAGCAGGTCATCTATGTACCTGCCATACCAGACTATTGCATTCCCATATGGATTGGCATCAGAGTATATATATATTTCTCCTCCCAATAGGACATCACTAAATTTGCTAGTGATGGGGAAAATTTTGCCCCCATTGAAACTCCTTTTTTCTGCAAATAGAAGAGACCATTGAAGGAGAAATAATTATGAGTAAGCAAGTATTCTGTTTTTTTTCTAATATATAATCTATGAATTCTTCCGAATATCTGCTGTACTTATACAAATGATACTCTAATGCCAGTATTGCTATTCTGTGTGGTATCGAGGGATATAAAGCTGTTACATGACATGTCAACCATACATAGTTACATCAGACGTGTGACAAATATACCCTGGGATCCTTTTCACAAGTGGCTTCAAAATTGTATCCGGCCATTCCCCCAATACATCATTGAGCGACTAGGGATGAGCGTACCCGAACTGTATAGTTCGGGTTCGTACCGAATTTTGGGGTGTTCATGACACGGACCCGAACCCGAACATTTTCGTAAAAGTCTGGGTTCGGGTTCGGTGTTCGGCGCTTTCTTGGCGCTTTTTGAAAGGCTCCAAAGCAGCCAATCAACAAGCATCATACTACTTGCCCCAAGAGGAGATCACAGCCATGCCTACTATTGGCATGGCTGTGATTGCCCAGTGCAGCATGTGACCCAGCCTCTATTTAAGCTGGAGTCACGTAGCGCCGCACGTCACTCTGCTCTGATCAGTGTAAGGATAGGATGCAGCTGCTGCTGTTAGGGCGAGATTAGGCAGTGATTTACTTTATGAAGTGATCGATGTACAGCTGTGTATCATTCAACCTCTGCTATTCAATTGATCACTGTTTTAAGGCTGCCCAGAGCATTTTTCAGTCACTATTTTCTGGGGTGATCGGCGGCCATTTTGTGTCTTGTGGTGCCCCAGCATAAGCTGCCACCAAGTACATTTAACCATCAATAGTGTGTTTTTTTTTTTTGTTGCTATATCCTACATCAGGGGCTTGGCTGTGCTTGCCATTTTATTGAGGGCTGAAATTATACAATTGCCAAAATAGCAGTACCCTAAATCTGGTGTTTCAGATGTGGCTAGCCAATTGCAATACTGTTTGCTGTCTGGCAAAGGATATATTTTTTTCTGGGTTGAAATACAATTCCCAACTTAGCAATTCCCTAAATCAGTGGTTTCTGCTGTATCAGGCCAAGTTTAAATCTATCCATAAAAGGGTATATTACATTGAAGGTGCGGATAGGGTCATTCTTAATAACTTCAAACGCTACAGTGCATCTCCAAGTCTAATTCTGTCCGTAAACGTATACCTGTCATCCAGCGCCTAAATACTAGGCCTACAATTTATATTCAGCTAAATCTGTGGTTACTGCTGTGCCTGGCAAAGTTATTTAGTGTCCGCCAAAGCACAGTTTTTGTTCTGGGTTGAAATACAATTCCCAACTTAGCAATTCCCTAAATCAGTGGTTTCTGCTGTATCAGGCCAAGTTTAAATCTATCCATAAAAGGGTATATTAGATTGAAGGTGCGGATAGGGTCATTATCAATAACTTCAAACGCTACCGTGCATCTCCAAGTCTAATTCTGTCCGTAAATGTATACCTTTCATCCAGCGCCTAAATACTAGGCCTACAATTTATATTCAGCTAAATCTGTGGTTACTGCTGTGCCTGGCAAAGTTATTTAGTGTCCGCCAAAGCACAGTTTTTGTTCTGGGTTGAAATACAATTCCCAACTTAGGAATTCCCTAAATCAGTGGTTTCTGCTGTATCAGGCCAAGTTTAAATCTATCCATAAAAGGGTATATTAGATTGAAGGTGCTGAAGGGTCATTATCAATAACTTCAAACGCTACCGTGCATCTCCAATTCTAATTCTGTCCGTAAACGTATACCTGTCATCCACCGCTTAAATACTAGGCCTACAATTTATATTCAGCTAAATCTGTGGTTACTGCTGTGCCTGGCAAAGTTATTTAGTGTCCGCCAAAGCACAGTTTTTGTTCTGGGTTGAAATACAATTCCCAACTTAGCAATTCCCTAAATCAGTGGTTTCTGCTGTATCAGGCCAAGTTTAAATCTATCCATAAAAGGGTATATTAGATTGAAGGTGCGGATAGGGTCATTCTCAATAACTTCAAACGCTACAGTGCATCTCCAAGTCTAATTCTGTCCGTAAACGTATACCTATCATCCACCGTCTAAATACTAGGCCTACAATATATATTTAGCTAAATCTGTGGTTACTGCTGTGCCTGTATTAGTGTAATACGGTACCTAAGTAGATAGCCAGATAGTGTTAGGTGCCTGTAAAAAAAGGCCTGAATTTGAATTCAATACATTGGGCCAAATAATTTTTTTTCTTATTGTGATGAACGATAACAATGAGGAAAACATCTAATAAGGGACGCAGACATGGACATGGTCGTGGAGGTGTTAGTGGACCCTCTGGTGCTGGGAGAGGACGTGGCCGTTCTGCCACAGCAACACGTCCTAGTGTACCAACTACCTCAGGTCCCAGTAGACGCCAGAATTTACAGCGGTATTTGGTGGGGCCCAATGCCGTTCTAAGGATGGTAAGGCCTGAGCAGGTACAGGCAATAGTCAATTGGGTGGCCGACAGTGGATCCAGCACGTTCACATTATCTCCCACCCAGTCTTCTGCAGAAAGCGCACAGATGGCGCCTGAAAACCAAGCCCATCAGTCTGTCACATTACCCCGATGCATATCAGGGAAACTGTTTGAGCCTCAACTTATGCAGCAGTCTCTTATGCTGTTTGAAGACTCTGCTGGCAGGGTTTCCCAAGGGCATCCACCTAGCCCTTCCCCAGCGGTGGAAGACATAGAATGCACTGACGCACAACCACTTATGTTTCCGGATGATGAGGACATGGGAATACCACCTCAGCACATCTCTGATGATGAAACACAGGTGCCAACTGCTGCGTCTTTCTGCAGTGTGCAGAGTAAACAGGAGATCAGGGAGGAAGACTAGGTGGAAGACGATGCAGGGGACGATGAGGTCCTAGACCCCACATGGATTGAAGGTCGTGCCACTGACTTTGAGAGTTCGGAGGAAGAGGCAGTGGTGAGACCGAGCCAACAGCGTAGCAAAAGAGGGAGCAATGGGCAAAAGCAGAACACCCACCGCCAAGAGAGTCCGCCTACTACTGGCCACCGCCATCTGGGACCGAGCACCCCAAAGGCAGCTTCAAGGAGTTCCCTGGCGTGGCAGTTCTTCAAACAATGTGCTGACGACAAGACCCGAGTGGTTTGCACGCTGTGCCATCAGAGCCTGAAGCAAGGCATTAACGTTCTGAACCTTAGCACAACCTGCATGACCAGGCACCTGCATGCAAAGCATGAACTGCAGTGGAGTAAACACCTTAAAAACAAGGAACTTACTCAGGCTCCCCCTGCTACCTCTTCTGCTGCTGCCTCGGCCTCTTCCTCCACCTCTGGAGGAACGTTGGCACCTGCCGCCCAGAAAACAGAGGATGTAGCACCAACACCACCAGCTCCGTCACCAAGCATTTCAACCATGTCACACGGCAGCGTTCAGCTCTCCATCTCACAAACATTTGAGAGAAAGCGTAAATTCCCACCTAGCCACCCTCGATCCCTGGCCCTGAATGCTAACATTTCTAAACTACTGGCCTATGAAATGCTGTCATTCAGGCTGGTGGACACAGACAGCTTCAAACAGCTCATGTCGCTTGCTGTCCCACAGTATGTTGTTCCCAGCCGCCACTACTTCTCCAAGAGAGCCGTGCCTTCCCTGCACAACCAAGTATCCGATAAAATCAAGTGTGCACTGCAGAACGCCATCTGTGGCAAGGTCCACCTAACCACAGATACGTGGACCAGTAAACATGGCCAGGGACGCTATATCTCCCTAACTGCACACTGGGTAAATGTAGTGGCGGCTGGGCCCCAGGCGGAGAGAAGTTTGGCGCACGTCCTTCCGCCGCCAAGGATCGCAGGGCAACATTCTTTGCCTCCTGTAGCCTCCTCCTCCTACTCGGGTTCCTCCTGCTCTTCTTCCACCTGCTCATCCAGTCAGCCACACACCTTCACCACCAACTTCAGCACAGCCCGGGGTAAACGTCAGCAGGCCATTCTGAAACTCATATGTTTGGGGGACAGGCCCCACACCGCGCAGGAGTTGTGGTGGGGTATTGAACAACAGACCGACGAGTGGTTGCTGCCGGTGAGCCTCAGGCCCGGCCTGGTGGTGTGCGATAATGGGCAAAATCTCGTTGCAGCTCTGGGACTAGCCAGTTTGATGCACATCCCTTGCCTGGCGCATGTGCTGAATTTGGTGGTGCAGAAGTTCATTCACAACTACACCGACATGTCAGAGCTGCTGCATAAAGTGCGGTCCGTCTGTGCGAGCTTCCGGCGTTCACATCCTGCCGCTACTCGCCTGTCTGCGCTACAGCGTAACTTCGGCCTTCCCCCTCACCGCCTCATATGCGACGTGCCCACCAGGTGGAACTCCACCTTGCACATGCTGGACAGACTGTGCGAGCAGCAGCATGCCATAGTGGAGTTTCAGCTGCAGCACGCACGGGTCAGTCGCACTGCGGAACAGCACCACTTCACCACCAATGACTGGGCCTCCATGCGAGACCTGTGTTCCCTGTTGCACTGTTTTGAGTACTCCACCAACATGGCCAGTGGCGATGACGCTGTTATCAGCGTTACAATACCACTTCTATGTCTCCTTGAGAAAACACTTAGGGCGATGATGGAAGAGGAGGTGGCCCAAGAGGAGGAGGAGGAGGAGGAAGAGGAAGAGGTGTCATTTTTAGCACTTTCAGGCCAGTCTCTTAGAAGTGACTCAGAGGGAGTTTTTTTGCAACAGCAGAGGCCAGGTACAAATGTGGCCAGACAGGGCCCACTACTGGAGGACGAGGAGGACGAGGATGAGGAGGAGGTGGAGGAGGATGAGGATGAAGCATGTTCACAGCGGGGTGGCACCCAACGCAGCTCGGGCCCATCACTGGTGCGTGGCCGGGGGGAAACGCAGGACGATGACGATACGCCTCCCACAGAGGACAGCTTGTCCTTACCTCTGGGCAGCCTGGCACACATGAGCGACTACATGCTGCAGTGCCTGCGCAACAACAGCAGAGTTGCCCACATTTTAACGTGTGCGGACTACTGGGTTGCCACCCTGCTGGATCCCCGGTACAAAGACAATGTGCCCACTTTACTTCCTGCACTGGAGCGTGATAGGAAGATGCGCGAGTACAAGCGCACGTTGGTAGACGCGCTACTGAGAGCATTCCCAAATGTCACAGGGGAACAAGTGGAAGCCCAAGGCAGAGGAGGAGCAAGAGGTCGCCAACGCAGCTGTGTCACGGCCAGCTCCTCTGAGGGCAGGGTTAGCATTGCAGAGATGTGGAAAAGTTTTGTCAACACGCCACAGCTTACTGCACCACCACCTGATACGGAACGTGTTAGCAGGAGGCAACATTTCACTAACATGGTGGAACAGTACGTGTGCACACCCCTCCACGTACTGACTGATGGTTCGGCCCTGATTGGTGGGTCTCCAAATTGTCCACGTGGCCAGAGCTAGCCTTTTATGCCTTGGAGGTGCTGGCCTGCCCGGTGGCCAGCGTTTTGTCTGAACGTGTATTCAGCACGGCAGGGGGCAGACAAACGCAGCCGCGTGTCTACAGCCAATGTGGACAAGCTGACGTTCATAAAAATGAACCAGGCATGGATCCCACAGGACCTGCCCATCCCTTGTGAAGATTAGACATTTATAACTACCTCCCCTTAACCATATATTATTGTACTCCAGGGCACTTCCTCATTCAATCCTCTTTTTATTTTCATTTTACTATTATATTGCGGGGCAACCCAAAGTTGAATGAACCTCTCCTCTGTCTGGGTGTCGGGGCCTAAAAATATCTGACAGTGGCCTGTTCCAGTGTTGGGTGACATGAAGCCTGATTCTCTGCTATGACATGAAGCCTTAATCTCTGCTATGGGACCTCTCTCCTCTGTCTGGGTGCCGGGGCCTAAAAATATCTGACAATGGCCTGTTCCAGTGGTGGGTGACATGAAGCATGATTCTTTGCTATGACATGAAGCCTGATTCTCTGCTATGGGACATCTCTCCTCTATCTGGGTGCCGGGGCCTTAAACTATCTGACAATGGCCTGTTCCAGTGGTGGGTGACATGAAGCATGATTCTCTGCTATGACATGAAGCCTGAATCTCTGCTATGGGACCTCACTCCTCTGTCTGGGTGCCAGGGCCTAAAAATATCTGACAATGGCCTGTTCCAGTGGTGGGTGACATGAAGCATAATTCTCTGCTATGACATGAAGCCTAATTCTCTGCTATGGGACCTCTCTCCTCTGTCTGGGTGCCGGGGCCTAAAAATATCTGACAGTGGCCTGTTCCAGTGTTGGGTGACATGAAGCATGATTCTCTGCTATGACATGAAGCCTGATTCTCTGCTATGGGACCTCTCTCCTCTGTCTAGGTGCCGGGGCCTAAAAATATCTGACAGTGGCCTGTTCCAGTGTTGGGTGACATGAAGCCTGATTCTCTGCTATGACATGAAGCCTGAATCTCTGCTATGGGACCTCTCTCCTCTGTCTGGGTGCCGGGGCCTAAAAATATCTGACAATGGCCTGTTCCAGTGGTGGGTGACATGAAGCATGATTCTTTGCTATGACATGAAGCCTGATTCTCTGCTATGGGACCTCTCTCCTCTGTCTGGGTGCCGAGGCCTTAAAATATCTGACAATGGCCTGTTCAAGTGGTGGGTGACATGAAGCATGATTCTCTGCTATTACATGAAGCAATATCTGACAGTGGCCTGTTCCAGTGTTGGGTGACATGAAGCCTGATTCTCTGCTATGACATGAAGCCTGAATCTCTGCTATGGGACCTCTCTCCTCTGTCTGGGTGCCGGGGCCTAAAAATATCTGACAATGGCCTGTTCCTGTGGTGGGTGACATGAAGCATGATTCTTTGCTATGACATGAAGCCTGATTCTCTGCCATGGGACCTCTCTCTTCTGTCTGGGTGCCGGGGCCTAAAAATATCTGACAATGGGCTGTTCCAGTGGTGGATGACATGAAGCATGATTCTCTGTTATGACATGAAGCCTGATTCTCTGCTATGGGACCTCTCTCCTCTGTCTGGGTGCCTGGGCCTAAAAATATCTGACAATGGCCTGTTCCAGTGGTGGGTGACATGAAGCATGATTCTCTGCTATGACATGAAGCCTGATTCTCTGCTATGGGACCTCTCTCCTCTGGGGCCTAAAAATATCTGACAATGGCCTGTTCCAGTGTTGGGTGACATGAAGCCTGATTCTCTGCTATGACATGAAGCCTGATTCTCTGCTATGGGACCTCTCTCCTCTGTCTGGGTGCCGGGGCCTAAAAATATCTGACAATGGCCTGTTCCAATTATGGGTGACATGAAGCATGATTCTCTGCTATGACATGAAGCCTGATTCTCTGCTATGGGACCTCTCTCCTCTGTCTGGGTGCCGGGACCTAAAAATATCTGACAATGGCCTGTTCCAGTGTTGGGTGACATGAAGCATGATTCTCTGCTATGACATGAAGCCTGATTCTCTGCTATGGGACCTCTCTCCTCTGTCTGGGTGCCGGTTCCTAAAAATATCTGACAATGGCCTGTTCCAGTGGTGGGTGACATGAAGCATGATTCTCTGCTACAGTCTTGTGAAAAAATTAGGACACCCTTTGAAAGCATGTGGTTTTTTGTAACATTTTTAATAAATGGTTATTTCATCTCCGTTTCAACAATACAGAGAGATTAAAGTAATCAGACTAAACAAAGAAAACTGAAGAAAAGTCTTTTCAAGATCTTCTGTAAATGTCATTCTACAAAAATGCCTATTCTAACTGAGGAAAAAGATAGGACACCCTTGCCCCTAATAGCGAGTGTTACCTCCTTTGGCTGAAATAACTGCAGTGAGACGGTTCTTGTAGCCATCTACCAGTCTTCGACATCGGTCTGAGGAAATTTTACCCCACTCCTCAATGCAGAACTTTTTCAGCTGTGAGATGTTTGAGGGGTTTCTTGCACGTACAGCCCTTTTCAAGTCACCCCACAGCATCTCAATGGGATTCAAATCTGGACTTTGACTTGGCCATTCCAGGACTCTCCATTTCTTCTTTTTCAGCCAATCTTTGGTTGATTTACTAGTATGTTTTGGGTCATTGTCATGTTGCATGGTCCAGTTCCGCTCCAGCTTTAATTTTCTAACTGATGGTCTCACATGTTCTTCAAGCACCTTCTGATACACAGTAGAATTCATCGTGGATTCTATGATGGTGAGCTGACCAGGTCCTGCTGCAGCAAAGCAGCCCCAAACCATGACACTTCCTCCTCCATGCTTCACAGTTGGTATGAGGTTCTTTTCTTGGAATGCTGTGTTTGGTTTACGTCAAACATGTCCTCTGCTGTTGTGTCCAAATAATTCAATTTTGGACTCATCTGTCCAAAGAACATTATTCCAGAAGTCCTGGTCTTTGTCAACTTTATCGCTGGCAAATGTCAGTCTGGCCTCGATGTTTCTCTTGGAAAGCAAAGGTTTCCTCCTTGCACACCTCCCATGCAAGTTAAACTTGTACAGTCTCTTTCTGATTGTAGAGGCATGTACTTCTACATCAACAGTAGCCAGAGCCTGCTGTAGTTCTCGAGATGACACTTTAGGGTTTTTGGATACCTCTTTTAGCATCTTGCGGTCTGCTCTTGGGGTGAACTTGCTGGGGCGACCAGTCCTGGGCATGTTGGCAGTTGTTTTGAAAGCCCTCCACTTGTAGACTATCTTCCGGACAGTGGAATGGCTGATTTCAAAATCTTTTGAGATCTTTTTAAATCCCTTCCCAGACTCATAGGCTGCTACAATCTTTTTTCTGAAGTCCTCTGACAGCTCTTTTGCTCTCACCATGGTGCTCACTCTCACTTCAACAGTCAGGAGCACACCAAACTAAATGTCTGAGGTTTAAATAGGGCAAGCCTCATTCAACATGCAGAGTAACGATCTACTAATTATGTGCACCTGGTGTGATATACCTGTGTGAGATCTGAGCCAATTTAAGAGGGAATACATGTGAGGGTGTCCTATCTTTTTCCTCAGTTAGAATAGGCATTTTTGTAGAATGACATTTACAGAAGATCTTGAAAAGACTTTTCTTCAGTTTTCTTTGTTTAGTTGGATTACTTTAATCTCTCTGTATTGTTGAAACGGAGATGAAATAACCATTTATTAAAAATGTTACAAAAAACCACATGCTTTCAAAGGGTGTCCTAATTTTTTCACATGACTGTATGGGACCTCTCTCCAATTGATATTGGTTAATTTTTATTTATTTTATTTTTATTCATTTCCCTATCCACATTTGTTTGCAGGGAATTTACCTACATTTTGCTGCCTTTTGCAACCCTCTAGCCCTTTCGTGGGCTTTTTTACAGCCTTTTTAGTGCCGAAAAGTTCGGGTCCCCATTGACTTCAATGGGGTTCGGGTTCGGGACGAAGTTCGGGTCGAGTTCGGATCTCGAACCCGAACATTTCCGGGAAGTTCAGCCGAACTTCTCGAACCCGGACATCCAGGTGTTCGCTCAACTCTATGAGCGACCCCATCCCTGATAATATAGGTCGGAGAGGGGGGGGGGGGTTGGTGCCTTTGTGCACCTTGGGCAGTGCATGAATGATCAGAGTTACTGGTGATTCTAGATCCAAAAACTCAGATTGTCTCTGTGTGAATATTCCCCTATTTGTACCTTTGGCTACCAGGTCATTGTAAATTTTGCTAAACCTGATTAGGGGATCACCATTAAGTTTGTCATATACACTTTTATCACCCAGCATCTCTATCATCTGTTGTCGATAATTTTATTTTATTCATCACTGCCACACTCCCCCCCCCCTTATCCGCCATCTTGATTATTATATCCCCCTTGTTTAAAACTCAAATTGTGTTCTTTTTTATCACAGTGGAGTCGCGCATCATGCAAGGAGGTTAATTCTCTTTCCAATACCTCTTGAAAAATCTCCATGCCTGGAGTGCGCGACTACAGTGGATAAAATTTGGGGTTGGCAATTCTAAAACCTCCACCTGTCATTTCAGGGCGAGGAGCCGGGTGCTATTTGTTCTTTGAAAGATAATCCCACAAACTCATTGGGAAGTGGTTGTATTTCAGCATCTGTCTGAACATGTCCCACCTGACCATCCGGTTCACATAATTGTTTTTTAACCGTTAGGTTTGTAATAAATTTGTTTATGTCTAGCAATGTAAAAAACAAATCAAAGTCATTAATAGTCATTAAAAGACCCAATGATAGCACTTCTTGCTGATCTTGTGTCAAAAAATAAAATCAGACAGGTTCAGTACATCTAATGTTTCTGCGTTCTGAAAAGCAGTGTCTATTTTTGAGACTTGCGTCTGGTTCCCATGCTGTGCGGCTTTCTTGGTGTTTTTATGTTTTCGTTGCGCTTTTCTCCGTTTTTTAAGGATGTCATATTTGAATATTTTTTTGATTTTTTGTAATATGAGAAAGCTGA